>NC_074671.1:57034179-57391848 GCF_029448725.1 Salvelinus fontinalis
GTGTGAGTACAGTACAACAGGGTCCAGCCGCCCAGCCTCATATTTATGGAAAACACTGGGTCTGGAGAGTGGAGGCACGGGGGGTCATAATTGTAGCCAAGGCAGGGGGCTTCAGCCTGGGGTTCTGATTCAGGTTAGAAGGTCCTGGATCTGGAGAGAGGGTAATTTCTTCTAGTTGGCTGAGCAAAGGGATGAATAATTGTGGCCCCTGGGTGGGACCCGAGGCCCTGGGCTGAGTGGACCAAACCAACTGGGAGGACAGGGTGTGTTTAGGGAGGATGTGGAGGATAAGAAGGAGGGGAACTATGCCATGATTGTACCCAGTAATATGTGAGGGTGATTTACAGTCACACACAAAAGCAAATCATGCAAGTACTGATTTGCTGATTGTACAGTGCCAACCAAAGAGCTAAGGAGTATTTGTAGAAAATACATTTAACTTAAAAAAAATGGTCTTCATTTTGTAATCTGCCATGTGACTTACATTTGATCCACCTTTTTTCATTTTGAATGGGAGGGAGAGAGAGAGAGAGAGAGAGAGAGAGAGAGAGAGAGAGAGAGAGAGAGAGAGAGAGAGAGAGAGAGAGAGAGAGAGAGCAAGACGAGAGAATGAGAGAACAGTAGAGAGACTTTATTGCTCTTGTAGTAATTGTTGTGGACAGTCTCATTTCTCAGGGACAGAGACCCAGGTGACGAGGGGATCAACAACAGTGTGTGAGCAACGCTGGGGTGACAGTGACACATAACACTGAATCTGGAGGATGTTGGATTGGGGGGGGGGACACATACTGGAAATGAATCTGCCAACAGAATCTCTTTTTCTAAAAAAATACAAGATTGAAAGCAAAAGATGACTGAATCAGGCTATCATTAAAATTTAAAAAAACGAGTGGCTCGTGGCGCCGGTGTGCGTTTAACGCAGGCGGGTGGTGATGGGGGGTGTAGGTGGGGGGGGGTGCTAGTGCCAGAGATGTTTCAGGCAGTGTGAGGCCACAGAAGTGAATGTGACAAGCTCCTAGTGTAATTACGCTCACCTTGTTCACAGCTCAGACTAGGAAGAGGAGGAAAGACATTAAAAGAAAAGAAAAACACACTGCTGAGACACTTCACCTCTTCTCCTCCCCTCCTTTCCTCCCCCAGTCAGCCTCATCTCATCGCTGTCTTACTGTCTCAGGCCCTCGCCACTGAGAGAGAACTCATAATGTTTGCCTTTTCCAATTATAAAGGTGTGATGGTGGGCTTTCTGTATCAGTTACTTTAATATGGAGTTAATCGTACTGTACAGAAGAAGGGAAAAAACTGAACATATATTATCTTTTGTTTGGTCCAAAAAAAAGGCAATTGAATAAATTATCTCACCATTTCCTTTTTCAACTTTTTAATCTCTCTGCTGTAATCAAATATGAATGATGCAACTTCACGTTGGCTGGGATACGTCTGTTCCCATCGAAACTATATAAGCTCTCTGAGATGGCTTGAAGTATTTGGGTTAGAAATACTGTGAACAGTGTTCTATTTGTCCTACTTTACTACTGTTAAAGCAACACTGCTCTCTAGTGGTGGTAGCGGAACCCAGCTGTATTTCCAGTCAGATGGGTTGCAGTTGATTAGGAACCCGCTGTCCCGTCCGTCATGATTATCCCAATAGATAATGACAATCTAATTCATTACCCTCTATGACTGGACTGTCTGATAGAGTCCAGAACTGGTTGCAAATAATCAGTGGAATTAAATGTAGTCACAACTCCCAATGAGACTGTAGCCTTTTTATTCAAAGCTAATCCCAGTTGATTATTCCAAATGTATTTAATATGGTCCATCTGTATTACTCTGTGAGAGCCATAAGACTTGACCATGGTATCAGTCACTACTGGCTCTTGTTATAGACTGAACATGCAGGTCTGAGCCTTTATGGCACTGGAGTCACTGCATGGTTCATTCCCAACTTCCTCTCTGGCTGTTTCCCCCCTCAGTCACTACATTGGCACTTTGTGATGGCACCTCCGCACTGTTCGTCCAATCAGGATGAAGAGTAGTGCTGCCAGCAGGAAGAAGAAGACGGAGACGGGAGCAAACAGGAAGGAGAGGCCGTATTGGACGCTGAGGTGGTAGACTGTTGGACACTGAGAGGAGTGTTGCTGGGCAGCGTAGTCCTCCAGAGTGTCCAGTACCTGGGTCCAGACTACATACATCATTATTACAACCAGGAGACATAGACCTGGAGAGAGGAGAGGGACAGGGGGGAGAGAGGGGGAGGAAGAGGGAAACATTCTATAAAAGTTAATAGAACATAAATGTGTCTCCTGATATAGTGGCAACCCGTCATTCAGGGCAGGTGGGGATGCCTGTTTTACGTGTTATTTTGGCATTAATACGTGTCACATATCAGTTTGCAAACAATTTAAAAATATATATATAATAATGTTAATAAAGCCGCATACAAACTACGGCAGCTTTGACTGATTATGTCAACATCATACTTTCACTAATCTTGGCTAGCAAGCTAGCAGTCATCATCATGAATCAAGTCAGAAATCTACTGGCAAATGTTTTTAAATCCTTGTCATATGAGAAGAAATAACAAAGAGAAATGATAGATAAAATGTACAGGTGCTCATCGGCCATTGGACATTACACAACAAGTTGAAAATTGTAAATTCAACAATGAGTGGTTTGGAAGGAATCAGTGGCTAAGTGCAAGCATAGCAAAGCAATCACTAGCCTGCTATTCAGTAGAGTGGGTGTATGGTCCCAAGTCTGGGTTTAAGGGTCTCTTTTTCAAGCTTAAAAAGATAAACAAAAAGGATAAGCCTGTTTTAGAGAAATGTAATCATTGAGTATTATAAGAGCTTTCATTGTCTGAAAATATGCCCCTTAGATTTATCCTATCATTTTTGACTTGGTGTACAGGGAGAATAATGTAAAAACGGCCCATGTTCTGAATTCTGTTGTGCATTTGACTACGTCCGTCCTAGCTCGCTCATTCATGTCTTAATCGAAATTACGGATGGCCTCATATCCCGTATTGCCATAATTTGTACATCTCAATTGTCAGTAGAAACCACATTTGTTTAACAAGTCAGCCATATCAGCTATGTTTTTTTTAAGAAAGTAAATGAGGCTGAATGAACTGTTTCACTGCCAGACAAGGCTCCGCTGATAGCCAGGTGTAGCAGTGGTAAGGTATTGGGACTGCTGTTGGGACTCTGCTGTTGGGACAGCTTTATGTAGGCACCCTGTGTGGGCACCGTTTGTCACCGTTCTAGTGTAATTAATGTAAAACAGATGCTAAAATCGCCACTGCTCTAAATTGAACTTTGAGCTTCATGTAAAGTTGAGTGGACCCAACCATAGGTAGTAACTGATGATCGTGTTCCCCTGCTCTGATCAGACGATGCATGCATCAACCAATGGTTGCGTGCTACATCATCGACTATGCCTTCTGGCACCAGATTTCTATAACATATGATGTGGTTAGCTGATATGTAACAATACCTATCCAGGCATTGTAAGATTTGGCATGCGTCAGCAAAGTCTGAGCAGAGGAACACAACCGATAACTCACCTCCAGTGAGCAAGAGTGCCCCGCCTACTTTGTAGAGCCTGTGGCTGGCCAATGGAGAGGCACAGATGATGACAAACCCACCAATCATAACAGTGACCACGCCCACTAGAAGGAAGATGCTCCAGAAGGCCCTGTAGACTGCAGTGTCGAGTGCCTGGTAACCCGTGCTTTGCCCAGAAGCATAAAATGGGAAGAGGTAGGCAGGCACACAGACCTTTTGGTGTGGTTGATTGGCTTTGAAAAAAAATGTACGTTGTATTTTTTTAGTTCATTATATTACAGTTCAGGTCATTCTTGTCATTCATCAATGAATGTATTGTCTGCTACAGTATTTCTATTTGATAAACAGGTGAAAAGAAGTCTCATACTTACTGATCCAGAAGTGCCACATCATGTCCTCCTCTCTCCTCCCACTGAAGGAGCACCTCCAGAAGAAGCCCTGGTGGAAGAATGTCACAGTGTCCTGATCCTCCATCTCCCCCTCCCCAGGTCTGAGGGCCCCAGCCTCCCAGGTCTCTGATGCCCCCCCAGGGCCACAGGTCTCCAAGGCCAGCAACCAGTAGTCTGTCCCAAAGGAGAGCATCAGGGACAGGGCCCCCAAGCCCCCGAAGAACCCAGCTAGGAAGAGGAGCACACTCAGCCTCTCAGCAGGAGACATGACCTATCTGGCCTATCTGTCTTCAGTCGGTCAGTCAATTGTGAAGGTTTGTCAGTCTATCAGTGTGTCGGGTGTTCGTTCGGTCTGGCCGTCTGTGCGTCTGTCTTTCTGCGTCACTGTTTCTCTGTTCGGATGTTTGTCTGTCCTCCAGTCAGTCGATTCGTTGATCGGCTTCGTCCCCACGAATAGCAGGACAGAGAAGGAGCCAGATACTATCCTACGTACTGTAGCAGACCTATCCGCCTTGATTTCCATTAGTAAATCCTCAAATACTTTGTCATAGGGGTGTGTCCAGGGGCAGAGCAAATATAACTGTCCGATGACCATCCAATCAGAAGTATCGTGTTTGACATGGAGGCTTCTAAACAGGAGCTGGTTATTTATGCTTCATCTATTCCCAGCAACTCCCACTCACCAATCAGATGTTGTGGAGAGACCTGTGTGTGTGTGTGTGTGTGTGTGTGTGTGTGTGTGTGTGTGTGTGTGTGTGTGTGTGTGTGTGTGTGTGTGTGTGTGTGTGTGTGTGTGTGTGCGTGCGTGCGTGCGTGCGTGCGTGCGTGCGTGCGTGCGTGCGATGGTGTAAAAATAATCACTGTTGTCATGCGTGTGACACTTCCAGGGATACTGTTGCACTGTTTTTACACACACAAAAATAGAAGTGTGTGTGTTGTAGTGTACCGTCTGGCACTCAGACCTCTGATGGAACCCTCTATCTGAGTGTCGCAGCAACTGCTTTTGTCCCCAAAATTCAACAAAATGAACAGATGTCTAATAAAACGTTTATTTTTCGAAACAGGAAAAACAGAATACATTTACAGTACATACTGTATACACTGCCTTCAGGAAGTATTCACAGCCCTTGATTTATTCCACATTTTGTTGTGTTGCAGCCTGAATTCAAAATGTATTATATAGATATTTTTTCTCACACACAATACCCCATAAGTAACATGTTTTTATAAATTATTGAAATGTATTGAAAATGTATTACAGACATACTGTATCTAATTTCCATAAGTATTCACACTCCTGAGTCAATACATGATAGAATCACCTTTGGCAGTTATTACAGCTGTCTTTCTGGTTAAGAATCTAAGAGCTTTGCAAACCTGGATTGTACAATATTTTGTCTTTTAAAAGTATTCAAGCTCTGTCAAGTTGGTTGTTGATTATTGCTACAGATTCATTTGCAAGTCCTGTCATAGATTTTCAAGACGATTTAAGTCAAAACTGTATATAGGCCACTCAGGAACATTCAATGTCATCTTGGTAAGCAACTCCAGTGTATATTTGGCTTTGTGTTTAAGGTTATTGTCCTGATGAAAGGTGAATTTGTCTCCCAGTGTCTGTTGGAAAGCAGCACACACAGGCTTCCTTCTTTTCACTTTGTCAATTAGAGTAACTACAATGTTGTTGATCGATCCTCAGTTTTCTCCTATCACAGCCATTAAACTCTGTAACTGTTTTAAAGTCACCATTGGCCTCTGAGCGGTTTCCTTCGTCTATGGCAACGGAGTTAGGAAGGACTCCTGGATCTTTGTAGTGACAGCCATTAAACTCTGTAACTGTTTTAAAGTCACCATTGGCCTCATAATCTTGATATGATTGGCCTGACTGAAACATGGCTTAAGCCTGATGAATTTACTGTGTTAAATGAGGCCTCACCTCCTGGTTACACTAGTGACCATATCCCCCGTGCATCCCGCAAAGACAGAGGTGTTGCTAACATTTACGATAGCAAATTTCAATTTACAAAAAAAAAAAATAACGTTTTCGTCTTTTGAGCTTCTAGTCATGAAATCTATGCAGCCTACTCAATCACTTTTTATAGCTACTGTTTACAGGCCTCCTGGGCCATATACAGCGTTCCTCTCTGAGTTCCCTGAATTCCTATCGGACCTTGTAGTCATAGCAGATAATATTCAAATTTTTGGTGATTTTAATATTCATATGGAAAAGTCCACAGACCCACTCCAAAAGGCTTTCGGAGCCATCATCGACTCAGTGGGTTTTGTCCAACATGTCTCTGGACCTACTCACTGCCACAGTCATACTCTGGGCCTAGTTTTGTCCCATGGAATAAATGTTGTAGATCTTAATGTTTTTCCTCATAATCCTGGACTATCGGACCACCATTTTATTACGTTTGCAATCGCAACAATTAATCTGCTCAGACCCCAACCAAGGAGCATCAAAAGTCGTGCTATAAATTCTGAGACAACACAAAGATTCTTTGATGCCCTTCCAGACTCCTTCTGCCTACCCAAGGACGTCAGAGGACAAAAATCAGTTAACCACCTAACTGAGGAACTCAATTTAACCTTGCGCAATACCCTAGACGCAGTTGCACCCCTAAAAACGAAAAACATTTGTCATAAGAAACTAGCTCCCTGGTATACAGAAAATACCCGAGCTCTGAAGCAAGCTTCCAGAAAATTGGAACAGAAATGGCGCCACACCAAACTGGAAGTCTTCCGACTAGCTTGGAAAGACAGTACCGTGCAGTATCGAAGAGCCCTCACTGCTGCTCGATCATCCTACTTTTCCAACTTAATTGAGGAAAATAAGAACAATCCAAAATGTATTTTTGATACTGTTGCAAAGCTAACTAAAAAGCAGCATTCCCCAAGAGAGGATGGCTTTCACTTCAGCAGTAATAAATTCATGAACTTCTTTGAGGAAAAGATCATGATCATTAGAAAGCAAATTACGGACTCCTCTTTAAATCTGCGTATTCCTCCAGGGCTTAACTGTCCTGGATCTGCACAGCTCTGCCAGGGCCTGGGATCGGGAGAGACACTTAAGTGTTTTAGTACTATATCTCTTGACACAATGATGAAAATAATCATGGCCTCTAAACCTTCAAGCTGCATACTGGATCCTATTCCAACTAAACTACTGAAAGAGATACTTCATGTACTTGGCCCTCCTATGTTGAACATAATAAACGGCTCTCTATCCACCGGATGTGTACCAAACTCACTAAAAGTGGCAGTAATAAAGCCTCTCTTGAAAAAGCCAAACCTTGACCCGGAAAATATAAAAAACTATCGGCCTATATCGAATCTTCCATTCCTCTCAAAGATTTTAGAAAAAGCTGTTGCGCAGCAACTCACTGCCTTCCTGAAGACAAACAATGTATACGAAATGCTTCAGTCTGGTTTTAGACCCCATCATAGCACTGAGACTGCACTTGTGAAGGTGGTAAATGACCTTTTAATGGCGTCAGACCGAGGCTCTGCATCTGTCCTCGTGCTACTAGACCTTAGTGCTGCCTTTGACACCATCGATCACCACATTCTTTTGGAGAGACTGGAAGCCCAAATTGGTCTACACAGACAAGTTCTGGCCTGGTTTAGATCTTATCTGTCGGAAAGATATCAGTTTGTCTCTGTGAATGGTTTGTCCTCTGACAAATCAACTGTACATTTCGGTGTTCCTCAAGGTTCCGTTTTAGGACCACTATTGTTTTCACTTTCTATTTTACCTCTTGGGGATGTTATTCGAAAACACAATGTTAACTTTCACAGCTATGCGGATGACACACAGCTGTACATTTCAATGAAACATGGTAAAGCTGTAAGGCCTGGGTGTCAGAGTGTGGAGTCAACACGCAGGAAACAGCAGGTGCCAAATCCAAAATGTTCTTTAATGAACACGGACCATCTAGTCCACCCTATTAACACACTGGGTGTACACTATAACCAACCCCAGACACGGGGTAAAAGAACTCAGTCCAGAAACATGTAGCACACAATCAACACCACTACTTACAAGCAAACAATCCCGCACAAAGAAACATGAATGCCGGCTGATTAAATAAGCCCAACTATTTACCCCTCATACAAAACAGGTGCGCCCAATAAACACATAGGGAGGAGGAGAAAAGGATCAGTGGCAGCTAATAGGCCGGTGACGACGACCGCCGAACGCCACCCGAACGGGAAGGAGAGCCTGCCTTGGTCGAAGTCGTGACAAAAGCCCCAAAATTGCCCTCGCTAGAAGCCTGTGTTTCAGACATAAGGAAGTGGATGGCTGAAAACTTTCTACTTTTAAACTCGGACAAAACAGAGATGCTTGTTCTAGGTCCCAAGAAACAAAGAGATCTTCTGTTAAATCTGACAATTAATCTTGATGGTTGTAAAGTCGTCTCCAATAAAACTGTGAAGGACCTCGGCGTTACTCTTGACCCTGATCTCTCTTTTGACTAACATATCAAGACTGTTTCAAGGACAGCTTTTTTCCCTCTACGTAACATTGCAAAAATCAGAAATTTTCTGTCCAAAAATTATGCAGAAAAATGTATCCATGCATTTGTTACTTCTAGGTTAGACTACTGCAATGCTCTACTTTCCGGCTACCCGGATAAAGCACTAAATAAACTTCAGTTAGTGCTAAATACGGCTGCTAGAATCCTGACTAGAACCAAGAAATTTGATCATATTACTCCAGTGCTAGCTTCCCTACACTGGCTTCCTGTTAAGGCAAGGGCTGATTTCAAGGTTTTACTGTTAACCTATAAAGCGTTACATGGGCTTGCTCCTACCTATCTTTCCGAGTTGGTCCTGCCGTACATAGCTACACGTACGCTACGGTCACAAGACGCAGGCCTCCTAATTGTCCCTAGAATTTCTAAGCAAACAGCTGGAGGCAGGGCTTTCTGTCACGTTCCTGACCTGTTTTCTGTTGTTTAGTATGTGTTTTATTGGTCAGGGCGTGAGTTGGGGTGGGTAGTCTATGTTATGTGTTTTCTATGTTGGGTTAATGGGTTGCCTGGTATGGCTCTCAATTAGAGGCAGGTGTTTGGCGTTTCCTCTGATTGAGAGTCATATTAAGGTAGGTTGTTCTCACTGTTTGTTCCTGTGTCTGTGTAATCCACATGGGACTGTTTCGTTTGTTCGTTTGTTTAAGGTAGTCTGTTCCTGTTCTTGCGTCCTTCGTCTATATGTAAGTTTGTTTGTTTCAGGTCTGTTGCCTTCGTTTATTGTCTTGTAGTTTGTTCTAGTGTTTTGTCAATGTTTTCGTCTGTTCATTAAATTCAGTATGTATTCAACACCCGCTGCGCCTTGGTCCGTTCATACACCACCAGACGAACGTTACACTTTCTCCTATAAATCTCAATTTTTATGGAATGGTCTGCCTACCCATGTGAGAGATGCAGACTCGGTCTCAACCTTTAAGTCTTTACTGAAGACTCATCTCTTCAGTAGGTCATATGATTGAGTGGTCTGGCCCAGGAGTGTGAAGGTGAACGGAAAGGCTCTGGAGCAACAAACCGCCCTTGCTGTCTCTGCCTGGCCGGTTCCCCTCTCTCCACTGGGATTCTCTACCTCTAACCCTATTACAGGGGCTGAGTCACTGGCTTACTGGTGCTCTTTCATGCCGTCCCTAGGAGGGGTGCGTCACTTGAGTGGGTTGAGTTACTGACGTGATCTTCCTGTCTGGGTTGCCACCCCCCCTTGGTTTGTGCTGTGGTGGAGATCTTTGTGGGCTATACTCGGCCTTGTCTCAGGATTGTAAGTTGGTGGTTGAAGATATCCCTCTAGTGGTGCGGGGGCTGTGCTTTGGCAAAGTGGGTGGGGTTATATCCTTCCTGTTTGGCCCAGTCCGGGGGTATCATCGGATGGGGCCACAGTGTCTCCTGACCCCTCCTGTCTCAGCCTCCAGTATTTATGCTGCAGTAGTTTGTGTCGGGGGCTAGGGTCAGTTGGTTATATCTGGAGTACCTCTCCTGTCTTATCCAGTGTCCTGTGTGAATTTAAGTATGCTCTCTCTAATTCTCTCCTTCTCTCTTTCTTTCTCTCTCTCGGAGGACCTGAGCCCTTGGACCATACGTCAGGACTACCGGGCATGATGACTCCTTGCTGTCCCCAGTCCACCTGGCCTTGCTGCTGTTCCAGTTTCAACTGTTCTGCCTGCGGTTATGGAACCCCTACCTGTCCCAGACCTGCTGTTTTCAACTCTTAATGATCGGCTATGAAAAGCCAACTGACATTTATTCCTGATTATTATTTGACCATGCTTGTCATTTATGAACATTTTGAACATCTTTGCCATGTTCTGTTATAATCTACACCCGGCACAGCCAGAAGAGGACTGGCCGCCCCTCATAGCCTGGTTCCTCTCTAGGTTTCTTCCTAGGTTTTGGCCTTTCTAGGGAGTTTTTCCTAGCCACCGTGCTTCTACACCTGCATTGCTTGCTGTTTGGGGTTTTAGGCTGGGTTTCTGTACAGCACTTCGAGATATTAGCTGATGTACGAAGGGCTATATAAAATAAACTTGATTGATTGAGCGATTTCCTTCCTCTCCGGCAACTGAGTTAGGAAGGACTCCTGGATCTTTGCAATGACTGGGTGTATTGGTATACCATTCAAAGTGTAATTAATAACTTCACCAGGGGCTTGTAAGTAACCATTTCACGGTAAGTTCTACACCTGTTGTATTCAGTGCAAGTGACAAATAAAATTTGATTTGATTTGATATTCAATGTCTGTTTTTTGTTTTTTTACCCGTCTACCAAAAGGTGCCCTTCTTTGCGAGGTGTCTGTGTTTGAAATTCACTGCTCAACTGAGGGACCTTACAGATAATTGTATGTGTGGGGTACAGAGATGAGGTAGTCATTCATGTTAAACACTATTATTGCACACAGAGTGAGTCCATGCAACTTATTATGTGACTTGTTAAGCATATATTTACTCAATAACTTAATTAGGCTTGACATAACAACATGGGTTGAAAACTTATTGACTCAAGACAATTAAAACATTTCTAAAACCCTAATTCCACTTTGACAATATTGGTTATTACAGTGACACAAAATCTCAATATAATCAATTTTAAATTCAGGCTGTAACACAACAAAATGTGGAAAAAGTCAAGGGGTGTAAATACTTTCTGAAGGCATTGTATATCTAAAATATTCAATATTTGTTCATATTATCATACCCATTAGACAAAAAAACTGTAAAGGCAGTCAATGTTGTTCTCCCCCTTTAACGAGGAGGAGCATGGATAGGACCAAGATGCGGATTGAGGGAAATAAGCCATCTTTTAATGAACAAACAGCAAACAAGACACTACAAACTACAAAACAACAAACGTGACTAACCTTCAACTGTCCTGTGAGGACACAGGAACAAACACCCACAAAACACCAGTGAAACCCTGGCTGCCTTTGTATGACTCTCAATTAGAGACAAACAATACACACCTGTCTCTAATTGAGAATCATACCAGGCCGAACACAAAACCCCACATAGAAATACAAAACATAGACAAACCCACCCAACTCACGCCCTGACCAACTAAAATGAATACAAAACAAAGGAAAACAGGTCAGGAACGTGACAGAACCCCCCCCTTAAGGTGCGAACTCCGGGCGCACCAGCACAAAGTCTAGGGGAGGGTCTGGGTGGGCGTCTGTCCACGGTGGCGGCTCTGGCGGTGGACGAGGTCCCCACCCCACCATAATCAATCCCCGCTTCTTTATCCCCCTCCCAATGACCACCCTCCCACTAACCCCACCTAAATGAAGGGGCAGCACCGGGATAAGGGGCAGCACCGGGATAAGGGGCAGCACCGGGACAAGGGGCAGCACCGGGACAAGGGGCAGCACCGGGACAAGGGGCAGCACCGGGACAAGGGGCAGCACCGGGACAAGGGGCAGCACCGGGACAAGGGGCAGCACCGGGACAAGGGGCAGCACCGGGACAAGGGGCAGCACCGGGACAAGGGGCAGCACCGGGACAAGGGGCAACACCGGGATAAGGGGCAACACCGGGATAAGGGGCAGCAGGTCCTGGCTGAGGGACTCCAGCAGGTCCTGGCTGAGGGACTCCGGCAGGTCCGGGCTGAGTGGCAGCTCCGGACTGTAGGGCAGCTCCGGACTGTAGGGCAGCTCCGGACTGTACGGCAGCTCCGGACTGTAGGGCAGCTCCGGACTGTAGGGCAGCTCCGGACTGTACGGCAGCTCCGGACTGTCGGGCAGCTCCTGACTGACGGGCGTCTCTGGCAGCTCCTGACTGGCGGGCGTCTCTGGCAGCTCCTGACTGGCGGGCGTCTCTGGCAGCTCCTGACTGGCGGGCGTCTCTGGCAGCTCCTGACTGGCGGGCGTCTCTGGCAGCTCCTGACTGGCGGGCGTCTCTGGCAGCTCCTGACTGGCGGGCGTCTCTGGCAGCTCCTGACTGGCGGGCGTCTCTGGCAGCTCCTGACTGGCGGGCGTCTCTGGCGGCTCCTGACTGACGGACGGCTCTAGCGGCTCCTGACTGACGGACGGCTCTACTGGCTCGGGACAGACGGGCGGCTCTAATGGCTCGTGGCAGACAGATGGCTCAGACGGCGCTGGGCAGACAGATGGCTCAGACGGCGCTGGGCAGACAGATGGCTCAGACGGCGCTGGGCAGACAGATGGCTCAGACGGCGCTGGGCAGACAGATGGCTCAGACGGCGCTGGGCAGACAGATGGCTCAGACGGCGCTGGGCAGACAGATGGCTCAGACGGCGCTGGGCAGACAGATGGCTCAGACGGCGCTGGGCAGACAGATGGCTCAGACGGAGCTGGGCAGACGGGCCGTTCAGGCACCGCTGGGCAGACGGCAGACTCTGGCCGGCTGAGACGCACTATAGGCCTGGTGCGTGGTACCGGAACTGGAGGTACCGGGCTGAGGGCACGCACCTCAGGGCGAGTGCGGGGAACAGGAACAGGGCACACTGGACTCTCGTGGCGCACTCTAGGCCTGGTGCGTGGTACCGGAACTGGAGGTACCGGGCTGAGGGCACGCACCTCAGGGCGAGTGCGGGGAGAAGGAACAGTGCGTCCAGGGCTCTGGAGATGCACAGGAGGCTTGGTGCGTGGTGCCGGAACTGGAGGCACCGGGCTGGAGACACGCACCATAGGGAGAGTACGTGGAAGAGGAACAGGGCTCTGGAGATGCACTGGAAGCCTGGTGCGTGGTGTAGGCACTGGTGGTACTGAGCTGGGGTGGGAAGGTGGCGCCGGATATACCGGACCGTGAAGGAGGACACGTGCTCTTGAGCACCGAGCCTCCCCAACCTTACCAGGTTGAATGGACCCCGTAGCCCTGCCAGTGCGGCGAGGTGGAATAGCCCGCACTGAGCTATGCAGGCGAACCGGGGACACCACCTGTAAGGCTGGTGCCATGTACGCCGGCCCGAGGAGACGTACTGGAGGCCAGATACGTTGGGCCGGCTTCATGGCATCCGGCTCGATGCCCAACCTAGCCCTCCCAGTGCGGCAAGGTGGAATAGCCCGCACTGGGCTAAGCACGCGTACTGGGGACACCGTGCGCTTCACCGCATAACACGGTGTCTGACCAGTACGACGCCCTCTTACTCCACGGCAAGCCCGGGGAGTTGGCTCAGGTATCCAACCCGGCTTCGCCACACTCCCCTTTAGCCCCCCCCCAAGAAATTTTTGGGTGAGCCTCTCGGGCTTCCGTGCTAGCCGCGTACCCTCATACCTGCGCTCCTGGGCTGTGGCTGCCTTCCTCTCCTCCCGAGAGCGGCGATTCACACCAACCTTAGCCCAGGGTCCTTCTCCATTGAAAATTTGCTCCCAACTCCATTCCTCTTCTCTCCATTGCTTTAGTTCTTGTTCTCTCTCCTCAATCCGCTTGGTCCTGTTGTGGTGGGTGTTTCTGTAAAGGCAGTCAATGTTGTTCTCCCCCTTTAACGAGGAGGAGCATGGATAGGACCAAGATGCGGATTGAGGGAAATAAGCCATCTTTTAATGAACAAACAGCAAACAAGACACTACAAACTACAAAACAACAAACGTGACTAACCTTCAACTGTCCTGTGAGGACACAGGAACAAACACCCACAAAACACCAGTGAAACCCTGGCTGCCTTTGTATGACTCTCAATTAGAGACAAACAATACACACCTGTCTCTAATTGAGAATCATACCAGGCCGAACACAAAACCCCACATAGAAATACAAAACATAGACAAACCCACCCAACTCACGCCCTGACCAACTAAAATGAATACAAAACAAAGGAAAACAGGTCAGGAACGTGACAAAAACAAATATTAATACAAAGATATTTAGAGATGTTTTAATGTGGTTTTATAAATGAGAGGATGTTAGACTATCATAGAGGTTCATAGTTTCTGACTCACTACGGTCCCTGATCTGTTCAGAGAGCATGTTCATCCTGCACTATAACATGATATGTCCAGACTGTAACACCCTGCCTGGTCAGCTGGCCTGCTCTTCCTTCTCCTGGCCTACATTGCCCCAGTCTTCCTCCTCCGGTTCTTTGGTTCTCACAGGGTGGGTGGACTGCGAGAGCCCCTGGAAACCTGCCTTAGGATGGGGTTTTGTGTCGCTACCCTCGTGGTGTCCTGATGCTCTGGGACCCAGCCTGGGAGGTGGAAGCAGAGGAGGAGTATCCACAACCTCTTAACCAGGCTCCTGGTCCCTGAGACCAGGGCATCCTTCTCAGAGAGCCTATGAAGTGGGGCAGAGTCTGGAGCTTTCCTGGCTCTGGTGAACTGACGACCCGACCCCAGACGCCGACCTCCAGGCCCACCCTGCTCATCAATATAGTCCACCCAAGGGAAGGGGGACTGTTCTCTGGAGAGTAGAGGACTTGGCCACATTCTGACAGAGAGAGAAATATTTATTTATCAATAAACATCCTCATTCCTTCTATAAATTGTTAATCTTAAAGGAAAAAGTGCACTTTTTTTAACAAATCTGTATTTTGGATGCAAATGGCATGTTATAGAAGTGTCCAGACGGGTCACTCTCACTACCTGAAAATGTTAGATTAGGATCTGTATTATCTATTTCATAATTATTATTATTATGTTTATTGATCAGATGTTATGGATTTTACCACATTTTCCATAACTACCAGCGCAAAATGATCAGTAGCGCAACACTTTTCAAAGTCCCAAAAAGTAATAAACAAATCAATGTGTAATATTTTTATGCATTGCTCACCTAATGGAAAGACCTGAGGTAAACAAAACAATGATAATAAATACCTTTGGTATAGCAATAGACAGGCAAGAGGCCTATGGTATGTAAATATGGCATCTGCACTTTCTGCAAGCAAACAAGTGAGGGGGCTGTGCTGATGTCTCCCGAGCCTCCCCAACCCTACCAGGTTGAATGGTCCCCGTAGCCCTGCCAGTGTGGCGAGGTGGAATAGCCCGCACTGGGCTATGCTGGCGAACCGGGGACACCATCTGTAAGGCTGGTGCCATGTACGTCGGCCCGAGGAGACGCACTGGAGGCCAGATGCGTTGGGCCGGCTTCATGACACCCAGCTCGATGCCCAACCTAGCCCGGCCAGTGCGGCAAGGTGGAATAGCCCGCACTGGTCTAAGCACGCGTACTGGGGACACCGTGCGCTTTACCGCATAACGCGGTGTCTGACCAGTACAACGCTCTCTCACTCCACGGTAAGCACGGGGAGTTGGCTCAGGTTTCCTACCCGGCTTTGCCACACTCCGCGTGTGCCCCCCCCAAGAAATGTTTGGGTCTGACACTCGGGCTCCCAACCGCGTCGCCGCGCTGCCTCTTCATACCAGCGCCTCTCTGCCTTCGCTGCCTCCAACTCCGCCTTGGGACGGCGATATTCTCCTGGCTGAACCCAGGGTTCTTTTCCGTCCAGGATCTCTTCCCATGTCCACGAGTCCTGTGTCCTCTGTTGCTGCTGTCGCTGCCCGTTTACACTCCGCTTGTTCCTAGATTGGTGGGTGGTTCTGTAACGGTCGTCGTAATCCTCCTCCTCGGACGAGGAGGAGAGGCGAGAAGGATCAGACCAATATGCGGAGGGGTTTGTGTTCATGATTATTTATTAACCAAATAAACGGAACACTAACGAAACAAAATGACAAAAGAGAAACGACCCGACAAACAGTCCCGTGTGGCACGAATATAGACACGAGATACAACCACCCACAACCACACACGTGAACCCCAGCTGCCTAAGTATGATTCTCAATCAGGGACAACGATTTACAGCTGGCTCTGATTGAGAATCATACCCGGCCGAACACAAACAACCCGACATAGAAAAATAACACATGGACAACTCACCCCAACTCACGCCCTGACCAACCAAATAAATACAAGAAAAAGGAAAAACAGGTCAGGAACGTGACAACCATAGCTTGGGTGTCCAGCAGCTCAATGGCAATCTGCATCTCCAGCCTCTTATACAAAGCTACAATGCTCTTTTGTCATTTATCAGAATCCTCCTCAGGACACAGTCATTAGGGAGGGAGACAAATTATCAAAAACATTTTTTTATGTTATGATCCACATAACAAACTAGAACTCAGAGAGAAAAAAGATTCTAGAACTCAGAGACATAAGATACTAGAACTAGAACTCAGAGAAACATAAGATACTAGAACTAGAACTCAGAAAGAAATAAGATACTAGAACTAGAACTCAGAAAGACATAAGATACTAGAACTAGAACTCAGAGAGACATAATATACTAGAACTAGAACTCAGAGAGACATAAGATACTAGAACTAGAACTCAGAGAGACATAAGATACTAGAACTAGAACTCAGAGAGACATAAGATACTAGAACTAGAACTCAGAGAGACATAATATACTAGAACTAGAACTCAGAGAGACATAAGATACTAGAACTAGAACTCAGAGAGACATAAGATACTAGAACTAGAACTCAGAGAGACATAAGATACTAGAACTAGAACTCAGAAAGACATAAGATACTAGAACTAGAACTCAGATAGACATAAGATACTAAAACTAGAACTCAGAGAGACATAAGATACTAGAACTAGACCTCAGAGAGACATAATATACTAGAACTAGAACTCAGAGAGACATAAGATACTAGAACTAGAACTCAGAGAAACATAATATACTAGAACTAGAACTAGAACTCAGAGAGACATAAGATACTAGAACTAGAACTCAGAGAAACATAAGATACTAGAACTAGAACTCAGAGAGACATAAGATACTAGAACTAGAACTCAGAGAGACATAAGATACTAGAACTAGAACTCAGAGAGACATAAGATACTAGAACTAGAACTCAGAGAAACATAAGATACTAGAACTAGAACTCAGAGAGACATAAGATACTAGAACTAGAACTCAGAGAGACATAAGATACTAAAACTAGAACTCAGAGAGACATAAGATACTAGAACTAGACCTCAGAGAGACATAATATACTAGAACTAGAACTCAGAGAGACATAAGATACTAGAACTAGAACTCAGAGAGACATAAGATACTAGAACTAGAACTCAGAAAGACATAAGATACTAGAACTAGAACTCAGATAGACATAAGATACTAAAACTAGAACTCAGAGAGACATAAGATACTAGAACTAGACCTCAGAGAGACATAATATACTAGAACTAGAACTCAGAGAGACATAAGATACTAGAACTAGAACTCAGAGAAACATAATATACTAGAACTAGAACTAGAACTCAGAGAGACATAAGATACTAGAACTAGAACTCAGAGAAACATAAGATACTAGAACTAGAACTCAGAGAGACATAAGATACTAGAACTAGAACTCAGAGAGACATAAGATACTAGAACTAGAACTCAGAGAGACATAAGATACTAGAACTAGAACTCAGAGAAACATAAGATACTAGAACTAGAACTCAGAGAGACATAAGATACTAGAACTAGAACTCAGAGAGACATAAGATACTAGAACTAGAACTCAGAGAGACATAAGATACTAGAACTAGAACTCAGAGAAACATAAGATACTAGAACTAGAACTCAGAGAGACATAAGATACTAGAACTAGAACTCAGAGAAACATGAGATACTAGAACTAGAACTCAGAGAGACATAAGATACTAGAACTAGAACTCAGAGAGACATAAGATACTAGAACTAGAACTCAGAGAGACATAAGATACTAGAACTAGAACTCAGAGAGACATAAGATACTAGAACTAGAACTCAGAGAGACATAAGATACTAGAACTAGAACTCAGAGAGACATAAGATACTAGAACTAGAACTCAGAGAGACATAAGATACTAGAACTAGAACTCAGAGAAACATAATATACTAGAACTAGAACTAGAACTCAGAGAGACATAAGATACTAGAACTAGAACTCAGAGAGACATAAGATACTAGAACTAGAACTCAGAGAGACATACGATACTAGAACTAGAACTCAGAGAGACATAAGATACTAGAACTAGAACTCAGAGAGACATAAGATACTAGAACTAGAACTCAGAGAGACATAAGATACTAGAACTAGAACTCAGAGAGACTTAAGATACTAGAACTAGAACTCAGAGAAACATAATATACTAGAACTAGAACTCAGAGAGACATAAGATACTAGAACTAGAACTCAGAGAGACATAAGATACTAGAACTTGAACTCAGAGAGACAGAAGATACTAGAACTAGAACTCAGAGAAACATAATATTCTAGACCTCAGCGATCCCAGTCTAAATGGGCATGGAAGGGTAGAAGATAACAACGCCTTGGATTGACTGTCTAAACAAAATGATTGATAATAAATTGGTTATCCAGCTAGCTAGCACTCTACCTTCCCTGATGTGAACCTTGACATTAAAGGTGTTTATGTTGCGATTGGTCATTAGAATGTGCACTAATTCCATCAAGGGCCAATTGCCGATACCCTGTGTGAAAGGTCAGAAGTCACACAACTGAAATCCTCTTCATATCATATTTGCATCAACTTGTTTTTGTGCACCGCCGTGTTCTGAATGGACTAGCAGTATATATCCACGGGCTGCCATGATCAGATTCCATACCTGGACGAAGACAGTTAAAATGATGGCGGGGATGGATGCAGTAACAAATCAATTATTTTGCTGGATGTTGTCTGACAAGGTAAAGACAATGGCAAAGCAGATGGCCCCTCGCAGGCCATGTTGAAGGGAACGGTACAGAAAGGGTTAACGATTTTAGTCAAGACTCGCACACCAGGAAGAGAGCGAGAACACAGAAGAAGGAGTGGAGCTGTGTGTAGAGTATATGAGCGAACACACACACACACACAAACACACACACACACCCATTAAGTGACATCAACAAGGGATCATAGCTTTCACCTGGATTGACCTGGTCAGTCTATGTCATAGAAAGAGCCAGGTGTTCATAATGTTTTGTACACTCAGTGTATATGTGTGTGTTAACACACTCCCACCATGATGCTGGAGATGGAGAACAGCTCAGCCACCAGATAGGCCGGGTAAGTGTACATGAAGACATAGAGCGGTTTGATCTTGAGGACGTTAGCCGTAAAGCGCATAGTGAACGCAGCCACAAAGCAAAACAGAAAGCCGACGGCCAGTCCGCCAATGCTCACCACGAAGACCCTAGCTACGCCCATAAACACATCCACAGACTCCATCTGGCATGTCATCTGGCATGTCATCTGGCATGTCATCTGGCATGTCATCTGGCATGTCATCTGGCATGTCATCTGGCATGTCATCTGGCATGTCATCTGGCATGTCAGCCAAAAAGGTGAACATGTTGTACAGCAGCTGGCCAGAGAGAGAGAGAGAGAGAGATGGAGGAAGAGAGCGTCATCATCAATTATTGACCTTTATTCTATCGGGTACAAAATTCTATCGGTTGAGAAATATGACACTTTATAGTCAGGAATCAAATACCACCCACTGCAAAAAAAAACGACACTTTCACTGACTAAAGGCATCTGAAGCATCTGAGGGATCTGTCTCAGAAAGGTACAGTGTAACCAAAGCCGTCGCTCCTTTTGGTTTACTGTTCCTCCAGTGTTCAGGTCAAACCGTAGTAAAAGTAATAGATGTATCACTGTGGAAGAAGGGTAAAGCTGCTGAACAATTCCACTCAGGGGCTATGTCTTAAGTGTTGAATGGTTTCTTTACCTCCTCTCCTTACCTCCTCTCCTTTCCGCCTCTCCTATCTTCCTTACCATCGATCTGAACGAACATGAAATGTGAAGGCAATATGGTGGAAATATATCCAATTGTTTCAGTTTTTAGTGATCACGAAGCAAAGGAAAGGAGGCAAGGGGGCGTGGAGGAAAGGAAGAATTTAAGGAGCATTGAGACACTGCCAGGGTCTCTCCAGTTTATAGTGAAACTCCTTGTCATGCTGAAACTGCAGCGCAACAAAGACAGCGAGATACCCACAGCCATTCACTCTGGGGAACAGGGAACAGCATGACAACCATCCATGGAAATACACGCTTTGTAACTGTACGCCTGAGACTACTGAAGCTACAAGCTTAGACCACTGCGCCACTCGGGAGGCCCGACCCTAATATCTTTAGACACCGCAAACATAGCTAACGGGTCCATCACAGAGATGATGGAGGCAAACAACAGGTTCTCCTGCAGATCGGTGTCCTTCAACCAGAATGCCTGCAGATGACATAGAGAGACAGGCCAATGCCAATGCTGTTCACAGGGTGCACACCACGGCATAGCACAACACCGTTCCCACGTTCTCTAAGAAGGTCCGGGTGGGCAGGAAGTAGCTGTCGTTGAGGACGATGAGGGGCAGCATGTAGAGGAAAAAGATGATGGGGCTGAGCTAAGAAGGTCCGGGTGGGCAGGAAGTAGCTGTCGTTGAGGACGATGAGGGGCAGCATGTAGAGGAAAAAGACGATGGGGCTGAGCTAAGAAGGTCCGGGTGGGCAGGAAGTAGCTGTCGTTGAGGACGATGAGGGGCAGCATGTAGAGGAAAAAGACGATGGGGCTGAGGACCGCAGGGGGCTCCTCCTTGAATGAGTGCACGCCAAGAGTGTGCTAAGCTGTCATCAAGGCAAAGGTTGGCTACTTTGAAGAATCTAAACTCTAATATCTATTTTGATTTGTTTATCACTTTTTTGGTTACCACATGATTCCATATGTGTTATTTCATAGTTTTGATGTCTTCACTATTATTCTACAATGTAGAAAATAGTACAAATAAAGAAAAACCCTTGAATGAGTAGGTTTGTCCAAACTTACAGTACCAGTCAAAAGGTATGTCCATCCAATGGAATGTCAAAATGAAAAAGAAATGGCATCACATAATTATGCACAATAAAGTTGCCGTTCTAACATTATCGCTGACCTATCAAATGTTGATATAACTTTTGTCCATCCAATTTAATGTCAATTTGAACAAACAAAAATTGCATGACATAATTATGCACAATAAAGTTGCCTTTCTAACATTATTGCTTCCATGTCTGTCACTCTGTATTAACATATGAAAGACTACAAGGTTACTTTAGAAGGTGCTCCCCACCTAAGTTTATTAGCTTTCTAGTGATGTAGGCTAGCTCAGAAAGCACAGGAGCTTGGCTGAATACAAAAACACTAATTCATTGAGTTCATTTTACTGAAGAAGATGTTTGTACTATTCAAATCATATTGTTTGTCAGGTTTAAAGGAAAATAATTACACCATAATACATTATTGATGTTTCAATGATAAATCACAGAAGGCTTCCAAAAGGGTTCTTCGGCTGTTCCTAGTAGAACCCTTTTTGGTTCCAGGTCAAACCCTTTTGGAAAGCGTACTACATGGAACCCAAAATGGTTCTACCTTGAACCAAAAATGGTTCTTCAAAGGGGGCTTCTATGGGGACAGCCGAAGAGCCCTTTTAGATTCTAAATCAGTGTTCACCAAGCCTTGTACACCCAACAGTACACATTTTTATTGTAACCCTGGACCAACACACCTCATTCAACTCATTGAGGGCTTGATGATTAGTTAACAGGTTGAAGCAGGTCAACTAATCATCAAGCCCTCATTGAGTTGAATGAGGTGTGCTGGTCCAGGGTTCAATAAAAATGTGTACTGTTGGGTGTACTCGAGTACCAGGGTTGGGAAACACTGCTCTAGATAGTACATTTTCTTTTAAGAGAATAGAGACCACACAAATGTGAAAGCTGCGACTGCAAATTGTGGCCACATGATGGTAGTACAGCTTAATCTAACTGTGAACTGAAGAAGAAGAACGCATACTTAATCAATAAGGCCCAAGGGGGTGTGATATATGTCCAATATACCACAGCGAAGGGCTGTTCTTACGCACGACGCAACGTGGAGTATACTGGTATATCGGCCATATATCACAAACCCCCAAGGTTCCTTATTGCTATTATAAACTGATTAGCAATGTAATTAGAGAAGTGAAAATACATGTTTTGTCACACCGTGATATACCAATGCTTTCAGCCAATCAGCATTCAGGGCTCAAACCACCCAGCTTGTAATAGTAATAACCAGTGATATGCTTAGATAATGACAAATGATAACATTTGAAAGTACTATAATAATGACTGTCTATGCAGGGCAGGAACATAATGCTGGACCATGCCTTACTGGAGCCAAAATGTTGCAAAGATAGTCTTAAAACAAGGATTTAGCCTTCCTACAGGATTTAGCCAGGATTCATCACAGGCCTGACTGAGCTTTATTGACACAGCATCTCTCAAACACAAGAGAGTGACACCATTTTTATTTGAGACAGATAACTTTTATAATAATAATGATAATTCTAATAATAATGTATGCCATTTAACGGACGCTTTTATCCATGTAAGTGTATTTGTATCAGTTCAATCATAGCATAGACTCATATCTTGATTATATTCTGTAGCCTGATTTTCCCAATGTCATTGACTTCTGTTTTGAATCTAAATATAGTTCTTCATCATGCCTTTTATTGGTCATTCCAAAATCTAATTCGATTTTTCCCAGGACACTGTACAAAGATTCCCAGGACACTATCATGATTTACTGAAAATAGATTTGTCTTCAATAAAGTTGTGTCCTTCTGAATGTGCCTCAGACTCAAGTAAGGGGAGGTTCCTTTGATGAAGTTGCAACGTCACATGATACAATGTAGCAGAGAGGCGAGGCGAGATCACACTGCGGACTGCACAGACAGGCTGGAAACAAATGTAACAAGCGAGCGTCAACACCAACGGCTGTCTCTTTCCCACCAAATGAATTGTCATCAAACGTCGTAGAAAGGTTTGTGTCTTCATCTTGAAATGCAGTTATCTGGTTAGTTAAAGAGGCAGGAAAAGTCGCCATGAGAAGGTTAGCATAATAGCTAATTTGCTCATTAATTCTTTACACCTCCTTGCAAAAAAGCTTCAACTTCAAAGTTGTAGTCTTCTCTGTATAGTCAGTTATCACCCATATGCTTTTTATTTATTGCGGTCTAAAGCTAGTTATTGCCTGTGATACGTTTAGGTATGAACACCACCTGCAATTTAGGCTAGTCGTCTTATTTTCACGTAATGTTTTCATATGGGAAGAGAGGAGCGAGCAGAGGATGCGCACTGCATCCAATGACCAAGACATACGGGTCTTTTAATGTCGATGGACATTGTATTCTTTCCTAGGCATCCTATGTATTATTTTTTATGACTGTATCTGCAGTCAGGCTGTGAAGTTATATCCGTAGCCCACTGAGTCCCTGTCTCATTGTTCATCCACTTAAACACTCTTGGTCCATGATAAACCATATTCTAGTATTTTATTAAATAATCTATTACCATGAAATTCTCTCAGCTAACATTCATTATCAACATGACGGGTTCTTGGCGTTACCAGAGCAGCATTGTACAGTCAAATCTATGACGACTGTGTTTTGTGTTGGCTGATCTTGAATGGTGGAGTTAAGGGGGTTCTAGTTACTGAAAGTGGAAGTGGTGGGTTATATAAGCCTGTTGGCAGAGTGGTGGTGCGGTTGACAGCCCTTTCCTACGAGCCTCAGTTCGTTCCACATGGCTAAAATGAAAACAAACGGTGCCATGTGTCAGCTATACAGATGGGTGCATTATTGAACACTCTCAGCATCATCATCCTCACCTCCTCCTGTGCAGTCTTCTACCAACGCTTTAACTGGAACTCTGTTTTCTTGTAAGATTACTATTGAATTTATTTTATACATTTATGTGTGTGTTATCAGTATCAACACAGCCACTGTAATTGTATTGTAAGTCATCCCGTTGTGACACAGGCTGAAGTGGACAGTGAGCGTCCAGAAGAGTTCGTTATGAACCGGTGAAACCTCATCAATGTGATTTATCACCATTCATCCTAGGCAGTGTTATCTCTGACCTGGAACTGAGAGTGTAAATTGTGTATATGCATGGCTCCCTTGTAAAATAGACCTTGGTCTCAATGGGACTCAGCAACAGGCCTATCTACACAGGCGCCTATCACAACAGCTTGTTGAAATCCCTGAGAATACCAGGAGGCTGGTGGCACCTTAATTGGGGAGGATGGGCTCATAGTACTGGCTGGAACATGATCAATGGAAGGGTATCAAATTCATCAAATGCATGGTTGCCATGTGTTTGATACCAGTCCATTTACTCCATTCCAGCCATTATAATGAGCTGTCCTCCCCTCAGTAGCCTCCTGTGCTGAGAACCCAGTGTCTCTGTCCCATCACATCACTCAACTGTTTGTTGGCACCGTATACCCACCGTATACCCTAGTATATTTTGCACAACTCTTGACCTCAGCCCATAGTACACTATATAGGGAATAGGGTGCATTTCAGTTCACTAGGGAATAGGTTGTCGTTTCGGACACAGTCTTTGTACTGCTGGATTAGCTCTGTCTCACATGGACCAAAGTGGAGATAATGTGTTAGTGGTGATATGATAAGAACAACTGATGAACAAGAACTTGACCAAGTGAAAAATGGCATCAGTTTGAGAGGCATACTTCAGTGTGTAACCGATGTGAAATGGCTAGCTAGGTAGTGGTGGTGCGCGCTAGCAGCCTTTCAGTCGGTGACGTCACTTGCTCTGAAATCTTGATGTAGTGGTTCCCCTTGCTCTGCAAGGGCCGCGGCTTTTGTGGAGTGATGGGTAACGATGCTTTGTGGGTGACTGTTGTTGATGTGTGCAGAGGGTCCCTGGTTCGCGCCCGGGTCGGGGCGAGGGGACGTACTAAAGTTAAACTGTTACAAGTGCATGGCCAGAGGCGACTGCCCTTAGCTGCCTTTGCTGTGTGCTAGTTTGCGTGCATAATCCCATTAGCATGTTTTACTAATAATTCATTCAACTTTTGTAGTCCTATTTATTCCATAATGATTCTCAAAGAGCTTTAAAGAAAGAAAAAAAAGACACCAGTCATGAGATGGACAGTTATTAGAGGGTTGGGAAAGTCCATGGCTTGAGTGGTTATCTGAATTAATGATCACTATCTGATTTGTAGTGAAGACTAGAGTGGAGTGAGGTCGTAAAGGCAGACTCAGTCAGTGGTTTCCTGGTAGGAGCCATCAGAGCCAAGGTCAATGGGAGGGGACATGCTTATTGATTGAGAGGAAGCTTAAGAATTACGACCAGGCATCCTGAAAGACCAGGAACCGTTTGTGAGACTACTCCCAGTTGGCTTGACTAGGCTATTGCTCACATGATTCTACAGTGATTTGTAAACAACTACAGTACTAAGTTGGGCACTGTAGTTTTGCGATTCACTATAGTAGCTAGCTACCTCTCGCGCGCGCATACAGACCCTGAGACCACTGTGTATGTACTGTATGTAACCATGTATGGGGGAGTGCTGTGACTCAGCGATGGGATTTTTCTCCCACTGGGCTCAGAGGGCAACCAGGAGCCTGTTGATTCATCCTACACACACACACACACACACACTCTCTCTCTCTCTCTCTCTCTCTCTCTCTCTCTCTCTCTCTCTCTCTCTCGCTCTCGCTCTCGCTCTCGCTCTCGCTCTCGCTCTCGCTCTCGCTCTCGCTCTCGCTCTCGCTCTCGCTCTCGCTCTCGCTCTCGCTCTCGCTCTCGCTCTCGCTCTCGCTCTCGCTCTCGCTCTCGCTCTCTCGCTCGCTCGCTCGCTCTCTCTCAACAAACAACACTCACTGTGTAAACAAGCTCAGAGAAGACACTTAAGATTCATATCAGTATTAAACACAGTGAATCTGACACGCACACAGCCAGTTGAATGCTCTGCCTACTCTGTTGCTCTTATAAGCCAATAATAGCTTCCCACATAAACACACGCTCAATCCTGCAACACACTACACTCAACTCCTCTGCACTCTCATGTCGTCATACACTCTTCTCCAACACACACATTGACACACTTTATATGGTTGCTATCTTACTAATTACTCTGCTATAATAATCATGTATTTTTTTTCTCCGGAGCCTTTGTCATAAAAGTCTGCTAGTAAAACTCTCCTTTCTCTTTCATTAATTTACTTATGAGCGACATTGTAAATCCTGCTACTTGGTGGCTAGCCGGTGCCTCAGACAGCAATAGCTAATCTGCCTCGCTGCATTGCCTTGCCTGTCTATGCTGTTTTACACTGAAATCCATTAGACCTGAACCAAAGTTGTTGTTTTGGGGATCTGCGCTGACAGGTATGTAGTCAAGTAGTGGCGGGTGCTATCCCGAGTCCACTGTCTCTGGCTGTGTCTCAAATGACACCCTGTACCCTAAGATGTGCACTACTTTTGACCAGTGCCCATAATGCTCTCCCAAATCACTGAGGAGGTTCTGGAGCAGGGTTTAGGATGGGAACAGTGACACCTCTCCCCTTCATTCCCTTCCTCGTCTGGACAAAGCCCGTCTGGGTCCTGTCAGCCCAGTTTGTCACGAAGCATCCACAGTCCCATCTCTCCCTGTCCCACTCTGTCCCTTCCTGTCCCTCTCCCTGTGTATTTCTGCTGGTGAACAGTGTCAGCCAGAGAGAAGACAGGACCTTATCAGTCTGCTTCTCTTAGCTACTGCAGGAGTAAGGAGGGAGTGAAATAGAGAGGGAGAGGGAGGGCGAAGGAGGCAAAAAGTACGAGAGCAAGCGAGGAAGGGATGAAGAAAGTGGGAGGGAGAGAGATGGGGGAGAGTGTAAGCAGGGATGATGACGCTGCTGCGTGTGGGTTTGTTTACATGCTGCTCTGCTGTGAGGAGACCGCATCCACAGCCAGGCCCTATAGACGAGGAACCAAGCTCAGCTGTTAGGAGCAGAGATGTACTAGTCTGTCTGTACAGCTGTGACATGCAGCCGGATATGGATTAGCCCTTCTACAGGCCTGCACTGTGCTGTGTCACTCGCCACCATGCTGCTTCATTTACTAGCTGCTATGCTAATGCTACTATCTACAGGCTGCCTGTAGCATTCACTGGATAAAGGTAGGGATTTTTGAGGAGATTTTAAATATAGTCTATGTATTGTATCTGATTTATGTGCTGACTGGACTTGAGCCTTTTTGCAAAGATTACTACTTAGCATCCCTTCTTATGCTCTGTAGAATTAGGCACTACTCTAACCCCCTATGGTGGTTTTGGCTGGGGTGAGGCGCTCAGATGGGCCGTTGACAGGGAATAAATAATACCCAGAGTCCTCTGCATGCTGTTCTAAACGGCCGCCTTCGTCGGCTGTAATGAGTGAGTCCTCTTCAGACTGCCTATGAAGGAGGAATCTAATGGCAGAAACATGCATTTATCATAGTGTGGGTTTATCTATTGATTAAATAGGAAAACAGCTCCTTGCTGCTCTGTGGCAATGTTTATCTAGTCTTTGTTGCCGTGTTCAGTGTTTGTCTGTTAACTCCCACTGGTGAGATTATGGGCCTAGCTTCTCGGCTACGCCAACATTGGGTTGAATCGGACGGGTTAGCGCTGAACAGTAACAAAAGCCTACACTCACTGGGTCCCCACGACCAGGCTTGAAGAACACTGGTCAATGCCAACATTCAATAACGTGACTAATGCCAGTGATCTGAAGATATTTTTAGACTGTCAGTTAAATTGGGGATGTGTTTCTTCCTTAAAGTAGACTCAGCGAAATGACGTTGCCGCAAGCAGAACGGGAGATATTGAGATGGGTGAGATGTAACACTTCGCTGTCTCACACTGTATCTTCGAATGTGCACGAGTTTGCTTCACGCTGTGAACAGTGTGGTAGCCAGGGAACCCAAAACAGTGGAGAAGTATGTGAACCCTGTGCAATTACCTGGATTTCTGCTCACATAATGTGAGTTTGCTACTCACATGAAGCATTGCCTGACGTGAACCAATTGTTGACTTGCGTAAAGCTGGAAAGGGTTACAAAAGTATCTCTAAAAGCCTTGATGTTCATCAGTCCACAGTAAGACAAATTGTCTATAAATGGAGAAAGTTCAGAACTGTTGCTACTCTCCCTAGAAGTGGCCGTCCTGCAAAGATGACCGCAAGAGCACAGCACAGAATGCTCAATGAGGTTAAGAAGAATCCTAATGTCAACTAAAAACTTAGATATCTCTGGAACATGCTAACATCTCTATTGAAGAGTCTACAATAGGTAAAACACTAAACAAGAATGGTGTTCATGGGAGGACACCACGGAAGAAGCCACTGCTGTCCAAAAATACATTGCTGCATGTCTGAAGTCCACAAAATAGCACCTGGATGTTCCACAGCTATTCGGTGGATAGATTAAAATGAAGTTGAGTTGTTTGGAAGGAACACGCAACACCATGTGTGTAGAAAAAAGGCACAGTAAACCAACATCAAAACCTCATCCCAACTGTAAAGTATGGTGGCGGGAGCATTATGGTTTGGGCTGCTTTTCTGCCTCAGGGCCTGGACAGCTTGCTATCATCGACGGAAAAATGAATTCCCATTTTGCAGTAGAATGTAAGGCTGTCTGCCAATTAAAGCTCAACAGAAGTTGGGAGATGCAGCAGGACAACGAAGTCCAAAATTCCTCCTGACCGTCGTGCAGGTCTGATCCGCAACTACAGAAAACGTTTGGTTATTGCTGCTAAAGGAGGATCAACCAGTTATTAAATCCTAGATACTCCTACATACTTTTCCCACCCTGCACTGTAAATGTTTACACGGTGTGTTCAATAAAGACATGAAAATGTATAATTGTTTGTGTTATTAGATTAAGCAGACTGTGTTTGTCTATTGTTGTGACTTAGATGGAAGATCAGATCAAAAATTTATGACCAATTTATGCAGAAATCCAGGTAATTCCAAAGGGTTCACATACTTTTTCTTGCCATTTTGAAACGTTGCAGCCTTATTCTAAAATGGATGAAATGTTTTTTTGTACTGGGCTCTGTAGCGCCATACGAACGATCAGATGCCGAGCAGTTGCCATACCAGGCGCTGATGCAACCGGTCAGGATGATTTCGATGGTGCAGCTGTAGAACTTTGAGGATCTGGGGACCCATGCCAAATATTTTCAGTCTCCTGAGGGGGAAAAGGTTTTGTCGTGCCCTCTTCACAACTGTCTTGGTGTGTTTGGACCATAATAGTTCCTTGGTGATGTGGACACCAAGGAACTTGAAACTCTCGACCCGCTCCACTTCAGCCCCGTTGATGTTAATGCGGCCTGTTCGGCCCGCCTTTTCCTGTAGTCCCCGATCAGCTCCACTGTTCTTGGGGCCCTTAAATGCTGCAGACATTTTTTGGTACCCTTCCCCAGATCTGTGCCTGGACACAATCCTGTCTCGGAGCTTTACCAATAATTCCTTTCGACCTGGTTTGGTTTTTGCTCTGACCTGCACTGTCAACTGTGGGACCTTTTTTTATATAGACAGATGTGTCTTTCCAAATCATGTCCAATCATTTGAATTTACTGCAGGTGGACTCCAAGTTGTAGAAACATCTCAAGGATGATCAATGGAAACAGGATGCACCAGAGTTCAATTTCCAGTCTCATAGCAAGGATGCACCAGAGCTCAATTTCCAGTCTCATAGCAAGGATGCACCAGAGCTCAATTTCCAGTCTCATAGCAAAGGGTCTGAATACTTATGTAAATAAGGTATTTTTATTTTATTCTAAAAACCTGTTTTGACTGTCATTATAGGGTATTGCGTGTAGATTGAGGTGGAAAAAATAATTTTATCCATTTTAGAACAAGGCTATAACGTAACAATGTGGAAAAAGTCGAGGTCCTGAATACTTTCCGAATGCGCTGTAACATTCACTGAGCTCCCATCCGTATACAATAACGGTCATTCTTGTTTCAGTTTGTAAAAGTTTGTCACGTCCAGCTCACCCCATTGAGTTAGGCATTTAGGATAAAATCAAAAGAGACAGACGTTTAATCATAATAGTTCAGAGCATTTCCATAGTAATGGATTTACGCTGGAAAAAATGTATACCAAACAAAAACCATTGATTTCAACATTTAACAAATGTTAGAATTGTATGCACAAAGACTACTTTTTAACAATTTAACACAGAAAATTTTACAACACATTTACAGGATGAACTGTGCAGGTACAAAACTTGGTAACAGAATAAAACTGAGGGAGAGTTTACCCTAATTCTGTTACCAAACCTTGCAGCTGCTGTTTTAAATCATTATATTCATTTATTTACTGTGTAAATTGTTCAAAGTAGTCATTGTGCATAGATTTGTATGATTTGTTAAACTTTGAAGTCAATGTTTTTTGTTTGGCATACATTTTTAAAGTGAAAAATTGGGGTCCCTACCTGGCCTGCGCCCAAATGTAGGCATATAAATGTGTCCATTTGCGGATCTGATTGGCTTAATGCACCACAACTAATGAACTGTGGAGCTTCTCAGCGTAATGTTTATTTCACAACAAACAGAAAGCAAACAAAGTCTGTTTTTACATCCATTGAGAATTCTAATCGTTCCTCAATGTATTTGAAAAATCTTTTCCATCTCTCCCTTTCAGTAACCGCTCAGTGTGAAAGGGAAAAATGTCATGTTCTGATCCAGTGGAAACTTCATGAAATAGACCTCCTGATTACTTCTTATCAGTGCGTGACTTGGACTGAAATGCGTTCAGTAACTCATTTTGGGTTCTGGTACTGTTCATATTTAGGTGCAAGAGCTCCACAATACTTTTGAGCTAATATTCTGTAAGAGGAACAGGAGCTCAAGCAGTAGAACATTTGAGGTGTCGGTACTCAGCTTCAGTGAGCTTTTGCCCAAGTCCTGCTTCTTATCCCTTGCACAAGTCGCCTACAGCTGTGTCTGTCCCGAGCTCACTGGTTGGGGAAACTCTGACAGCCCAGAATATTACATTCAATGTTGCTAGCAGCGCAAGCTTTGGGTCAGACTCAAGTTAATAGTTGATACAATGTTTCAAGTTCGTTGCAGACGTTGTAGCCACTGTGATTTATAGGATATATATTTTTATCAGGATATTTTCTACCTGCAGGCTGCAATGTTTTTATTTGTTGGCTTTATGTAGGCTATTTTTACATAGTTGCAATGGCAGTAAATTTATAGGCGTTTCATTTAGATTTGAATAGAATCTTGATTAATCACATGACAATGATTTTGAGATATGAAGACGTTATTCAATTGGTTGAAAGAAAAGACTACTTTCGGTCGACAATATATATATTTTTCTCCCGAGGACAGCCCTAACACACACCGTGACAAAAACACACACACACACTCCTATTGTGTGTGGAGAGGGTGGTCCGGCGGCTCCAGTCCATTGATCAGTGTCTCTGACTGATGATGCAGGGACCATCTGGACTGAGATATGCAGGACTGCTTCTGAAATAGAAGGAAGCAGACACAGCACTGCCTCAGTAGAGCTTCAAACTAGCACACACACACACACCTACGTGCACACTTGGCAGGCACACACATACCTTCAAAAAGCGAGTTCTCACTTTGAAGAGTGTTATGTGGGGCCAGGCCATGGCAGAGACAGAATATCAGATGTGAAGGTTAAATTGTGAAAATGTCTCCTCTTCTGGTTGCCATCATGTGTTGTTGCATGCCTCACTACCTCTGACTGTGACTTGGCAGTCCTGTAGCCTCGGTCACTGTCAAACTCAATGCACAGATACAGATCATAGCTACTCTGCTGTATACTCCGCTATATACAGCTAGGGGAAGTGGAGCAAATACTGAAATATTCTTCCTTTTAGTTTTTCTGACATGTTATCTCCTGCTCTGGTCAGATCCAGTCTGTTGCTCCTCTCTGACTGGACCAGTTGGCTTCCCCTCCCTCTGGGAAAGGAAAGGGGATACATAGTCAGTTGCACAACTGTTGCCCTTAATCGAGTTGCCCGGGGAGCAGTTGTTGTTTAACTGCCTTGCTCGAGGGCAGAACAGAAAATGTTTCCACTTTGCCAGCTCAGGGACTCGAACCAGCAACCTTTCAGTTACTGGCCCAACGCTCTTAACCACAAGGCTACCTGCCACTCTCTGCCTTCAACACTGACAGTAAGTACACCTGCACACATCTCAGGCACTTTGTTATTGTGTATATGAGGATGCTGTTGGGATGTGGCATCCTAACATGACCCTGAGAGAAGGCTGGTGACTGGAGAGCGAGAGAAATGGAAAGGGGGGGCAAGTACACCCTGAGCTGTTGAACAGTCCCCTCACGTCAGTCCCTACCTCTCCCTGACATGAACAAGGCCTTGATTTGTAAGTAAGGCTTACAGAGCCTACTGTAGGAACTAGGCAGCTAGTCTGGAGGGCTACTCTCACTACTGTAGGAACTAGGCAGCTAGTCTGGAGGGCTGCTCTCACTACTGTAGGAACTAGGCAGCTAGACTGGAGGGCTGATCTCACTACTGTAGGAACTAGGCAGCTAGTCTGGAGGGCTGCTCTCACTACTGTAGGAACTAGGCAGCTAGTCTGGAGGGCTACTCTCACTACTGTAGAAACTAGGCAGCTAGTCTGGAGGGCTGCTCTCACTACTGTAGGAACTAGGCAGCTAGTCTGGAGGGCTGCTCTCACTACTGTAGGAACTAGGCAGCTAGTCTGGAGGGCTACTCTCACTACTGTAGGAACTAGGCAGCTAGTCTGGAGGGCTACTCTCACTACTGTAGGAACTAGGCAGCTAGTCTGGAGGGCTACTCTCACTACTGTAGGAACTAGGCAGCTAGTCTGGAGGGCTACTCTCACTACTGTAGGAACTAGGCAGCTAGTCTGGAGGGCTGATCTCACTACTGTAGGAACTAGGCAGCTAGTCTGGAGGGCTGCTCTCACTACTGTAGGAACTAGGCAGCTAGTCTGGAGGGCTACTCTCACTACTGTAGGAACTAGGCAGATAGTCTGGAGGGCTGATCTCACTACTGTAGGAACTAGGCAGCTAGTCTGGAGGGCTACTCTCACTACTGTAGAAACTAGGCAGCTAGTCTGGAGGGCTGCTCTCACTACTGTAGGAACTAGGCAGCTAGTCTGGAGGGCTGCTCTCACTACTGTAGGAACTAGGCAGCTAGTCTGGAGGGCTACTCTCACTACTGTAGGAACTAGGCAGCTAGTCTGGAGGGCTACTCTCACTACTGTAGGAACTAGGCAGCTAGTCTGGAGGGCTACTCTCACTACTGTAGGAACTAGGCAGCTAGTCTGGAGGGCTACTCTCACTACTGTAGGAACTAGGCAGCTAGTCTGGAGGGCTGATCTCACTACTGTAGGAACTAGGCAGCTAGTCTGGAGGGCTACTCACTACTGTAGGAACTAGGCAGCTAGTCTGGAGGGCTACTCTCACTACTGTAGGAACTAGGCAGCTAGTCTGGAGGGCTACTCTCACTACTGTAGGAACTAGGCAGCTAGTCTGGATGGCTGCTCTCACTACTGTAGGAACTAGGCAGCCAGTTTAGTCTGGAGTAGAGGTCGACCGATCATGATTTTTCAACTCCGATACCGATTCTTGGAGAACCAAAAAAAGATTAATCGGACTATTTTTTATATATATATATATATATATATATATATATATATATATATATATATATAAAAATAAATAAATGTATATAATTTTTTTTAAATAATATATATTTGTAATAATGACCATTACAACTACTGAATGAACACTTATTTTCACTTAATATAATACATAAAACCAATTTAGTCTCAAATAAATAATAGTGTTCAATTTGGTTTAAATAATGCAAAAACAGTGTTGGAGAAGAAAGTAAAAGTGCAATATGTGCCATGTAAAAAAAAAAAAGCTAGCATTTAACTTCCTTGCTCAGAACATGAGAATATATGAAAGCTGGTGGTTCCTTTTTAACATGAGTCTCAATATTCCCAGGTAAGACGTTTTAGGTTGTAGTTATTATAGGAATTATAGGACTATTTCTCTCAATACCATTGTTGTTTTCCATGTACCTTTGACTATTGGATGTTCTTATAGGTACTATAGTATTGCCAGCCAATCTCGTGAGTTGATAGACTTGAAGTCATAAACAGCGCAATGCTTGAAGCACAGCGAAGAGCTGCTGGCAAATGCAGGAAAGTGCTGTTTGAATGAATGCTTACGAGCCTGCTGCTGCCTACCACCGCTCAGTCAGACCGCTCTATCAAATCAGACTTAATTATAATAAACACACAGAAATATGAGCCTTAGTTTCCGGATTTGACCATGTTAATGACCTATCATTTCGGTTTCAGTGAAATATGGAACCGTTCCGTATTTTATCTAACGGGTGGTATCCCTAAGTCTAAATATTGCTGTTACATTGCACAACCTTCAATGTTATGTCATAATTATGTACAATTCTGGCAAATTAATTACGGTCTTTGTTAGGAAGAAATGGTCTTCACACAGTTCGCAACGAGCCAGGTGGCCCAAACTGCTGCATATACCATGACTCTGCTTGCACAGAACGCAAGAGAAGTGACACAATTTCCCTAGTTAAAAGAAATTCATGTTAGCAGGCAATATTAACTAAATATGCAGGTTTAAAAATATATACTTGTGTATTGATTTTAAGAAAGGCATTGATGTTTATAGTTAGGTACACAATGGTGCCACGAAAGTACTTTTTTTCGTGAATGCGCTTGTTAAATCATCACCCATTTGTTGAAGTAGGCAGTGATTCGATGATAAATGAACAGGCACCGCATCAATTATATTCAACGCAGCACAAGCTAGTTAACTACACATGGTTGATGATATTACTAGGTTAACTAGTGTTTATGTTAAGATTGATTGTTTTTTTTATAAGATAAGTTTAATGCTAGCTAGCAACTTACCTTGGCTCCTTGCTGCACTCGCGTAACAGGTAGTCAGCCTGCCACACAGTCTCCTCGTGGAGTGCAATGTAATCGGCCATAATCAACGTCCAAAAATGCCGATTACCGATTTGTTATGAAAACTTGAAATCGGCCCTAATTAATCAGCCATTCCGATTTAATCGGTCGACCTCTAGTCTGGAGGGCAACACTAACTACTATAGGAACTAGGTAGCCAGTCTAGTCAGGAGGGCAGCTCTAACTACTCTACATCATACAAATGGTGAAGGTGAAGAATATGTAAGACTTTTTGCACCTACAAATTCATCTGGATATTTATTCAGGAAATAAATGGCAGGGAAGTCTAAGATTTTAGAGATAATATTTTGATAGAGATTGGCTATTAAATTATATGATGAATCCAGTGCTATTTGACCGTGATACAGGGCTTACTCACATCACCTCATTTAGACAGATAAAATAAGCACTGTTAGTGTCAAAAGAGATTTTTATTTTTTTAATGAATGTACTCTGTTTGCTCTCCAGCAGTGTTTACCTTCTCCATAGTCATTGTGACACAGATACTGGTGTGGTGCAGAGTCGAAGTCTGTTTAGACAAGGCTGGGGCTATAAAAAGAACTAATGTGGGCTGGGAGTGCAGGAGGACGACAGTAAGATGGAAACTAGTGACATGGAGGGAGAGCTGATATCCTGTCTTCTGTATAGGTGTGTTTGATAAGGCAGAGATGGGAAGTCAAGATCTGAGGAAACTGAGACCGTATGTCTTTAGCTCGTCGTCGTTTGTGTGCGTGTGTGATGCCTGGCCTGGACAGTCAGCACCTTGGCACTCAGTCAACACAGAAACAGTTTTTTGCCTTTTAAGGGCAACAGGACTGAGCTCTCCTCCACACTGCCCTTCTTAGGCTTGGAGACTGAGAGCAGAGAAACCCTTGATTCAAACACATCCTCATTTCCAGGTGTGGTTGGACAAGACCCCTCTGTGTGATAGTGTCAATCACACTCAGAGGAGCTCCGGAGGGAGGGTCCTGAAACCAGCACAGAGTGGGAAGAAACACGGAGCCTTGAAGTGCTTTCACAACCAAGGCAAGCTGAGGTTTTTAGGTTCAAGACAAATTAAAGAATGATCTTGTCGCTTGGCTGGTAATCCTGATGGAGTCACTGAGTCACACGGCTGAATTAGACTCATTAACGGTGGAATTAGCAGGAGTGTCGTCTGCTGGGAAGGAGAGGGAGTAAACAGGGAGAGAAAGGAGAAATCTGATTTCAGGCAGTACCGTGGACGCCTCACAGGGTCCTCAATGTCACAAATGCGCCCACTCACCCGGTTCCTTCATAGAGAGCTTTCTGGTTGCGTGTAGCATTAGACTTAACATAACATCAGAAGTGAAATCCACTAAACCCTGCCAGTCAGATCGGACCCCAGTAAGACCAGCTGTTGCCGTTGGTGTCACCCCCCCCCCCTTTTTTTTAAAAGTTAAATCAGGTAGAAACATATGCTTCGCATTGTAAGTCCTTAGCTTCTCTGGTGAGGACAATGTCAGAAGTGTCAATGTCTCTGTTTACTCATATCTGGTTAACCTACAGTACCAGGTGCCCAGGGTAAAACGAAGACACTGAGAATTCATCAAACCCGTATTCGCAAAACCCTAGAAACCGGTTTGAACCGAGTCTGGTCCCGACCAGTCTGTGCGGTATTCTCCAGTTGTTACTGGGTGTGAGAAACTACGTCAGAAACCCAGCAAGGATTTGTTAACCTAGCCGTGGAAGCTCCAAAAGCCCATGTGTCCCAGTTCATGTGATTTTACTAATCATCAGGGTCTCCTCACTCTGGTGTTATAAATCAAATATTATTTGTCACATGCTTCATAAACAACAGGTGTAGACTAACAGTGAAATGCTTACTTACCGGCCCTTCCCAACAATGCAGAGAAAAATATAGAAAAATGTGTAAAACAAGGAATACACAATGAGTAACAATTACATGGCTAAATACACGGGGTACCAGTACCGAGTCGATGTGCAGGGGTACGATGTAATTGAGGTACATATGTACATATAGGTAGGGGTAAAGTAACTAGGCAACAGTATAGATAATAAACAGTAGCAGAAGCGTATGTGATGTGTCAAAAGATTTTGTGCAGTGGCGTCAATGCAGATAACCAAATAGCTACCGTGACTAACTATTTAGCAGTCTTCTGGCTTGGGGATAGAAGGTGTTCAAGGTCCTGTTGGTTCCAGACTTGGTGCATCGGTACCGCTTGCTGTGTGGTAGCAGAGAGAACAGTCTATGACTTGGTTGGCTGGAGTCTTTGACAATTTCTAGGGCCTTCCTCTTACACAGCCTGGAAAAGAGGTCCTGGATGGCAGGAAGCTTGGCCCCAGTGATGTACTGGGCCGTACGCACGACCCTCTGTAGCGCCTTACGGTCAGATGCCAAGCAGTTGCCATTCCAGGCGGTGATGCAGCCAGTCAAGATGCTCTCAATGGTGCAGCTGTAGAACTTTTTGAGGATCTGAGGGCCCATGTCAAATCTTTTCAGCCTTCTGCGGGGGAAGAGGTGTTGTCGTGCCTTTTTGACTGTGTTAGTGTGTGAGGACCAGGTTACTTCCTTAGTGATGTGGACACAGAGGAACTTGACTCTCAACCCGCTCCATTACAGCCCTGTCGATGTGGATGGGGGTGTGCTTGGCCCTCCCTTTCCTGTAGTCCACGATCCTGGCACCATTGTCGTCGGTGATCAGGCCTACCACCGTCTGCTACCATTTGGCTCTTACCAATGTGGCCCATATTCCCATGCAATTACAGAACAGTTGTAGATAGTAGCCAAAGAACCTGACAATGAATTCAATCAATGTTGGTCCATTGTACAGAGAGCACATAAAAGACATTTGGATTCATTCCCTGAAGTGCACCCTATTGCCTATATAGTGCACTTTATTTGACCAGAGCCACATGTGCTCTGGCAGGGCAGAAGATGATCTGTGATGAGTGTGCTAACCAGACCTGTATCTGCTGAGCTTTTCACCACCAGCAGCATACGCTAGCTATCGATGGGCTCTCCTCCAGCATTTCTGCCTGATTAGACAAGACAGGCCTCCAGCACCTTGTACTCCTGCCAGGAAAGCCCCCAGCCCAGCCTCTGGAAGGATGCCCAACTGACGGCACTCTGAGGATGTGTGTCTCTACGACAGGGTTTCCCCTATGAATTCTTAGGCGGGACGACCACCCCCCCCTTCCCTAGCTCTGTTGCACACCCCTGCTTAAACATAGACCAAAATATTTGAGGCTATGCAGTCCGGGTATTTAGTTCCCTTCCTTTCTTTTGATGCAACCTAGGAGAAACACTGGCCTGCAGGGGAAGTTTACCTACTTGATCAGAGCAGACATCATTAAGCTAGCAGGATGTCCTTGATGTAACCTAGGAGAAACACTGACCTGCAGGGGAAGTTTACCTACATGATCAGAGCAGACATCATTAAGCTAGCTGGATGTCCTTGATGTAACCTAGGAGAAACACTGACCTGCAGGGGAAGTTTACCTACATGATCAGAGCAGACATCATTAAGCTAGCAGGATGTCCTTGATGTAACCTAGGAGAAACACTGACCTGCAGGGGAAGTTTACCTACATGATCAGAGCAGACATCATTAAGCTAGCTGGATGTCCTTGATGTAACCTAGGAGAAACACTGACCTGCAGGGGAAGTTTACCTACATGATCAGAGCAGACATCATTAAGCTAGCAGGATGTCCTTGATGTAACCTAGGAGAAACACTGGCCTGCAGGGGAAGTTTACCTACATGATCAGAGCAGACATCATTAAGCTAGCAGGATGTCCTTGATGTAACCTAGGAGAAACACTGGCCTGCAGGGGAAGTTTACCTACATGATCAGAGCAGACATCATTAAGCTAGCAGGATGTCCTTGATGTAACCTAGGAGAAACACTGACCTGCAGGGGAAGTTTACCTACTTGATTAGAGCAGACATCATTAAGCTAGCTGGATGTCCTTATCCTTCTGCTCCTACTCATCATCATAACACACAGGAATGTGCCTTCCAGTCAAGCTGATGTCTATGTCCTTACAGTCCAACTAAATAAGTCAACCGTTTTCTTCAGGAAACCTGCTCAGTGTGTTTCATTGAGCAAGGCCCAGAGTGATACTTTGAAGAGCGCACTGTTGTTACCATGGAGATGACCGGGGGCAGATGAAGGAGTGGTTCCATCAGAATCCCTAGAAAAAGATCCTGCTGTTTGTATTATCTCGCCACAGCTGAATCTCTGGGATAGTCCACATGAACCCTTGAAAGGCTCTCTGCATAAAGGATGCCCTACATATCAGCCCAACACTTGTCATTTAACCCAGCAGTGGACCTGTGGTATCACAGAGCAACAAAGTGTTCAACGGAACCTTGATAAGTGGTTTTGTTTATACAGCCAGGCAGTGTTGATCATCTTGACTAAGCTGGGTATTGTCAATAGACATATGTGAAAGCAAGCAGCTCTGACTTGTTCCTCCTTGCCTGACCTAGTCTCTCTGAGGTGTTCTAGCCTTGGTGCTGTGGGCTGTTGCTAGCTACTATACTCCAGCTGTTAGCAGTGACAGAAATAGAGTGTGGATCTCTATTGAAGCTGTAAGTAGACCAGGGCTGGTCTATTACCCACAGCCTCGAGCCTCAGTGTAAATGGGCTAATTGTTCCTGTTTGAGGAGAGGCCAGGTTCCTGGGCTAACTGGCCAATGGCTGAGGGCCTTCCCTGGACGAACTATGTCCCCTGAAAGGGAGGTGTGGGGAGAGGATGAGGAGTGGGAGGGACATTGGATGGTTTTGTGATGAGGAGTGAGAGCAGAAATGAGCTCTATATTTGGAATACGCAAGTGTCAGTTCAACATTGAGAAAAACATCTGTCACCACTCATTGTTATTTTGCTTGAAGGGCACATGTTCCTCCATTTATGCCTATTCAGACCCTTCTTCAGTTGATGCCAGCTTATACAGTGCATTTGCTGCACAGCTATTCTCAGGTCTTTCCAGAGATGTTCGATCAGGTTCAAGTCCTGAAGAACTTTCAGAGACTTGTCTCAAAGCCACTCTTGCGTTGTCTTGACTGTGTGCTTAGGGTCGTTGTCCTGTTGGAAGGTGAACCTTTGCCCCAGTCTGAGGTCCTGAGCGTGCTGGAGCAGGTTTTCATCAAGGATATCTCAGTACTTTGCTCCGTTCATCTTTCCTTCGATCCTGACTAGTCTCCCAGTCCCTGCCGCTAAAGAACATCCCCACAGCATGATGCTGCCACCACCATGCTTCACCGTAGGGATGGTGCCAGGTTTCTTCCAGACGTGATGCTTGGCATTCTTTTACTGAGGATTGGTTTCCGTCTGGCCACTCTACCATAAAGGCCTGATTTGGAGGAGTGCTGCAGAGATGGTTGTCCTGGAAGGTTCTCCCATCTCCTCCCTGACCAAGGCCCGTTTTCCCTGAGTGCTCCGTTTGGCACGGTGGCCAGCTCTAGGAAGAGTATTGGCGGTTCCAAACTTCTTCCATTTAAGAATGATGGAGGCCACTGTGTTCTTGGACCTTCAATGCTACAGAAATGTTTTGGTACCCTTCCCAAGATCTATGTCTCAACACAATCCTGTCTCGGAGCTCTACGGACAATCCCTTCAACCTCTTGGCTTGGTTTTTGCTCTGACATGCATTGTCAACTGTGGGACCTTATATAGACAGGTGTGTGCCTTTCCAAATATATATATTTTAGAAAAATCTCAACCGTTTCACTTTGTCATTGTTGTGTGTAGATTAAGGGGACTAAAATATTGTATACATTTTAGAATAAGGCTGTTGCGTAACAATGTGGAAAACGTCAAGGGGTCTGAATACTTTCTGAAGGCACTATGCTGCCATTATTTAAGATGATGTGTTTTATAACTCTCAGTTCCTCCTATGCTATCAATTAACTGATGACACAAGGGTTGAAATATGTGCGATTTGACACCTACTCCATCGCGGCTTCTCTCTGAATTAATGTGATAAAGTGCCCCTTGAAATAATAGTGTGAAATTGTAAGCGACAGTTTTGAAATGACGGGAGACCATTGTGTAAACAGGACGAATAACATTGTCGTATTCAGAGCTTGTCCCTGTCTGCTGGCAGGCTAAAGGACAGTCTGTGTTTACTGCATGTTGTATACTTTGTGCCCAAACAAAGACAGCGCATCCACTTTATCAAAACTCTATCTATGAATAATTTAGGACTCCATGGACGAAAGCCTTGCTAGACAGTCAGACTCGAGTACACATATAGACACACACTGAGGGACAGACGGACGCGTGTGCACACACACAAATAAGCGAATTTGTCAGATGTGGTTGAGAGCAGATTGTGCAGCAGAGAGATAGATGCAGTGCCCTCGGGATGCTGCTGAAGCAGAGTAATGATATCTAACTGCGTGTTCGTAGACACGTGCTGCTCTCTCTGTCGATGTCCCTCCATCCCTGTCTCTCTCTATCTTTCCGTCCATCCCTCTCTCTCTCTGTATGTGGACTAGCCTCTCCTCTGGGAGTCCAGCCACCTCCACAGCCTGCAGTGCTCCTGCACCAAAAGCGAAATGTGAGCGGAGAAGGTGAAGGGGAGGTACAGAGATGGAAAAGAGAGAGAGAGAGAAACAATGGTCAGAGTGGAGATGTGAATGGACGTATAATTGGTGTGGTCCCTTATGTTTATCATTGTCTCTCTCTCTCAGCTCGTTGAGAAAGGCCCAGGCGGGGCCCTGGAGTGGCTCAGTACAAGGGTGTGTGTTCTCACCTCCACCACCCGCGCCTCTCCTCCCCCCTGGAGAAGACCAGCAGGATGTCGGAGGCTAGAGAGCGTAGCCCCCGCCACCAGAGACCCTGGTCAGTGTACCGGGCCAACACCTTTGACCTCTCCTCTGAGATGATCGGCCTGGCGCTCGCAGGTGAGAATGAGAAAGGCTTGTGTGTTGGACACAGACAATATCAAGGAAACAAACCATATGAGAGACCATGTGATGAACAATTGGTAATGGAATTACTTCCTGCCTTGTACACATCCTGTTTATCCAGTCTGTATATCAAGGTACCCCACATGTTTTTATCACTGTTGTCCTTTCATTTCTGCCAACTGAATTAGTGGAAAATGACTTGTATGAGTTAATGCTGTTTTGCTGTTTTGTAGGGAACAGCCAGGATCCAGATGAGCCTGTTCTAGAGTTCAGTGTGGGTGAGTACAGTAAATTAACTTCTATAGGAATTTGTCTTTCATTTCTTGTTCCGTGCGTTCCAACGTGCTGTGTCCCTCCCTCCCCAGCCTGTAATGAGTTGGTGACCCCAGCTCTGGAGCGGAAACCCAACAGCTTTGTGGCAGTGAGCTGCACCACCCCTCCCCAGGCCTTCTGGACCAAACACACTCAGACTGAGATCATCGAGGTGAGACAGACCATCGTCCCTCTGCCCCCGAGGGCCCGTCGTCCCTCTGCCCCCGAGGGCCCGTCGTCCCTCTGCCCCCGAGGGCCCGTCGTCCCTCTGCCCCCGAGGGCCCGTCGTCCCTCTGCCCCTGAGGAGCCGTCCATTGCGCTGCACTGTTGTGTTCCTATATGATTGTAGAATGTTGTTATCCGGCAGGTAGCCTAGCAGTTCAAAGTTTGAACCAGGAACTGAAAGGTCGCTAGTTTGAATACCCGAGACGACAAGGTGAAGAATCTGTCGATGTGCCTTTGAGCAAGGCACTTAACCCCAATTTGCTCCAGGGGTGCCGTACTACTATGGCTGAGCCTGTAAAACAACACAATCTACTGCACCTATCTGGTGTATGTGACAATAAAACATGATTTTAGAATGTTGTTAACTAATATCTTTCTGTATGTGTACAGTTTAGATGAAGCAACAATGAGAGCTTCATGGATTGATTGCTTCCCCCTACAGGGCACCAATAACCCTATATTCCTGAGCAGCATAGCCTTCTTCCAGGACTCTCTGATCAACCAGCAGACGCAGGTCAAGCTGTCTGTGTACGACGTCAAGGACCGCTCTCAGGGCACGGTGAGTAAAATGGTATTGGATAAGATGACATTAAAACACCAAGTAATATGTCCTGCTCACATCAGATAATAAACCAGTAGGTCAGTCCCATTCCTCACATCACCTCCCTTCCCTCACCAGCCACCTTGGGAGTGTTGTTTTCTTTGACGTCTGTCTCTGTATCCTTTCTCTCTCGCTCACTCCCTCGTTCTCTCCCTCGCTTTCTCTCTTTTTATTCTCTCGTTTTCTCTCTTTCTCCTGACCTAGATGTATTTATTGGGCTCAGCTCTGTTTCCTGTGAAGGAGTTGCTGCAGGAGAAGAACCACAGGTTACACCTGACCCTGAGGTATGAGAGACACAGGTTACACCTGACCCTGAGGTATGAGAGACATAGGTTACACCTGACCCTGAGGTATGAGAGACACAGGTTACACCTGACCCTGAGGTATGAGAGACACAGGTTACACCTGACCCTGAGGTATGAGAGACACAGGTTACACCTGACCCTGAGGTATGAGAGACACAGGTTACACCTGACCCTGAGGTATGAGAGACACAGGTTACACCTGACCCTGAGGTATGAGAGACACAGGTTACACCTGACCCTGAGGTATGAGAGACACAGGTTACACCTGACCCTGAGGTATGAGAGACACAGGTTACACCTGACCCTGAGGTATGAGAGACACAGGTTACACCTGACCCTGAGGTATGAGAGACACAGGTTACACCTGACCCTGAGGTATGAGAGACACAGGTTACACCTGACCCTGAGGTATGAGAGAAACAGGTTACACCTGACCCTGAGGTATGAGAGACACAGGTTACACCTGACCCTGAGGTATGAGAGACACAGGTTACACCTGACCCTGAGGTATGAGAGACACAGGTTACACCTGACCCTGAGGTATGAGAGACACAGGTTACACCTGACCCTGAGGTATGAGAGACACAGGTTACACCTGACCCTGAGGTATGAGAGACACAGGTTACACCTGACCCTGAGGTATGAGAGACACAGGTTACACCTGACCCTGAGGTATGAGAGACACAGGTTACACCTGACCCTGAGGTATGAGAGACACAGGTTACACCTGACCCTGAGGTATGAGAGACACAGGTTACACCTGACCCTGAGGTATGAGAGACACAGGTTACACCTGACCCTGAGGTATGAGAGACACAGGTTACACCTGACCCTGAGGTATGAGAGACACAGGTTACACCTGACCCTGAGGTATGAGAGACACAGGTTACACCTGACCCTGAGGTATGAGAGACACAGGTTACACCTGACCCTGAGGTATGAGAGACACAGGTTACACCTGACCCTGAGGTATGAGAGTCACAGGTTACACCTGACCCTGAGGTATGAGAGACACAGGTTACACCTGACCCTGAGGTATGAGAGGCACAGGTTACACCTGACCCCGAGGTAGGAGAGGCACAGGTTACACCTGACCCCGAGGTAGGAGAGGCACAGGTTACACCTGACCCCGAGGTAGGAGAGACACAGGTTACACCTGACCCCGAGGTAGGAGAGACACAGGTTACACCTGACCCCGAGGTAGGAGAGACACAGGTTACACCTGACCCCGAGGTAGGAGAGACACAGGTTACACCTGACCCCGAGGTAGGAGAGACACAGGTTACACCTGACCCCGAGGTAGGAGAGACACAGGTTACACCTGACCCCGAGGTAGGAGAGACACAGGTTACACCTGACCCCGAGGTAGGAGAGACACAGGTTACACCTGACCCCGAGGTAGGAGAGACACAGGTTACACCTGACCCCGAGGTAGGAGAGACACAGGTTACACCTGACCCCGAGGTAGGAGAGACAGGTTACACCTGAACCCCGAGGTAGGAGGGACACAGGTTACACCTGACCCCGAGGTAGGAGAGACACAGGTTACACCTGAACCCCGAGGTAGGAGAGACACAGGTTACACCTGAACCCCGAGGTAGGAGAGACACAGGTTACACCTGAACCCCGAGGTAGGAGAGACACAGGTTACACCTGAACCCCGAGGTAGGAGAGACACAGGTTACACCTGAACCCCGAGGTAGGAGAGACACAGGTTACACCTGAACCCCGAGGTAGGAGAGACACAGGTTACACCTGAACCCCGAGGTAGGAGCGACACAGGTTACACCTGAACCCCGAGGTAGGAGAGAAACAGGTTACACCTGAACCCCGAGGTAGGAGAGAGACAGGTTACACCTGAACCCCGAGGTAGGAGAGAGACAGGTTACACCTGAACCCCGAGGTAGGAGAGAGACAGGTTACCCCTGTGTCTACCTGTGATTATAATAATCTTCATATTGCTCCCGAGTGGCGCAGTGAACTAAGGCACTGCATCTCAGTGCTAGGGGTGTCACTACAGACACCCTGGTTCGAATCCTATCACAATAGGCCGTGATTGGGAGTCACATAGGGTGGTGCACAATTGACCCAGCGTTGCCGGGGTAGGCCGTCATTGTAAAATAAGAATTTGTTCTTAACTGACTTGCCTAGTTAAATAAAAATTAAACATGCCATGCCTTTGGTAAGGCGGCAGGTAGCCTAGCGGTTGGAGCGCTGTGCCAGTAACCCGAGCCGGCAAGGTAAAACAAAATCTATGTGCCCTTGAGCAAGGCACTTAACCCTAATTGTTCCAGGGTTGCTGTTGTATCAGGTGTGTCCTGCTTGCTGCCAACGCTCACTAATCCTGTTTCATTCTTTAGTTATCAATGGCTGACCCTGGCCGTGACCCCACTCTGTGAGGGGGTCTCAGGAGGAGTTGGGATATGGGAGAAGGAAAAAAAATCTAATTCAAACATGTATAATATATTCTTGTACATTTGTGAAATAGGACAAGTGTAAGCACCCAAATTATTGTCTTATAACAGACGAGGATGCTTAAATGTATGGCTCCATAGTAATGTGAATATGAAGCCTATACATTTTTCAGCTAGATTGTTTTGGGTCTGTCATAGTTTTTTGCTGTTTGATCGTTGCTGCTTGACTGTAGACTGTGTGATCCTGGGGGATGCCGTTGACAGCCCTATTGATGTGTGTTATTGATGAACAGATCTGCAGAGAACAAGCACGTGGGGAACATCACCATCATTGCCTGGCAGATAGAGGAGAAGAGAGACCAGAGGACTCTGCCTGTTGCCAGGTTACCAGACACCATCAACGGCAGGGTGAGCTTCCGAGACTCTCGCCGGATCCCTATCGCTGACACCAAATGTCAGACACCCGTGACCTGTGAGACCGTGGCCAGGGTCGCGTGTGTGTGCATCCTGATTGTGTGACTCTTCTATCCCTGTGTGCCACAGACCGTGCTTCCGGTGGATGAGAGCCTGACAGAATCCATGGGCGTCAGAGCCAAATATGCATCTTTATGCAAAGACACCCTGCTGACATCAGGTAGGAGGGACATCTGGGTCTGTCCCATTATCTCAGCCCACTGGCACCACCTCTACCAAAGCCCACTAGAAGAGTCTGTATCCCCACTGAGGCGCTTTGTAAGCAGGCGCCAATATTTCATAAGTGTCACCTGAGACGAATGCAGTTCGGTATCATCCTCCGTAACATTTCACCTAATGTCATTGGCTGTTCTAAAAAATAATTTCTGCTGCTCTAAATGATTTGATTGGACATCCATCCGATCCGTCCCTCATGGCGGGATGTTAGCAGGTTTCACTGAGAAATGTCATTACCCGTACGCTCAGTGAGAGATTGTTGCTTTTCTTAGTCACCACTCTCAGATGTGAGTGTGTGTGTGTCTGGACAGACATCTGTATACAGTGGAATGGCTTATTGTCCTCTGGGAAGGAAATACTTTTTCACACACTCCTCTTACACTTTAAATCATCACCGAGACAAAATATCACCTTCGAAATATGCAGGTCCTTTATCATTTATTACTCGACTGTAGAGCAAAATAAATGATTCAGAGATCGTGTTAGATGATGAGTATTTTCCGTGTGTGTCTCTCAGTGTTTGGAGGCACCATGTCCAGAATGTACCGTTTCCCCACCACGGACGGTCACCATCTGCGGGTGCTAGAACAGATGGCTGAAAGTGTGTTGTCTCTCAACATCCCCAGACAGTATGTCAAACTACTGCTGGAGGAGGACGCTGTCAGGTACACTACACACACACACACACACACACACACACACACACACACACACATATTCTCACACACACACACACACACATATTCTCACACACACACACACACACACACACATATTCACACACACACACACACACACACACAGACATATACATGCACACACACACACAGACATATACATGCACACACACACACAGACATATACATGCACACACACACACAGACATATACACACACACAGACATATACATATATATACACACACACAGACATATATATATATATATATTACACAGACACACAGACACACAGACACACAGACACACAGACACACAGACACACAGACACACAGACACACACAGACACACACAGACACACAGACACACACAGACACACAGACACACACACAGACACACACACAGACACACACACAGACACACACACACAGACACACACACACAGACACACACACACAGACAGACACACAGACAGACAGACACACAGACAGACAGACACACAGACAGACAGACACACAGACAGACAGACACACAGACAGACAGACACACAGACAGACAGACACACAGACAGACAGACACACAGACAGACAGACACACAGACAGACACACACACAGACACACACAGACACACAGACAGACATACAGTGGGGAGAACAAGTATTTGATACTGCCGATTTTGCAGGTTTTCCTACTTACAAAGCATGTAGAGGTCTGTAATTTTTATCATAGGTAGTACACTTCAACTATGAGAGACGGAATCTAAAAAAAAAATCCAGAAAATCACATTGTATGATTTTTAAGGAATTAATTTGCATTTTATTGCATGACATAAGTATTTGAAAACCTACCAACCAGTAAGAATTCCGGTTCGCACAGACCTGTTAGTTTTTCTTTAAGAAGCCCTCCTGTTCTCCACTCATTATCTGTATTAACTGCACCTGTTTGAATTGTTACCTGTATAAAAGACACGTGTCCACACACTCAAACAGACTCCAACCTCTCCACAATGGCCAAGACCAGAGAGCTGTGTAAGGACATCAGGGATAAAATTGTAGACCTGCACAAGGCTTGGATGGGCTACAGGACAATAGGCAAGCAGCTTGGTGAGAAGGCAACAACTGTTGGTACAATTATTAGAAAATGGAAGAAGTTCAAGATGACGGTCAATCACCCTCGGTCTGGGGCTCCATGCAAGATCTCACCTTGTGGGGCATCAATGATCATGAGGAAGGTGAGGGATCAGCCCAGAACTACACGGCAGGACCTGTTCAATGACCTGAAGAGAGTTTGGACCACAGTCTCAAAGAGAACCATTAGTAACACACTACGCCATCATGGATTAAAATCCTGCAGCGCACGCAAGGTCTCCCTGCTCAAGCCAGCGCATGTCCAGGCCCGTCTGAAGTTTGCCAATGACCATCTGGATGATCCAGAGGAGGAATGGGAGAAGGTCATGTGGTCTGATGAGACAAAAATAGAGCTTTTTGGTCCAAACTCCTCTCCCCGTGTTTGGAGGAAGAAGGATGAGTACAACCCCAAGAACACCATCCCAACCGTGAAGCATGGAGGTGGAAACATCATTCTTTGGGGATGCTTTTCTGCAAAGGGGACAGGACGACTGCACCGTATTGAGGGGAGGATGGGTGGGGCCATGTATCGCGTTATACACACACACACACAGACATATACACACACACAGACACCCAGACATGCACATTTATGACCATGTCCAGGGATTTTTTTTATGGAGTGTACATTAATAAAATGTCACTTAATGCTAAATTGCCAAAGTGTGTGTGTTTGATGTGTGTTCAGGGTTTGTGAGCTGGAGGAGCTGGGGGAGTTGTCACCATGCTGGGAGAACCTACGACGACAGATAGTCACTCAGTACCAGACCATCATCCTCGCCTACCAGGAGACTCTCTCTGACCTCACCAACTACAAGGGTTAGTACTGTACACACACACAACTACAAGTAACACACTCACTAACTTATTTCAGCCTCAGATAACTATGTCTAAGGTGCTTGGTTTGTTGTGGTTTAACATGAGAATCCTACTCTGTCTATTCCACCCCTCTCTTTTCTCTGGTCTTTCCTCCAGGTCCGTCGTTCAAGGCCAGTAACCTGAAGGCAGAGAGGAAGCTGGAGTTCATACCCACCAACCTTCATGTCCAGAGGATGAGGGTGCAGGATGAGTCTGGCTTTGGTGAGCTGAGCCCCATTCCCTGGATGTTCATGCATCTCTCCACTTTGGCCTTAATAGTTCTGTTCCCCCAGACCACACGTATGACGTGGTGACTATCGGGGCTCCCGCCGCCCACTGCCAGGGCTTCAAGAACAGCGGCCTGCGCAAGCAAATCACCAAGTTCGAGGAGGCCAAAAAACAGTGAGTACAGAACCTCACAAAGAGGTGGAACCCAGGTGGAACTGTGGTAGAACCTTGGTTAGACCTTTGTATTAGGTGTATCCTTCTTGCTGCCAATGCTCACTAATCTACTCAGCTAACAACCCTACTGACTATCTGGCTGTGTACTGGCTTGGCTTTTTAAGTCTTGTTTTTAACGGACACATTTCTAATCAAGTGAATCGTAAGTCTGCTTTTGTTAGAGAAACACCCTTGTACCTCTCCCCGTCCCCTTTTAAAATGGTATTGTAACGTTGGACTACATCGAAACACGTTTACGGTGTTTTAACAGGTTTTAACCATTAGGCAGAATGAATACTTCCATTAAACACAATCCACTGCTTTCGTCGAAACATTAACGTCATTATTCAGTTGAGAATCACGTCCCGAGAATGATATTAATTATGTGGTTAATGAATGATACCCCACAACATGCTGTCAAATGCAATGCTTCATTTATCAAATCCGTGTACGTCTGTTTTCCCTTGTTCCTGTGCTACTGCATGGTCCGTATTTTGACGGCCGACTTCCTGTCTGTTTTGCCGTTTTCTCATTGTACACTACATGCTATGCTGCTTTTAGCCTGGGCATTTCCCGTTAATTATATTTCAAAGACGATTTTCAGCTTTCTGGCTTTTTAATTTTTTCCAATTGCATCTTTATTTTCTAATCAGCGTTTATGAGGAAGAATGGTGAGTTCCTATGTACTCTGATTCTGTTCTTTAGTCATTTTATTCTGCCCACTGTTTGTTTGGTTCTTTCTGCACGGAAATGATTGTTTGTTCGCCGTCACTGAGTTTGTCGTTTAGCTGTAAGGCTGAGTCACTCAGTCACCTACCTCTGTTTCACCACTGTGTGAATCCACAATGGCCGCCTGTGAGTACCATCGTAAGCTACTGTGTATGGACAGAGGGTGATCTACAGTAGAGCGCTTGCTATGGGGTTTGAGGCATAGAACTACAGAGACCAACAGATCCATAACAATAGCATTGCACATTCTACATCTTAAATAGAGTCTGCCTCACTCTGAACATCTGTGGTTCTATGTCTAGATAGTGTTGTCTGTGTTCCAGGTGAGGAACAGGCTTGTGCATGCACATGTGGATGCTCACCTCAGTCCCAGACCTGCAGAGTAGAATATTCCAACAGAGTTGAATTATTCAGATATGAATTGTATGCAGCCAGGTGTGTAATCTGTCAAGCAGTGTGAGAGAATGTTGCAGAAATACAATCTCCTTCAGTTCCCAGAATGCAGTGCACATTCAGTCTCACGATCCTGTGTGTGCTCTTACCATCTTTGTCTACACATCTGCGTCTATTGTCTCTTGTCTGTCTCTGTACGTGTCTACTGTCTCTGTCTGCGTCTACTGTCTGATTACTGTCTGTGACTACTGTCTGTCTGAATACTGTCTCTGTGTCTACGTGTCTATGACTACTGTATGAGTGACTCATGGTAAATGCTGTGTTCTCTTAACACCCCACCCTGTCCGTCCCTGCAGCAGTGCCCTGTCCAGCTGTCAGTCTATAGTGTACATCCCCCAGGACATTGTCCGGGCCAAGGAGATCATCTCCCACATCAACACCCTGAAGACCCAGGTCAGCTACTATGCTGAGAGACTGTCCCGCGCCGCCAAGGACCGCTCTGCCAACGGTCTGGAGAGGACCCTCGCCATCCTGGCTGATAAGGTGAGGGAGAGCCTCTAGCCTGGTACCAGGTCTGTTGGGGAAGGAGAGCCCCTAGCCTGGTACCAGGTCTGTTGGGGAAGGAGAGCCCCTGGCCTGGTACCAGGTCTGTTGGGGAAGGAGAGCCTCTAGCCTGGTACCAGGTCTGTTGGGGAAGGAGAGCCTCTAGCCTGGTACCAGGTCTGTTGGGGAAGGAGAGCCTCTAGCCTGGTACCAAGTCTGTTGGGGAAGGAGAGCCCCTAGCCTGGTACCAGGTCTGTTGGGGAAGGGGAGCCTCTAGCCTTGTACCAGGTCTGTTGGGGAAGGAGAGCCTCTAGCCTGGTACCAGGTCTGTTTGTGCTGTTTTACTGACCTTTATGGGGTGTGTATTTTGTCTTCAGTCATAAACCCAAAGAGATTCATAAATGATTTGACCAATTTAATTTGTCATCATGTGGACAGAAGAGAATACAGAACGGCCTCTCGCTTGGCTCAATTCCCGCTGTGTGGTTCGTATGACCTTCACCCTCAGACTCGCCAGCTGGTGACGGAGTGCGACTGCAAACTGCTGGCCTCGGCCATCCAGGCACTGAACGCGGCACGCCCCGAGTTTATCGCCTCCAAGGCGTCACCCTCCGCCGACGCCACCGATCAAGTAGTCCTGCGCAACGACCGGGACACGCTGCTGGCCAAGTGGAGCGGATGCAACAGCCGCTCCTCGCTGCACGTCGACTGGCACGAGGAGGAGTGGGTAAGGCAAGGGGTCACCAGGGCTCAGGGGTTCACAGGTCAACTCCAGTTTAGCCTTTGTGGTTTAGGAGCACTTAAATACAGTTCCAGTATGTAAGGAAGAAAGCAGTGTAAGGGATTTGTTGTGTTTTTGTTTGGTTTGTTGGTCCATCAGACTGGAACTCTAGATTTTATTGGCTTTTGTTTATTCTCCTCTCTCGTCTCTCCTTCCTTCTACCCCTACACTATTCTTCTCTTTTGTATTCCTCCTCTTCATTCCCTCCCCCCAGGAGAAGGTGTGGGTAAATGTAGACAAGAGTCTGGAGTGTATCATCCAGCGGGTGGACAAACTCCTTCAGAAGGACCGTCTGCCTGGCGACAGCAGCCAGGGGGACACTACCCCAGACCACCAGCAGGGCGGCAGTAGTAAAAAAGGTAACCAGAGTACCAGGGCGTTCTGGATCAACCCTGACTGCATGACCCAGGAGGAGCCTTCGTCATCATCACTACCTTCCTCATCATCCTCCCTCCTGCCTGCTCTCACCCTGAATCTGACTCATGCATGCCCACCCAGCCCTGACAAAAACCCATGTAGGTTTCTTTCTTCACTTTTTTGCTTAGTCATGCACATTTGTCCTATCATCATACTGCTATCATATTCATCATATCTCAACCTATTAGAATTGGTCTACCTTGTTTTTGTGCAGTATTTTTTCTTAAACATTCCAAAGATGTACATTTCCTATTTGTGAATGGTTAATTTCGATGTGTTAGGTAGGTCTGTCAGAGCTTGTTGTATCCTGGAGGCCAGCCAAAGTCCCGTTGCTGTGGCCTCCTATGTGTCAGCTCAGCCTATGTACTGTAGCCAGCTAGCTTATTATGTGCTTACTGTACTGTACTGTGTGTGCTGTCTGCCATGTTGCTGATGGCGCTCCCTAACCATGCATGTGGCACCTCCACCCCTTCCAGATGGCAGCCCCAGTGGCGAGGAGGATTTCCCAGGTAAGTGCTCTGTCCTCTCCCCAGCTTCTGTCTCTCTGACTGCTTCTAGCTGCAGCCCAGCTCAGTGCTACTACTTCGTCTAGCTCTATATATATCACCGTCTGTATGATACCTCTGTTTCTAGTACCTTATCAGAAATGAAGGACTTAAAGTCCAATGTGTTGTCACATGGTATTGTCTCACATTATATGAAGGAGTTGCAGCAGCAGTTCAAGGGACTCTCGGGATGCTTTCAGTGCAGAAGAGTACATAGTGTGTGCGTGTGTTACTGTTGTTGTTTGTGTGTGGCCCAGGGGAGTGGAGCGAGGCGCTGTACCCTCTCCTCACCACGCTGACAGAGTGTGTGGCTATGATGAGTGACAAGGCGAAGAGCTCCATGGTGTTCCTGTTGATGCAGGACAGTGCTCCTACCATCGCCATGGACCTCTCCCTGCAGTACAGACGAGACGTGGTCTTCTGCCAGACGGTCAGCACAGGACACATGCAGATGCATACACACGTGTGCACGGACACCCATTAGCAAACACACATGTGCGCGTACATACAGACACACAAGCAGGGAAGTAGAATGTGTGTAAATAAATAAAAATGTATGTGACGTTGAAGTGAATGCTGATTGTTAATATACACTGAGGATACCAAAATTAGGAACAATTCCTAATATTGAGTTGCACCCCCCCTTTTGCCCTCATATGTCTCAATCCGTCGGGGCATGGACTACAAGGTGTCGAAAGCGTTCCACAGGGATGCTGGCCCATGTTGACTCCAATGCTTCCCGACAGTTGTCTTGTTGGCTGGATGTCCTTTGGGTGGTGGACCCTTCTTGATACACACAGGAAACTGTTGTGTGTGAAAAGCCCAGCAGCATTGCAGTTCTTGACACACTCAAACCGATGTGCCTGACACCTACTACCGTCCCCCGTTCAAAGGCACTTAAGTGTTTTGTCTTGCCCATCCACCCTCTGAATGGCACACATACACAATCCATGTCTCAATGCTTAAAAATCCTTCTTTAAACTGTCTCCTCACCTTCATCTACACTGATTGAGGGGGATTTAACAAGTGACATCAATAAGGGATCATAGCTTTCACCTAGATTCACCAGGTCAGTCTGTCATGGAAAGAGCAGGTGTTCCTAATATTTTGTATACTCAGTGTTAATGTTAATATCGGTTTCCAGCTCACTGCCCTCATCTGTGGCTTCATCATCAAGCTGAGGAACTGTCTCCGTGACGATGGCTTCCTCAGGCAGCTCTACACCATCGGCCTGCTGGCCCAGTTTGAGTCTCTGCTCAGCACCTACGGTAAAGTACACACTCTCTCATTCTCTCTCTCTGTTTAATAATTGTTCACTTTCTCACATGCCTCCCACCTCCCAGGCGAGGAGCTGTCCATGTTGGAGGACATGTCGGTAGGCATCATGGACCTACGGAACGTTACCTTCAAGGTGACCCAGGCAACCTCCAGCTCCTCCCCCGACATGCTGCCGGTCATCACTGGCAACCGGGACGGCTTCAACGTCCGCATCCCGTTGCCGGAGACCATGTTTGACGCGTTGCCGCGGGAGATCCAGAACGGCATGCTGCTGCGCGTCCAGCCGGTGCTCTTCAACGTGGGAATCAACGAACAGCAGACGCTGGCAGAGAAGTGAGCGGGGGGGAGGAATGATAGAGGGATGAAGAGTGGTGATGTCCCTGTATTGTTGACATGTGTCCTGTTTGTGACAGGTTTGGAGACACGTCTCTGCAGGAGATCATTAACCTAGAGAGTCTGGCCAGACTCAACTCCTACTATCAACAGTTCAAGGAGGTCTTACCTGAGGACTGTAAGTCACCATAAAGTAAATGGCCCTATATGGTCCTACCTGAAGTAAATGGCCCTATATGGAGAATATTGTTAAGATGTAGCTTATAACACCCCCCCCCCCTCCCCCCCTCCTGGTCTCAGGCCTGCCCAGGTCCCGTTCCCAAACGTGTCTACCAGAGCTGCTGAGGTTCCTGGGACAGAACGTCCACGCCAGGAAGAACAAGAATGTAGACATCCTGTGGCAGGCAGCAGAGGTAGGCCCATTTTTCGCTGCAGGGCCATGAATGAATTATTGGAGATTATCCTTTCGAGTCCAGTCCATTTCATTCCGTATGGATGTTACTAATGAGGATCCAGAGCAGGCCTGAAGAATGATTTTGTAGTGAGCAGCCTGCTGTTTATTATTTCCTGGTATCTGTCTTCCCCAGATCTGTCGTCGTCTGAACGGTGTGCGTTTCACCAGCTGTAAGAGTGCTAAGGACCGCACGGCCATGTCTGTCACCCTGGAGCAGTGTCTGATCCTACAGCACGAACATGGCATGGCCCCACAGGTCTTCTCCCAGGCCCTCGACTGCATGCGCAGGTAGGTGTCCAGCCTACTGCCTGAACTAAAATGAAACACATACATATTGCTCGCTCCATATGCTGGGACAGTGCCAACTACAGGGTCCCCTCTCCCCCATTTAAAAAAAAATAATCATAATATATAAAAGTTATATTTTAATTCTCTGTAATTAGCATTGTTTTCTCACGCAGCATCTGCTTGTCAGTTTGTCCAGCCAGTTTGTGGAGAATGCTCCCCCATGATGACAGAGCTCGCTTTCCATACCCCCACATCATCCCCCTATCCAGCTCTCCTCCAACCCCATCCCCCTGTTCTGACACTGCTTGCTGAGAAGATAAGAAGGGCTAGACGATGTGAAAGAGGGTAGAAGGAACAGAAACCTTGTGTAAGGATGTGACGACTCCCAGAACAGAAGCCCTGTAGAGTACAGTAGGTTAAGTGAAAGATGTTGGGTAGTAATGCAATGCTGTCCTGCAGCTCCGTGCATGGTCTCTCGCTCCTCTCTTCACCTGCCCACTTCCTGTTCCTATTTGGTATGGGGAATTTTAAGTGCATGGCTTGAGGCTGGCATACCCCCCCACCCCACCTGCTATTCAGGAAGTGAATCCAAATTCAATGACTTGACTGAAATTAAATGGATTGGAGTACAACCCCCCCCCCCCCCATATCTGTTGTCTGTGGTATGAACATGGAGAATCATCACTGTCTTCTCTTTTTACCTCTTGATCTTTTCTTTCCTAAAGATGCAGAACATTTCTCTTAATTTTCTCCTTTCTCTCTTTCTCTTCCTCTTTTATGACAATGTCTATCATTTCTCATGTTTTGGTTGGAATGATTTCCGTTATCCGTTTTTAATTTGGTGTGTTTCTTATCCTTGTTTGGGATTTGTTTCTGGCTGAATTGGTCTTTTCACGTTCCATTCCACTGGCTTTGTCCCTAACCTTAATGTTATCACCCCCCACCCGCACCATCACTGGTATCTCTCTTTGTTATCCATGGCTGATCATGGCCACCACATATCATTCATATTGTTTATTACCGTCTCCTCCACTCTTATTGGCCACTTCATCCCTGTTCTATCCATCCATCCATCCATGCCACCTGTACTTTTTGGCCCCGGCTTCTTCTCCCTCCCTCCCCCTCTCCGCAGCATTGGGACCAGGGAGGGGGTCACCCAGAAGAACCTGAGTGGCCTGTTGCCTGTGCGTGATTTCAGGCTGGACCCCAGCCTGCTGTACTCCCTGCCCCTGCTGGCCCTCAGCCCCAACCTGCTGGTCGTCTGGCTGTTCCTCAGCGTCGCCTACTTCCTGGCCAAGCTCCGCTGCAGCTGAAGGCACAGCCCTCTGCCACCCAGCCCCACCTACTCTCGACCTCTACTCACCTCTTCTCTCTGCCCGTTCCCCCCAGTGTGTCCGTCAGTCAGGAAGAAAGGCAAAAAGTTAGTTTGTCAGTCAAGGAGGAAGACAGGCAGTCAGGGAGTCAGTCAGTCGCTCTGTCAGTCTGTCTGGAGCTCAGCCGGGAGAACCCTCTGATTGGTCGAGGGCAGACCGTGTGTACCTGACTGGACTTTATGTGCGTCACTCGGGCTAAACTGCCAGCTGTTCCACCTAATGGGCAGCCAGCACTCCTCCCGCCCTGCTCTCTGTCCTAACCAATCCAGTCAGAGCAGGAGGCTGGTCTAAAGGTCTATGTGCAGTACTGTATGAGACTGTTACTGTCAGTGTTCTGACATATTTCTCAGTTTAACACCCATTGTTTTACAACAATCAAATACAAACAGAGTATGGGGAGAAACTTTGAAATAAAGACGGTAAGAAGTTTTAGCTGAATTTAATGGAAGTTTTGTCCCAGTTGTCCTTGAGTATTTATAATGCAGCTTCCCAACTCATGACATGATTATAACCATGCTATTATGATAATGTGATGTCATGGATCCTTTGGTTTTGCACAGAGCTTATTTTCAGTCATGCAAATGTTCTGGCTTGCTTGACGTTTACGTCTTCCATAAGGTTTGCATACAGCATAAGCCAAGGGATGGCTTGGCCATGCAATATCAAGCTGATGTTTTGATCTGGTGGCCATTTTGTTGTTGTTCCTCAGGCCTTCCTACTCTTACAGCAGGAGAGACTTGTGTCCGCTTTCACTTTAAACCAATGCACTTTTTTTAATCAACGTTGTCATCTTAATGAAGGTTATTCGCTTGTCTTGCCAATTGACACAGTTTCATCATGGTCGGAGCAATTTGAATTGGCTAAATCTGGGAATGTATGATATTTCAGGGGAGCTTTGTTGGCTTGTTTGATTATGCAGTGTAGTGTTTCCGACGGGTGTTTATTTTTTAGTTGATATCAGATTTCATGTCTGTACTAAGTTTCCTATTTACTATGGAGTTTGTATATATGAATTGGTTCTTTGTTAGAGAACCTATAAGTGTTGCAGTTCTAGGGAAATGACAGAGAAGATGAAGAGAATGTACATGGGCAAACCTCAAATGGCTCCCTACCACCAAATGATGCACTACCTCTGACCAGTAGTGCACTAAATATAGGGGATGATTTGAGACACAGCCCATGCTTGTTGTGCCAAATGATTTAGCCAGGTCTCAGATGCTAGATACAGGTCTTGGATCTTTATTCCAGGTCAAAGTGTTACTTCCAGATCTCCCAGCAGCCCAAATCCATCCTGCTTCCACAGAGACTCTTTGGGTTACTTCCAAGCCTTGCACTCTGGACTTCCTGGTCTCTGCTGAGAGTCCATACACCATTATCATATACAGTAGTTGCTATCTAGTCCCATAAAAACATGATTAGCTATCTAATGGTATATGCACTCATTAATATGTAGACTAGTGGTATTATCGTTTTCCAGCCCCATAGCCTCTCTCCATTTTAATCAGTATAATACCTGTCTTCAGTGCTGTGTTACGTCCCAAGACGGCCACACTCAATCCAATCTAAAGTGACCTACTAAAGAAATGGACCATCCGTCCCAAAATAGCCTCTGTGAGATTGTCACGCTTGTATTACATCCCCTCCACCCCCCATTTCCAACTTCTAGACCCCCCACAATGGAAAACTGGAGTGATTCTTTTGTCCTTGTTGGTTGAGCTATATGCAAGCTTCTTATAGGCCTCTCACCTGTGTGACTGGTATGGGAGAGAGGCTGGGTTTAGTGGTGTATTTAGGTTAGTTCATTGGTTTGGTTTTGAATATTCAGAGTTCTTTTTTTTTTACTGATTTTGTGCAATGTTACTGTTTTACATTATCGACAAATACGTAGGTACATGCAGTATTTATTTCTCAGTATTCTACAGTATTTACTTTTTCAATCTTGTAAATCCATATTGTAAATAATAGAAATGTATAAAGTCAGATCATCTATTGATAAGTATGCTGGTGTAGAACTACCTCTATTGTCCCATAAAACACCATTTGACTGTCAGCCAGGGGAGGAGAGCTGAGGGACAGCCAGGGGAGGAGAGCTGAGGGACAGCCAGGGGAGGAGAGCTGAGGGACAGCCAGGGGAGGAGAGCTGAGGGACAGCCAGGGGAGGAGAGCTGAGGGACAGCCAGGGGAGGAGAGCTGAGGGACAGCCAGGGGAGGAGAGCTGAGGGACAGCCAGGGGAGGAGAGCTGAGGGACAGCCAGGGGAGGAGAGCTGAGGGACAGCCAGGGGAGGAGAGCTGAGGGACAGCCAGGGGAGGAGAGCTGAGGGACAGCCAGGGGAAAATGTGCTCCATGAGAGCAGCACCCAAGGTCTGTCCCAAATGGCACACTATTCCCTACGTAGCGCCCTATAGGCCATGGTCAAAGTAGTGTACTATATAGGGAATAGGGCACTGTTTAATAGGGAATAGGGCACTGTTTAAGACGCAACCCCAGTATGTACAATATTAGGATGGCGTTTGCTTCAACCAAATGTGAAATAGCTCGTCCTGCTGGTTGGTAATGATACTACAGAAGCTTGTCACCCAGTAGGTCCTATGAAAAGTTGGATTGCTCCGTTCTGGGGATACATGCAATTAGGAGACCATTCTTCAGTTGTAGAGAATTGCAGAATGTGCTGGTGACAGTTTGTTCTGCCGGTGTATTTAATTCCGATGAAGAAACCCACTGCGTTAAATATGTTGTAACCATAGTGATGCTAAATCCAGGAATATTCCAACTAAAATCAAGTTCATGACTCAATTCTCAAGTTTTATTTTTCTGTTTCTCTTGAATTCCTTAGCGCTTTTGACTATGGAGAATATATTTATATTGCGTTGCATTATATTTTCATGCTTGTATGTCTAAATGCTCACGTTTGCTAAATATATGTATTCTTATGGAGAGTTTGATGTGATTACATCATCTTCATGCAGGTTTCACTTTATAATGAGAGGGAGAAATTCTAGTTGCTGTTCCAGATATCTTTGTATTAACCCTTGTCTGGTACTTTGCCCAGTTCCAACCCAATATCAGGATTGCTTGGATAACCATTTATGAATATGCTCTGAAATACTATACGTTTCTCCCTTTCTCTCTAATGCTTCTCTCTGAAATAGACTTTTCTCCCTTTCTGCTTCTCTCTGAAATGGTATGCATTTCTCCCTTTCTCTCTGAAATAGTAGACTTTTCTCCCTTTCTCTCTAATGCTTCTCTCTGGAAAGTGCAATAGCAGTCAATTAGTCAGCAGCCCAAAGAATCAGCTTTAATGTTGTTATATAATAAACGTCATGCCAAATGTATCAGAGGAGAAGGTGTATACTTCACTATAGAGTATTTGAATAGTGCAGTTCTGTTTGTTTTCCCTGGAATGGAACTGTTGAATTGAAATTAGAATGTAGAACATTTAAGTCCGTGCGTTTTGCTATTGCTCTTGTTTCACTTTATCTGTGGTGCTCGTAACTCTATGTAGAAAGCACGTCTTCTGTACACAGTATTAGTGTTCTGTACCCCTCCCTCCAACATTCCGATATTCCCCATGTCCCGGAACCATCCGTCCGACCGTTCGCTTTAGCTGTTGCCCCCATGTTTCTCTGACAGTGGCGTCAATGTGTTGGTTGGTTTTTGGGTTTCTCATTGTCTTTTAACACAAGCCCTTTTTTGTTTTGTTTTCTTCACTTTGCTGTCATCCTCTCTCTCTGTGCTTGCCCTCCCTCCCTCCTCCTTTTTCCCAGTGAGGGCTGCAGACGGGAGAATACCATGAAGAACGTGGGATGTCGCAAGTATGCTTTTAACTGTCTGCAGCTCAAGGCCTTCCCCAAACATTACAGGCCCCCCGACGGAACGTTTGGGAAGGTTGAGACTTGATTTGGATCATAATCTATTCTATTGTAATAGGGACAGCTACAACAATGGCAGCATAAAAAAAATGAATCAATGGTTAGATGGTCTTCAACCTACTGTAGCTGCAGAAGTCCTGTGGTAAATACCTGTGCACTGAATCGATGCATATTTTCCATTTCGAAGACAAATATCAAAAACTATAGAATTGGGAAAATGCCAAACCACTACTAGTTGAGAAACGATATATAGAATTTATTCAGACCTCACATGCATACCTTTCTAGATTGTTCTGAAGTTGTAGATAAGTCAGGTGGGACTAGTAACAACACTGTCTGGTTACATCACGTTTTTAGGGTAGTCAAGATACAGCAAGGAGGTCGTTTTCCTGAAAAGACGGTCACTGATTCTTTACCACTATACACAGTGATGACTTTTAGTTCTTTTCAGAGCCTCAGGCAATCTATAGGTCGCCAAACGTTCATACTGGGACGATGCTACTTCATGCTGACTATGTTGAAAGTTGTCTCTCAACCCATAGTTAACATGTGAACTGGGATTCGTACATTTGGTTGGCGTCATTGGCCAGAGCCTATGCATTTCAGAGTCCTTATTTAGGGAGTGTTTTACGTATGGACTAAACATTGTGGAAGTCAAGCCAGTCTGATGGACTTGATGAAGGGTTCCTTCCCCACGTGGATTTAGCAGTACTCTAATCCTGTAGAGCAGGGGATCTTTCAACGGTTTCAGCTCCAGAACTAAATAAGAAATTGACCATCCTCCTGTGACCCAAATGGTTCACCGGCGACCCAAATGAAGACGAAATAGTGCGTGATTAGAGATGTATTCTCATAACTCACGACCCACCTCTTGCATGCCCAGGGCCCACTTTGGAACCCGACCCATAGTTTAAGAAACGTCCCACAGACTGCAATGGCAACCCAAGACCAACCAGAGCTTTGTGTCTGATGCGTACCTCACCTATGTACTGTTTCCCTTTTCATATCTGTAAAGCCTGCGTTTAACTTCTTTGCCAAATGAAGGGTTGTGATTGTGAATGGATTTAGCTGTGTGGCATTATCTGGCAGCTCACTGTGAAGACTTAGCACTGTCTTAAAGGGATAGTTTGGGATTTTGGCACGAGTTCGGGTGAAGTTAGCGGTAGTTTCGCGAGCCAATGCTAACTAGCTTAGCACAAAGATGGCCTCAATGCCAAAATCCTGAACTATTCCTTTAAGACTTAAAGAGTAATATGAAAAAGCTATGAATGTTCTAGAAAGATCCACTTCCCTCTTTTTCCAAGTTTATTTTTGGAAAAAGTTGGGTTTGAGGGTAACAAAGGAAACATAATACATTATATAACATTGACTTGTAAAGGAAATTGAGTACATTATTTTCTGTTCTAATGTTGAACCAAGTAAAGGTCAGTAGTAAACCATTTAAACACACAAGAAGCACTTTTCTTTAAGATCATTTTCTGCATTTGTTGCACTGTTATTTTAGGATTGTCTTGTTGGCAGGCGTTGTTGACCAGGTTAAAAATAAATAGTCAGTAGAATGTTATCGGTATGGGAGTTACATTGTACGTTAATCTGGAAACTGTGCTGCTCAACAACTAAATATTAGTCATGTCTATTTTCACCACCAAGCGGCAATGCCGACTTTCTGTTTTGCAACATTTAATGAGATTGCAATTTGATACACAATTGAGCCAGAGGAGACTTGACCCTACAAATGAGTCATGTGTGTGTGTGTATGTATCAAAGCTTCACATATAATGTTTGCTTTTCAACAGGCACCCATAAACTCAACTGTGAGATGCAGTTTGTGTACGTTTACTGTCGTGTCTTTTCATGCTCATAAATAGTTTTAGTATTATTGGAAACATATTCTGCTATCTGCAGACTTTATTTTGCATTTATGTACTATACTATAGGGTATATTTCAATAAGTGTTGGGATTGGATTTGTATTTCTTTCTATTGTAATGAGCGCATATCTTGTATCCTGCACAAAGAGGATAACTGTATAGGCCTGACTGTTGCTTTAGATGAAGCTTTCATCAATATCTGACGCTAATAAAATAATGTTCAACGTCTTTGTATTGTCTTTGTAATGGAAGACTTGAAAGTTTACATCAAGCTGTTGGAATGTTCCGTTCTTCTCATTGCAATTCATTCTATTCCAGAATCTTATCTGGGTGACTCTAGCTAGAGTGAAATGTCATCCAGCTAGGTCACAGCCACAGTAAAACAAAAGACCTTGTGTCTGGCTACTAGGATTTTTTTTTTGTTCTCTGCAAGATGCCACTTGTTATACAGTAGCAAAGCTGTAGAGATATGAAGCCCGTTATAATGTCTGTGGCGTGATCCAAAGACGTACTCATAGTCACAACTAGAAAGAAACCAGGTTCAACACATTTTGATTCCTAAAATACAGTGCTACTTGAAGACAATGGCAGCGCCATTGGCATACGGCACACTATGGAGATCAGCGTCTCATTTCCAGAGGTGGCGGTAATTGGGTTTATTTTTCACGTCTCTTACAAAGGAGTGCCGGGTTGAAATCCTTGGACAACTGTCAGGCCCGTAGTGGTCACGCACAGTGAATGCACATCTACTCAGCCTTTAGCCCCATTTGTAACACTGTATTCTTTCTATTTGATCGTTAATATTGGACACATTTTATTTTGACTAAAACATCTCTGGAATATATAGATCACATATTCTTCCACTGTTCAGGATACGTCCATTTGTATTTTTAATACGTTTGACTGCGTTAGGAAAAGGTTTTGGGGAACTACACAGTCTGCTAAGAACACAACCTTGGCAGACATAAGCAGTCCACATTCATTGTCCACTATCACGCTCAATCACACTCCAGTCCAGACGGTGGCAGTAATACACTCAACATCTGGTTTGCACACTTCGGAACGAACAAAAAGGGGGTAATAAGAAGAACTCGGTAGCAGTGGCTGCGGTTCCGTGAAAGGACGTCTTTGTTTCGCGCAGAGGAATGGCTTCTCTTAATGTTGGGTCGACATACTCAAATTATACAGACTTTAATAATGCGGTCACCGCATTCGAAAATGAGAATTTTGTCCAGTTTTACCGCCGCGACGCAAGAACAATTGAAAAAGTCAAACGATTAAATCCAAGGCACCATTACAATCCTGAGTTGAAGTATGTGAACATACATCTGACTTGTATACACGGTGGCAGAAATTTCTTATCACATTCTAAAGGAGTGCGTCCGAAAACGAGGTAGCTAACTTCCATTTCTAGATGACTTTTTTTGCTTGTATCCATGGTCATGTAGCCTACATATCTGCTAGATCTGCTGACAGGGGCCACTGTTTTGCAGCCACCGTCCGTCATAATAAGAGTATTTCAATGTAATGTTTTCCAGGACAAGAGAACATATTTTTTGTTGTTGTAGTGGGGACAGTATAAAAAAAACTGTTTTTTAATTAGAAATGTATTTCGTTTTACATTGTTCGAACAATGTTAAAGTAGGCTCGTTGTCTCTACAGTACCTGCAGGGTTGGATGCCCAGCTTTAATCAAAGTCAAAACTACAGAGGATGGAGAGAGATTAGTTGTAAAGGAAATGGTCAAAATACACAACCATGAAGTCAGTGAGGTGAGTGGTCAACATAATGGGTTCAATTCCAGTTGGCAATACCATGATGCATTTTATAGTCTTCCTGTTATGATAAAATACAGTAGGACTATCACATAATAACAATTACTGGTTGATGGTTGTTCACACATCTATATAAAGGAATGTTCTTGTACAGGCTGCATTCAAGCACTACCCCAAGAGGAGACAACTATGTCCGGCTGAACGCGCCAAGTGTTCAGAATTGCTGACAAAGTACGATGGCAACAAAAGTTTGGTGATCGAAGAGCTCACCAAAGTAACTGGAAAAGTCATCCTACCGAAGGACATTCACAACATTGCAGCGACAATGAACTGTCCTCCAAAATGTGAGCGAAAGAAACAAGAGGTGACCAAAGGGATTCGAATGGTGATGGACACCGACACAAAGCTAAGAGAACAGGCAAGAAAAAGGCGGCCTGGATCTGGTTAGTATTTCTGACATAATACGGGCTATTATGTTAAGGACGGAGCATTGCCATTACGTTGCCACAACGTTGGGGATGTTACACCCTCACATACAGCGGCGTAGTGGTGGTGGTTTATTTTTTTACCTGACCTCGAACAACCACCCGAAAGTCTGGTGAGCTTACACTCCGGTTCGCTAGGTGGACTCCAGTGGTAATCCGCTTGGTAATAACAGGCTACAGTTGACCAACCTTTTGACCTGTGTATCCACCTACATGCGCAGGACATTGGTCCATGGGTTTCGTGTAGCACAGAACCATGAGAAATATAGTTATTTCTATGCACAGAACGTTAGCCCGGTCAATTCCAAAAATGCATTGAGAAGCCAGTTCCAACAGCAAAATGTATAGCTGGCAGGGTTACACATGGGGTTTCCATATAGGCAATATCAGATATTCTTTACGGCTGCTCGACTCAGCCTGATAACTTATGATTCAATTCCTATACTGTACTGTGTGTCTTCTCCATTCATTCCGATATCAAGGTGCATGACAAGGTGTAGCAGACATGCTTTAGTTTTTCAAAGAAGACACGTCCGCAGCGACAGTCAAACTATCGTCAAGCACAATCTTGCGGGTAAAGAAATTGTTGACAAACTTAGATTTTGGAGTGTAATGTCCCATTTTAATGTTACTGCTGTTTTGACTATGTCATTGAATGCACATCTAAGCGTTCAAGGATCCGAGGAGGTCCGAGAAGAAACTGGTGCTTGACGTGGACACGGGGGTGGATGACGCTCAGGCCATCATGATGGCTCTCGCAGCCCCCAACGTGGAGGTCCTGGGGATCACCTGCGTAAGCGGCAACACCTCCCTGGAAAACTCCTGCAGGAACACACTGCGCGTCCTCAAGGTCTGCCAGAGACTTGAGGTAGGCCTGGTGGAAAGACTGCTCACTTCGTTACGAATCAAATCGTTGTTTAATGATCATAAAATTTTGGTGGTAAGCTTATGCTCTATTATAGACTAATATCAGTGTGTATTATATCTGCTGTGTTGCGTTAGATCCCAGTGTTCAGTGGAGCTGCAGAGCCTCTGATGGGCCACCCCCTGTCGGCAGGCTCCTTCCACGGGCAGGATGGGCTGGGGGACGCCCCTGACCCAGATGCCCCGGGCCTGGAGCTGCTGCAGACAGAAGGGGCTGTGGAAGCCATCATCAGGCTGGTCAATGAGAACCCTGGAGAGGTCGGTACCAAAAGGTTAGGTTCCTAGGCTAAAACCAAACCCCAGCACCCCTAGATCTATAAGAAATGTCTTTGCATTGGGGCTTGGAATCCAAACAAGGTATTTTGGTATTTTACTAGGATCCCCATTAACTGTTGCAAAAGCAGCAGCTACTCTTCCTGGGGTCCACACAAAACATGAAACATAATACAGAATGACATAATACAGACCATCATTAGTCAAGAACAGCTCAAGGACAGAACTACATACATTTAAAAATGGCACACTTAGCCTACATATCAATGCATACACACAAACTATCTAGGTCAAATAGGGGAGAGGCGTTGTGCCACGAGGTGTCGCTTTATTTTTTCAATCCAGGTTTGCTGTTTATTTGAGCAATATGAGATGGAAGGAAGTTCCATGCAATAAGGGCTCAATATAATACTGTACATTTTCTTGAATTTCTTCTGGATTTGGGGACTATGAGAAGACCCGTGGTGGCATGTCTGGTGGGATAAGTGTGTGTGTGTGTGTGTGTGTGTGTGTGTGTGTGTGTGTGTGTGTGTGTGTGTGTGTCAGAGCTGTGTGTAAGTTGACTATGGAAACAATTTGGGATTTTCAACACATTTTTTCTTAAAAAGAAGTGATGCAGTCACTCAACTCTTAGCCAAGAGAGACTGGCATGCATAGTATTTATATCAGCCCTCTGATTACAATGAAGAGCAAAACGTGCCGCTCTGTTCTGGGCCATCTGCAGCATAACTAGGTCTTTCCTTGCAGCACTGGACCACACGACTGGACAATAATCAAGATTAGACAAAACTATAGCCTGCAAAAAAAATGCTTTTTGGAGTGTGGTGTCAAAAAAGCAGAGCATCTCTTTATTACGGCTAGACCTCTCCCCATCTTTGCAATCATTGAATCTATCATTTTGACCATGACAGTTTACAACCTAAGGTAACTCCATCTCCTCAACTTGTTTAACAGCCACACCATTCATTACCAGATTCAGCTGAGGTCTAGCATTTAATGAATGATTTGTACCAAATACAATGCTCTTAGTTTGAGATGCTCAGGACCAGTTTATAACAAGAAAGTCTAGTGCTTCGTTGTCCCTTCATTGTAGATGGATTGACTCAGTGTTGTTTCTCTGTCTAGGTGTGCCTGGTAGCTATGGCCCCGTTGACCAACCTGGCCATTGCAGTGAAGATTGACCCCACCCTCCCTCAGAAACTCAAAGGTCTCTTCATCATGGGAGGCAACACTGACTGTAAGGGGTTTATGTCTATAATGCAATTTGCATAGGCCTAGTGACTTGTTATCAACATACTTTGTCATACAGTCAATTGTGGTCCCGTGTGGCTCAGTTGGTAGAGCATGGCGCTTGCAACGCCAGGGTTGTGGGTTCATTTCCCACGGGGGGACCAGGGTTCAATTCCCACGGGGGTACCAGGATGAATATGTATAAACTTTCTAATTTGTAAGTCGCTCTGGATAAGAGCGTCTGCTAAATGACTTAAATGTAAATGACCTGGTAGGATGTTATGAAATGATATAAATAATAATGACCTAATAATGTATTTGTTTCTTGGATATTGTTATTTGTGTTTGCAGCGAGGGGGAACACCACAGTGTGTGGAGAGTTCAACTTTGCTGCCGACCCGGAGGCTGCTTACATCGTCCTGAACCGCTTCTTCTGTCCAACCTACATCGCTACCTGGGAGTTCTGCTGTGAGAACAAGCTACCATGGGTAAGACCACAGGTTCTGGTCATCTACCTATACAGACTAAATAAAGGCTCACACACTACCAGGCTATTTGTAAGCACTGGTCCAGCTCTCATCAGAGCAGATGGGAGGAAATGAGACAAGGAGAGGTGGCCACTTTCAATTATTGAGATGCATCCACTGGCTTACTCAGACAATTCATTACTATCGAAATATCTCTTGCAGCCTTTTTACAAAGATTTTACATACATTTCGTTTGAGCAAATTGATTTGTCTTTTCTCCAAACCCACTTGTCCCATCCGTCTCTAATCTGCCCCCTGCAGTCGTTCTGTGACAACTGGCTGGCCCAGGACTCAGACAAGGCCCGCTTCATGAAGAGCATCTTCAAACACACCATGGACACCGTAGCCACTTGTGCTCGCTACCAACGGGAGATGGCGGCTGGCCCGGGTTTCGTGTCGTGCGACTCGTACGCCATGGCAGCGGCCATTGATGACAGTTTCGTGTGGGTGTCTGAGCCGGTGGCCGTTACCGTGGAGCTTCAGGGGACCTACACACGGGGCATGATGGTCCTGGACAAGCTGGGAGTCCTGGAGAAGGAGCACCAAGTTCTCATCATGAGGACGGTGGACCTGGAGAGCTTCAAGGGGATGTTGATGGACTCCCTGAAGTAATAAGCGCTGGGCTGGGAACTACACCTATACCGCTGTCCCATATTGCTTTCAATTGTTTATTTTTGGGGAGGGCTCAAATTCCACTCTTCGTAATGAGTTTTGTACAAATAGATCTTGATAAGGGGGACAGTTTGAGGTGGTGGATATGTCTGATGGTAATACAATCATTTTACATTATCAGGAAATAAATGTTCTACAATGTTAATTTTTTGATATTGTCTTACTATATTACAGCAAATGTTATCAGTTACTTGTTTTAGATTGCATTTCTTTCCTGTTAATGAAAAGGGGGATAAAGTAAAACCTTTTTATTGAAAGTGCTCAGGAATGTACACTCAGAGAAACGCCCCTTAATCCAATTGAAATACAAATTCATTACTTCTATTTCTCTTCAATAAACAAGATTTTCAGTACGTCATATTTAAAAAAAAAAATAAGAAAAGAAAACAAACCGAGATATAATCTTAAAAACAATCCACGATTTGTGTATCTTACAGCCAAAGTATTATTTACAAAGTATACAAAACGGCATCACCCCATCCAATCACATTCCAGAATGAAAGCATTGTCCATGAGTCCCCCGCCTGTCTGTGGGCTCTGGTCCTGACTCCAGAGTGTCTACTGGACGCGGTACTTGTAGAACCAGCAGAGGCCCTTGGTGAAGTTCCATCCCAGGGAGAGAGAGATGATGTAGAGGAGAACTAGCAGGGCGAAGGGGTAGAGCAGAACCACTGTGTTCTGCAGTTGGGGCAATGCTGAGGGACAGTGAGAGAGGAACTGGAGTAAATATACAGTTGCTAGACGTAACCATTGTTAGAGGGTCTGATGGTTTCACCCCCAGTGAACTATCCCTTTAAAGGTGAAGCATCCGCTTGTCGTTTCCACTCACTACCAAATATGGCAGTGAGAGGAAGTGGCAGGTAGCCTAGTGGTTAAGAGCATTGGGACAGTAACCGAAAGGGTCCTGGTTTGAATCCCTGCGCCGATTAGGTGGGGGAAATATGTCTATGCCCTTGAGCAAGGCACTTAACCCTGATTACTCTGGATAATAGCATCTGCTAAATGACTGAAATGTAAAATGAAGCCCAGTGGCCAGCAGAGGAAGGATGACTGACATTCTTCAAGTTTTGAAACATTTGATCTCAATACAGTTTTCTGTTCCCAAAACTAGAATCTGTTATGAACAGAGTGGACTAAGTCTTATAGACTTTACCCTTTGCCAAAGTTGTAAAAAACCACATTGTTTAGAAGGAGTGCAAAGGCAAATTGAGTTACAGCGCATGGGCACTTAAAGGAAATATGCAGATGCATGCTAGAACGGGCCAATAGGATCCATCTAGCTCGTGCTTGGCTATAGAGAAAACTGTTATAGGGGGCCTCACCGTTGTATCCCAGGAATGTGATGTATAGATAGTAGCTGATGGCTGTCAGCCACAGACTGTTCCCTACAAAGTACCCCAGGAACCAGTCTGAGTTTATAACTACGATATCTGAAACAAACAGCAGAGATCAGACACCGTTAAACAAATAACACCTTAACATGTTAGAAATGTGTAATAACAAGTCTGCACTCACGGTTTATAAAGAAGAGCTGTAGGAAGTGCAGGATGACAAGCAGGGGGTAGAAGGCATTGAGATGCACATCGAATGCGTAGCCCCACTCTACATCATAGTCCTTACTGGGCGGCTTCAGCAGGTACTTATTGGTGATGAACCTGGGGATACAGCAGACAGGAAAGGGCCTTTAGAAGAGCATGGGGAAGGACCAGCATTTAAACATTTGCACAGCCCGAAGACAACCTCTAGCCTGTATCTGAAGGGACCAGATAGACATACACACAATGATGCTTCTGGCCTCATAGGCTTCCAGCCATCCCATACACCTTACGTCCATCTAGCTCTTTCTGTAAATCTCTACTCACCACATGAGTGTGGAGATGAGCAGGCCCACGCCGATGCAGTCTATGAACACCACCCACAGCAGCAGCTTCAGAGTCTCCACAAAGCCCATGTCCAGCACCAGCCCAAAGCCCACTGTGGACACTACACACAGAGGACGAGGGACAAAAGCATAAAGATGATAATATTGTAAATTGTAATATATTTGTTATTTATCAGGATCCCAATTAGCTGCTGGAAAACCATCAGCTACTCTTCCTGGGGTCCACATAAAGCATAGTAAAGGACTGAAATACAGGCATTTAAAATGACACACAGCGTACATATCAGTACATACAATATCTAGGTCTAATACATAGTACAATGCAAGTTACAATACAAGCTATATAAAATGGCTGTCTCTCTTCAGTCCCCTTTGTGCAGTAAGGTGTCCTATCTGTTTTTTTACCTGGGGTGGCAGAGTTCCATGTAGTCATGGCTCTATTTAATACAGTGTGTTTCCCAGCCTCTGTTCTGGACCTGGGGACTGTGAAGAGACCTCTGTTTGCATGTCTAGTGTTGTACCGGTTAGTGTCCGAACTGGTTGAACAGACAGTTTGGTACCTTCAACATCAATATCTCGTACAAAGACCAATAGTGATGCAGTCAATCTTTCCTCAACTTTGAGCCAGGAGAGACTGACATGCACGTTACTGACACTTTCCCTCCATGTATATCTAAGTGAGATACGGGCTGCTTTGTTCTGGACCAACTGCAATTTACCCATGTCCTTCTTTGCCGCACATGACCACACGACTGGGCAGAAGTCCAGGTGCGGCAAAACTAGGGACTGTAGGACCTGTCTGGACGACAGATGTCAAAAGGCTGAGCAAACCCCCATCACGGACAAACCTCTTCCCATTTAAGCAACCATTTAGTCTACATGTTTTGACCATGACAGCTTGCTATCTAGGGTTACACCCAGCAATTTAGTCTCCTCCGCTTGCTCAATAGCCACATTATTCAATAATAGATCTAAACGAGGTTTAGCATTGAGCGAGTGATTTGTCCCAAAAATGGTGCTTTTCGTTTGAGATATTTAGCACCAGCCTATTGCTAGTTAGCCGTTGTAAAACTGGCTGGAGCTCTGTGTTGTGTCTGTTATTTATTTTACTGTATAAGTCTAACAAAAACAGCTCCCACAATCTTCTTACTATTAATTTCTTTCAGTCATTCGTCAGTTTTTTATTTATTTTACTAGGCAAGTCAGTTAAAGACAAACTCTTATTTTCAATGACGGCCTAGGAACAGTGGGTTAACTGCCAACTGCCTTGTTCAGGGGCAGAACGACCGATTTTTACCTCGTCAGCTCGGGGATTCGATCTTGCAACCTTCCGGTTACTAGTCCAACGCTCTAACCACTAGGCTACCTGCCGAGCATGTGGAGTAACTGATCATCAAAACATTTCCTTGAGACTGCACAGTCTCATCACAACCTTGTTATGTCTCTGATCTGTTTTCATCACATGTGAGATGAGACCAAGTCAATGGAAAGAGGGTCCCATAACCAGGCATTAATACTCCAAATGATACATTCATTCCTGTTTGATTGCTGGTTACATCTGATACAGAAAGCCTTATTGCATCCTATTTTGAGTTGGTTAATGATTTCTGTTGCTGCTTCATTTCTAATCAAAGCTTTAATATGATGCTTTAAAGGTGCTTTGCTTTTTGTTGGGTTGTGCATTTTTATACTTTCTCTAAATTGCAAAGTTATTTTAGTGGTCAAACTATTGCTACACAGTTCCCACTTCTTGTTTTTATAAAGCACACTTGTTCAGAAAGGGCAGTGATTGTTATAGATGGACTGCTGTGAAAAACACCCAAGATACTGACCACAGAGCCAGATGCTGAGTAACACCAGGAAGGCAGGGTCGTCTCTGGCCCACTGGTCCTTGGTCTGCTTCCTGTAGTGGAAGTTACGATACACTCTCTGTGGGGAGGTGAACAGGTAGAGCATCTGCCACACAGCAAACTCAAAGTCCATGGCTTTGAAGTGCAGCAGCCTCCTCAGGTATTTGTAGCGCTTGGCGCCCGCTGTGTGGCGTGCCGCATCGCGAGCACTCAGGCTTCCGTTCTGCGGCGAGGTGGTCGGCAACATAGTGCTTGGAAACACAGAAAGCATCACGATGACCAAATCAGAGCCATAGATATACAGAATTTGATTTACAGTGGAGGTGCAGTCTTCCCTTTCTCCCTGCATAGGCCTCACCTGGTGACACAATACTGTCAGCTTATGTCAACATCCAAGAACCTGTACAATATTGACTTTTACCATGCAATTACATTAAGTCATTGCAACAGACACATTGATTAGCTCCTAAATGACCGTGTCCATCCTGTCAGTCTGTCTGCGGTAGTTTAGTGTGGACATCTTACTAGCTATCTGATATGTCTGTAACAGACTCTCCAGCAGTCACGACAGATAGTGTGATATACTGGGGCGGGTATAATTTGTGGAACGTTCCAACAGGAATCTGTTCCAAAAACTTCGTAAAGTACAAGGTTGCCAACAAATAACGCATACAATGTAGCACGATCAACTAACCTTGCTAACTAGCTGACGAATAGGTGTCAACTCACCACGTAGCTTATTCTTAATGTTTGTCCATAGGACATTTTTCGGAATAAACGTGGTGAGTGAAAAACAATGAAATAGCCCACTCCCTACCCGGTATCTTATTCGGCCGGTATACAACTTTGTATGCGTTGTTTATTGGAAACCTTGTTATTTACGACGTTTTTGGAACAGATTCCTGTTGGAAAGTTCCACAAATTATACCCACCCGATATACTGTGCTCAGATCTTTGTTGACATGCCAGGCTAACAGACTAGTAGTAGCTAACTAGATGGCTCTTGAAAGCTAACGTCAGCTGGCAAATTGTGGTTTTCCGTGCCAACAATATTGTTTAAACTAAAGTAATTTGTGCCAGCGAGTATCAAAAGACAAACGTTACACTAAACAAAGTAGCTAGCTGACGTTAGGTCGGTGGCATAGACCCTTTGATGTACATGTAATTGGCTGGCCTTAGTAGCACGTTAGACAAGACTACAACTGAATGTATGGTTTAGTTGCAAACTGAGATAAGAATGTTGGAATAAACGTACCTACTGAACCTCCTATTTTTAGAAGAAAGTTCCTTTTCCTCAGTAAAAAATATCTCTTCCGGACAACTGAACACGTAGAAACTTCCGGTAAGGGACCAAGAGGTGCTTCGACATTGCATCTTGGGAATTGTAGTCAGAAAGAAATTAAACAAGCTTTGTTGTAGTACAATCTATCATAACATATCACCACTCCCCTCTGACGTAGCCAAAATAAAAGTATGAATATGGATTTTTGCATGTGTTTTAAAATTAAACAGACAGTATAATGAATATGCGTGTGAAAGCAGTATAGCATAGGTGATTCAGAATGTTTATTAGTCACATGTACAGGGTTGCAGGTGTGAGTGAAAATCTTAGGCTTTGAGCTCCAACATGCAGGAAATGTCGATGGGTGGAGTACTGGGGGGCGGTGCGAATGTCCATAGGTGGAGTAGCAGGGGGGAGGGGGGAGCGGGTTGCAGGTACCTGACTAGTGGTGGCTATTCAGCAGTCTGATGGTCTGAGGGTAGAAACTATTGGTCAGTCTTTTAGTTTTTGCCATGATGCTCCTGTACTGCCCACTTCTGAGTGATTGAAGCAGGTAGAACAGGGCATGGCTTGGGTGGCTGGGGTCCCTGATGATCTTCTTGGCATTGCCAGCAGCATACCACCCTGCATACCACTGCTGGCTTGCTTCTGAAGCTAAGCAGGGTTGGTCCTGGTCAGTTCTTGGATGGGAGACCAGATGCTGCTGGAAGTGGTGTTGGAGGGCCAGTAGGAGGCACTCTTTCCTCTGGTCTAAAAAATATCCCAATGCCCCAGGGCAGTGATTGGGGACACTGCCCTGTGTAGGGTGCCGTCTTTCGGATGGGACGTTAAACGGGTGTCCTGACTCTCTGAGGTCATTAAAGATCCCATGGCACTTATCGTAAGAGTAGGGGTGTTAACCCCGGTGTCCTGGCTAAATAAATAAATAATAATCCCCAGTTTACAATTGGCTCATTCATCCCCCTCCTCTCCCCTGTAACTATTCCCCAGGTCGTTGCTGTAAATGAGAATGTGTTCTCAGTCAACTTACCTGGTAAAATAACGGAAAAATAAAATAAAAAATTCCTGCGACACCTGGTCTTGTAAACTCAGCAAAAAAAGAAACAGGACCCTGTCTTTCAAAGATAATTCGTTAAAATCCAAATAACTTCACAGATCTTCATTGTAAAGGGTTTAAACACTGTTTCCCATGCTTGTTCAATGAACCATAAACAATTAATGAACATGCACCTGTGGAACGGTTGTTAAGACACTAACAGCTTACAGACAGTAGGCAATTAAGGTCACAGTTTGAAAGTTTAGGACACTAAAGAGGCCTTTCTACTGACTCTGAAAAACACCAAAAGAAAGATGTCCAGGGTCCCTGCTCATCTGCGTGAACGTGCCTTAGACATGCTGCAAGGAGGCATGAGGACTGCAAATGTGGCCAGGGCAATAAATTGCAATGTCCGTACTGTGAGACGCCTAAGACAGCACTACAGGGAGATAGGGCGGACAGCAGATCGTCCTCGCAGTGGCAGACCACGTGTAACAACACCTGCACAGGATCGGTACATCCGAACATCACACCTGCGGGACAGGTACAGGATGGCAACAACCACTGCCCGAGTTACACCAGGAACGCACAATCCCTCCATCAGTGCCCAAACTGTCCGCAATAGGCTGAGAGAGGCTGGACTGAGGGCTTGTAGGTCTGTTGTAAGCCAGGTCCTCACCAGACATCACCGGCAACAACATCGCCTATGGGCACAAACCCACCGTCGCTGGACGAGACAGGACTGGCAAAAAGTGCTCTTCACTGACGAGTCGCGGTTTTGGCTCACCAGGGGTGATGGTCGGATTTGCGTTTATCGTCGAAGGAATGAGCATTACACCGAGGCCTGTACTCTGGAGCGGGATCGATTTGGCGGTGGAGGGTCCGTCATGGTCTGGGGCGGTGTGTCACAGCATCATCGGTCTGAGCTTGTTGTCATTGCAGGCAATCTCAACGCTGTGCGTTACAGGGAAGACATCCTCCTCCCTCATGTGGTACCCTTCCTGCAGGCTCATCCTGACATGACCCTCCAGCATGACAATGCCACCAGCCATACTGCTCGTTCTGAGCGTGATTTCCTGCAAGACAGGAATGTCAGTGTTCTGACATGGCCAGCGAAGAGCGTGGATCTCAGTCCCATTGAGCACGTCTGGGACCTGTTGGATCGGAGGGTGAGGGCTAGGGTCATTCCCCCCAGAAATGTCAGTCAATTGCAGGTGCATTGGCGGAAGAGTGGGGTAACATCTCACAGCAAGAACTGGCAAGTCTGGTGCAGTCCATGAGGAGGAGATACATTGCAGTACTTAATGCAGCTGGTGGCCACACCAGATACTGACTGTTACTTTTGATTTTGACCCCCCCTTTGTTCAGGGACACATTATTCCATTTCTGTTAGTCACATGTCTGTGGAACCTGTTCAGTTTATGTCTCAGTTGTTGAATCTTATGTTCATACAAATATTTACACATGTTAAGTTTGCTGAAAATAAACACAGTTGACAGTGAGAGGACGTTTCTTTTTTTGCTGAGTTTAGGTGCTCTGTAGAGCATGCAGTGTGCACGCAATGGTGAGTTCGGCTGCACATATCAACCTATGAAGAGTCTTGCGGTCCGCGGCGGTGGAGTTGCCGTACCAGGCTGTGATGCAGCCCGACAGAATGCTCTCAATGGTGCTCCTGTAGAACACTGTGAGGGCCCTCGGGGACAGGCCAAATTTCTTCAGCATTCTGAAGTTGAAGAATCTCTGTCGTGCCTTCTTCACTATGGTGTTCGTGTGGTTAGACCATTTCAGATTCTCTGAGATATGTACGCCAAGGAATTTGCAGTTATTGACCATTTCCACGGTGGCCCCATTGATGAGGCAGCCCCATTGTGGTTGATAATAGCTTATTGATGGTTGATTGAGCCCACACAATTCAAACTAGTCAGAATACAATTGACAGTATATTTATTCCAGACATCAGCAATTTGTAAGTCGCTCTGGATAAGAGCGTCTGCTAAATGACTTAAATGTAAATGTAAATGGATCTAGCATGGAGTGATATGTCAAAAGCAGTGAAAAAATTGAAGCGGAGTTTGAACCAGCAACTTTTATGGCCCTCTTGTGCCATAAAAGTCCAGACCTCTTGGTTTAGTGTTGTTATACGCAGAAGTTTAGCATCAGTCTGGCTGATGTGAAATATAAGTATTTTTTAAAATTTAATGGTTAGAAGAGTAAGGCACAGTAATGGGAAATGGGTTTTAAACTCATACTCTGTATCCAGTAGGTTCAAGTAACACAGTCAGCAACAAATCATGATTTTATTTCAGTCTTCTTCTTACTCTCTTTAGGAACCCCTTTACCACGCACACACGTGCACACGCACACGCACACGCACACGCACACGCACACGCACACGCACACACACACGCACACACACACACACACACACACACACACACACACACACACAGAGACAGACAGACAGACAGACAGACAGACAGACAGACACCCACGTGCACTTCTCAGTCCATAGTCTTGTCACTCCAGGCCAGAGATTTCCTCTTGGCAAGTTCCATCCAGGTTGGCTGACCCCGGTGTGACAATGATGATGATGATGATGATGAAGAAGAAGGTATCTCAGGCTTTGCGATGTGAATCTCAATTTGACCATTGCTAGATTCCTCCTAAGATAAAATACAGAGATGACACATTACTAACTAAACTGACCACATTACATCTTAGTTACAAAATGAAGACTTAATCTGATTGAGTCAGTTGTTTTTCCTCACCACGTGAACTGACCGGGAAAAACGTCTGAGCCTAGTGGGGGCACAGTCAAATATTTACCATAGTCCCAGTCGGGAGCGCTCTTTCTGTCCATTTCTCCACAGGCATCTTCTCAGCTCTCTTCAGAGACCTGTAGGATCTCTCAGACGCTCCTCGTAGAGTTGGTCTGGTTGGCATGTGAGGTTGGGAGGACGGTTGTGTCAGCTGTTGAGCAGTTCCTTGTGGTGTCGGTTGTGATGCTGTTTGTGTGTTAGGCTGATCTGAAGGCAATGCTTTGAGTGTAGCTGTCAATTGCATTCCCCATAGGATTGGTCTACCGCTTGGTATTGGTTGAGATGGTGGTTGTACCACTGGGGCTGATGTTTGTTTTTGCGAGGCTGTTTTTGTGCTTGGCTGTGATTGTGATGGAGGTTGTGTTGATGGCTGAGCTGTTGGTTGTAATCTAGGCTGTGGGGCTGGGGTTGGAGCTGGCCGTGGTGATGGGGTGTACTGGGGCGTTGTTGTCCCCCCTGTCCCCCCTGTCCCAGGCTCTGTCTCTGGACTGAGATGCTGTTGGAGACTCCTGGTCTTTTCCCGGGCCATGGACATCCAGACAGGCTCCGATCCAGCTGACCCATTAGACCCAGGGGTCTCAGCCCCTCTTGGGAGCCCCAGAGCAGGTCTGGAGGATGGGCCTTTGTCTGAGGAACAATGGGTGACATTATTGAAATCAAATCAAACTTTATTTAAAGTGTATTTAAAAGATACTGTGGTGTTTGAGGACTGGAGTTGTGAATCCATTATTTAATCAGATCATCTTAATTTATTCTGTGGTTAATTTGGTTTGGTTCGATGTTGGCAATATTATGATTGAGGTCAAACAGAGATCATATTACAAACAGTGCCCCTGTAATTATTTGGACAGTGAAGCATGTTTTCTTCTTTTGGCTCTATAGTCCAAATTTTGGATTTGAAATGAAACAATGACTATGAGGTTTAAGTACAGACTGTGAGCTTTAATTTGAGGGTATGTTCATCCATATCGGGTGAACCGTTTAGATATTACAGCAGTTTTTGTACATAGTCCCCCCATTTAAGGTGAGCGAAAGTATTGGGACAAATTGACTTATGTGTATTAAAGTAGTAAAAAGTTAAGTATTTGGTCCCATATTCATAGCACGCAATGACTACATCAAGCGTGTGACTGCACATTTGTACATTTTTTGTTTGTTTTGGTTGTGTTTCAGATTATTTTGTGCCCAATAGAAATGAATGGTAAAAAATGTATTGATTCACTATTATTGAAAATAAGAATAGAATATGTTTCTAAACACTTCTACATGAATGTGGATGCTACCATGATATATGGATAATGCTGAATGATTCATCAATAATGATGAGTGAGAAAGTTACAGATGCTCAAATATCATACCCCCCAAAAATGTAATGGTGAGAGGTTAGCATGTCTTGGGGGTATGATATTAGTGCATCTGTAACTTTCTTACTTATTCACGATTCATTCAGGATTATCCGTAATCATGGTATCATCCACATTAATGTAGAAGTGTTTAGAAACATATTCTATTCTTATTTACAATAAAAGTGACTCAAGAATGACACAATTCATTTTTTACCATTCATTTCTATTGGGCACAAAATAATCTGAAACACAACCAAAATAAGCAGCAAATGTATGCATCCAGCAAATTTGTAGAGTCACAAGATTTATGTAGTCGTTGAATGCTAGGAATATGGGACCCAATACAAAACATTTTACTACTTTAATAAACATACAGTGGGGCACCAATTGTGCAAGTTCTCCCACTTAAAACTTTTATACTGATAACAAGTTCAAACAGGTGCAATTAATACAGGTAACGAGTGGAGGACAGAGGAGCCTCTTACAGGTCTGTGAGAGCCAGAAATCCTGCTTGTTTGTAGGTGATCAAATACTTATTTTCCACCATAATTTGCAAATAAATTAATTAAAAATCCTACAATGTGATTTTCAGGATTTTTTTTCTCATTTTGTCTGTCATAGTTGAAGTGTACCTATGATGAAAATTACAGGCCTCTCTCATCTTTTTAAGTGGGAGAACTTGCACAATTGGTGGCTGACTAAATACTTTTTTGCCCCACTGTATACGTGAATTTGTCCCAATACTTTTGCTCACCTAAAATGGGAGGACTATGTACAAAAAGTGTTGTAATTTCTAAATGGTTCACCTGTAATGGGTGAAAATACCCCGAAATTAAAGCTGAAAGTCTGCACTTTAACCTCATAGTCATTGTATCATTTCAAATCCAAACTTTTGGAGTATAGAACCAAAGGGCGAAAAAATGCTTCACTGTCCCAATAATTACAGAGGGCACATATTATTATACAGATCTGGATCCAGTTTTGATTGGAGGGGAAATTGCCCACTCTGATTCAGAAGTGCTCATTATACTGTAACTACTATTGTATGATTATTAGAGAAGTGTTCAGTGGTTCAGTAGATATATGTTACCTGGGTCTAAAAAGGCATCTACTACCAGGTCAGTATCATCATCGTCTAAGGATAGAACCAAGACAGTGCCTAGAGGTGAGTACATGCTATTGAAACAGGGCCCTCAGTAGACTGACATAGCTGCAACCGTGTGAGCTAGAACACCTTGTTAGTGCAAAGTTAGTTAGTGCATAGTCCAAGTTAATTGTTGTTCAATATAGACTCAGCGATATGACGTAGATTCAGAAAGTAAACAGCGTAGTGGGTCAATTTCCGCAACAACTCTGAGCGTTGAACGCGAGGCTCAACTTCTCCGCTAAACCATCGACAACGTTTTAGAGAACATACGTACCTTGGTTCTCGTTGAGTCTGTTTCTATCAGGGGTGTATGAGGGGGGGCAGTCAGACACTTGTGACGGGCCCTTCCTCGAAGCCTTATTTGCCAAGTCACCCCTGACCTTTGAACTTGTGCCAATTTCGCCTTTGACTGGTTCTGCAGTTGTTGAGACAATATGACACTTAACCCTGAATTCTTGGTCCCTTTGCAAGCGATACTTCAGAGACTGAGAAGTGGTGCGCAGCTTCACTCCGAAAGCACTCCTCCTCTCCTGCTCCTGCTCCTGCTCCTTCTCCTGCTCCTGCTCCTGCTCCTGCTCCTGCTCCTCATTTCCCTCACTCTGCCCATCCCTTTTCTCTCCTCCCTTCAGTCCTGTCTCCTCCACTACTTCTACTTCTGTTTGTACTTTTCTCTCCTGAGGCGAGGGTTGTGGTTGGTTTTCCTTCAGGCCTTTAAAAGTGGCCTGCTCTGGTTTTACCTCTTGCCTTCTGACAGACTCCTGATGAGGGTTTTTGGCCACCAAACCCTCCCCTCCTTTCCCTTCTGCATTCATCTCCTCGTTTCTCGTCCCTGTGTGGGCACTGCCAGTGGCGCTCTTGGAACGCTGTCTTGAGGAGGAAGTGGAGAAACTGTTTGCTCTAGGCAGTGTGTCTTCGTGGCCAGTAGGTTGCCCTGTCGTCCTCTGTACCATGTCCAATTTGGAGGTTTCTTCATTAACGCCCGACAGTGGGACTGCTGTAGTCTCTCTGACAGACTCTCTCTCAGAAGCAGGTCTCTGTGTTTGTCTTATAACGCGAGGGGCAGGGGTAGGTAGAGCAGAGTGGTGTGTAGAGCTGCTGGTGTCTGCTAGGCTCACACCCTGTGTGTTTCTGCTCAACCTGTCTCCCTTGTTAGAGGTGGCTGGGGTCATATTCTCTTCTGGCTTCTCTTTTGATGGCAGTTGATTTGTGGTGGAAGTGACATTATTTGATCCATAGACAGGACTGAGAGGCCTGGAGAGGGTCTTTTCAGATGTAGACCCAGGCCGACTTCCCTGGTCTGAATTATCCTGGATGAGAGTTCTTGGGCGTTTGACCCGGATAGGTTCCGGGGGCTTCTGTGGCTCCTCCACTGCTGCTGAAGGGGGAGTGGGCAGGCTCGGGGTCTCCAGGATGGAGGTTTTGGTCATGGGTTCTGGTAGAGGAGAGGTCATAGCCTGGAGGTAGAGAGGGTTGGTGGTGATGCGTCCCTCTGTCTCGGAGGACTCTTGTCTCTGTAATACCTCTTTCTGACCACCAGGGGGTACTGACTCCCAGGGCTTCTCCTCAGAGTCTTTTGGAGATGAAGAGAACGGTCGCTCCCTCTCCTCCTCTTCCTCTCTGTCCTCATCCTCTGTTCCATCCTGCTCTTCCTCCCTCTCAGACAGGGGCTGGTCAGGGTCCAGGTCACTCAGGCTCTCTGAGCCAAGTCTGCTTGCTCTCTAGTAATGACACAGACAAGATAAACAGCCCGTTAAACCATGATCTTATATTTACACTGTAATCAAGGTATTAGAGATTGAAATGCTGCCCAGTACCCACTATGTGGTGTTTTGATGTTACACTATACAGTGAGATCTTACCAGGGGACCTTTCCGTCCCTTGGCGCTGGCCCTCTGGTTCCTGGGTTTAACAGACATGCGGTGACGGGCGGCAGAGCTGTCCAGGCTAGGAGTGTACTGGGCTGGGCTGGTGAAGTCCACTGCAGGGGAGGGCTCTGGATCACAGGGGGAAGCAGGATTCGGGGAGAGAGGACGGGAGGAGGGCTGGGACAGGCACTGAGGAGAAAGTAGAAAAGCAGATTAACAACTGAAATGGACCCAACAAACAGGTTTTCGGTGAATGTTGTTAGGATGATCAGTATGTGAATGTGGGATGTGGTGTAATGCAGACAGGAAGTTGCATCACCTGCTCCTCCTCCTCACTTCCTGTCCCTGCTAAACTCAGAGAGCTATGGTGCCTGTGAGTGTTAGGGAACTAGGGATGGAATGGAGGGAGAGGTGTCAATCAGTCAGTCACACAAGGTGGTGGAAGAGTAATGCAGCATGATGATGATAATGATAATGGTGATGATTACATTGTGTTTTGTTTGCAAGTGTACCAACAGATTCTACTGACTACAGCAAGGTTTGTTCTCTAAAAATAGATATTATCTCAATGAGACTATCCTGGATAAATACAAGTTAGATCAATTGTATCTATGTGTGTGCAGTATATGTGATCAGCCCCATTCACCTTGTAGGAAGGCCCCTGTGCTGTTCGGTCATGGAACAAGATCTCTGGAGGGCTCTGGGGTAAACCATCATCCTCAGAGGTGGCTCCGGAATCTTCCATTCTCTTTCCAGGGATCAGCAAGGGGGGAGGGCCCAGACACATGTTCTGCCGCTGCAGTTTCAGCTGCCCAATCAGAAACAGTGCATGTGTGATGAGCACACTCCGGGACCAATCACAACAGTAGATTAGACTATAAGGACCCTCCCACCTACAGATTCACCTGCAGTTCTCTTATCCTGCTGTGTACGTTCTCCTGAGACAGAACCCTCGTCGGCTCAGAGGAGCTCTGTGATTGGTCAGCCAGGAAAATGCTGTCATGTGACAGAGCTCTGGACCCCAGTGTATTTGGGCCGCCCCTGTAAGTGACACATGTCAAAAAATATGTTTACTACATACATACAGTATTTCCCAGTGGACATGCTACTTAAACTTGATAATTTGATCAACTTGATATGCTACTATTTCCAGTGAGTGAAAGAGGTCAGATGCTTACAAACAGTCATCCTCTGAGTCGTTGTCCCCCAGAGCTATGACATCAGCAGTGACATCACTGGCGGACTGGCTCTGCTTCATCAGTCCTTCAGTCTCCTTCCTCTTCAGACGGCCAAACAGACGACTCTTCAGCAGCTTGAACCGAGACTTCTTCCTCCCTGAAACCACCAGGAAGTTACTGTCCTACATTTGGTTTTGTTTGCAGAGTCAGACATGAGACTTTTGCTGTGTAGTTCATTCCTGTTTGCATTGCATAATACACTGTATATGAATGATGTATTGGGAATGAATGATTTGCCAGCTACGTATGTCTGTTTACATTGGTTTAGGCATGTCAATCATTTAATTAGAAAGAAGACAGGTGTTCTACCTGTAAGCTCTTCTCCTGAGTCCTCCACTTCCCCAGTGTTAGTATCCATGACAGGAGACTGGAGTTAGCTGCTCTTACCTAGGAAGAGAGACAGGGCAAGACAAAAACCATTCAACGACATCGTATTTAGCAACGCCAGAGGGTTGTGTTTCAACAATGGCTATTCCTGTGAGCCATTCAGGAGCCAGTAGACTGCAGGTTGCAGCTCACCTCTATCACACCACTCCCTCCCTGGACAAAGTGTGCTTTCAAGACTGGCCTCAGACTTACTGCCTGAGTATCGGTACTGTACACACACTGCCAAACATACCTCTCTATACCCCCTTGGCGATGTGGGTTGGAGCCCTGTCTCAGCCAATCTCTGTCTATGCCCCCCTGGGGATGTGGGTTGGAGCCCTGTCTCAGCTAATCTCTGTCTATGCCCCCCTGGCGATGTGGGTTGGAGCCCTGTCTCAGCCAATCTCTGTCTATGCCCCCCTGGCGATGTGGGTTAGAGCCCTGTCTCAGCCAATCTCTGTCTATGCCCCCCTGGCGATGTGGGTTGGAGCCCTGTCTCAGCCAATCTCTGTCTATGCCCCCCTGGCGATGTGGGTTGGAGCCCTGTCTCAGCCACTCCCTGTCTATGCTCTTATTAGCTGTCTCCCTCTACATTTCCTGCACTACTGTCAAAAATACAAAAAAAACATCCAAAAATATATATATATATATATATGTATTCAACAGCTTTTGGAGTTGTCGTATTTTAATAACATGTATTTATTTATTATTTAATTATAGTACATTTGATTATCCAGCCAACATACCAGTAAATGACTTTGTCTTTCCAGAGACAAAGACCCTTCATTGATGATAAATAGTTTCACACACTCTTTTCCTTGAACAAGCTGATAACAACATTTAAGAAACCTAACAAACCTGAAGAATTGTCTGCTTTTTGTCAGGCGTTAGATATTAGCTTTGCTATTGTCATTGTTCTAGCTATTTATAGTTAATAAATAAGCGTTTTCATTTGAAGTAACATCTTCTCAAGTCAAGTTTGCCAGTTGAGTGATTATTGTGTCAGCAGTTCCAATTAGTTTCAGCAGTATTTCTCTTTCAGCAGATATCATGGAGCGTTTGATTAGAACAAGCGGACCAGACAAGAGGCTTTCAGCTCCTGTGTTGACTTTGTTCCTGGACCTGAATAGGAGTTGCCTAGCAGTCCACTGATGACGTGACGTGACATTAAATAACAAGGAGACAATTTAAACACGGCCTGAGTTCAACCTTTCCCAGACTCATCATGCTTACACACACGCACACACGGACACACGCACACACGCACACACATGCACAGACACACATAAACAGACACACATAAACAGACACACATAAACAGACACACATAAACAGACACACATAAACAGACACACATGCACAGACACACACGCACAGCTCTTTCACACAATGTCTGAAGGAAGACAACAAAAACCAGAGGTTCACCAGAGTTCTAAGCACGCCCAAACTCCCCCAATCCATCTTTCTCCAACACGTCTACAAGCAGGGAGAACTCAGGGAGAAGACTGGGTTAGTGTACTGAACCCAGCCACCAAACCACATGCAGCAACCCAGTCTAATACAGCAACCCTGGCTAATACAACAACCCTGTCTAATACAGCAACCCAGTCTAATACAGCAACCCAGTCTAATACAGCAACCCTGGCTAATACAACAACCCTGTCTAATACAGCAACCCAGTCTAATACAGCAACCCTGGCTAATACAACAACCCTGTCTAATACAGCAACCCAGTCTAATACAGCAACCCTGGCTAATACAACAACCCAGTCTAATACAGCAACCCAGTCTAATACAGCAACCCTGGCTAATACAACAACCCAGTCTAATACAGCAACCCAGTCTAATACAGCAACCCAGTCTAATACAGCAACCCTGGCTAATACAACAACCCTGTCTAATACAGCAACCCAGTCTAATACAGCAACCCTGGCTAATACAACAACCCTGTCTAATACAGCAACCCAGTCTAATACAGCAACCCTGGCTAATACAACAACCCTGTCTAATACAGCAACCCAGTCTAATACAGCAACCCTGGCTAATACAACAACCCAGTCTAATACAGCAACCCAGTCTAATACAGCAACCCTGGCTAATACAACAACCCTGTCTAATACAGCAACCCAGTCTAATACAGCAACCCTGGCTAATACAACAACCCTGTCTAATACAGCAACCCAGTCTAATACAGCAACCCTGGCTAATACAACAACCCTGGCTAATAAAGCAACCCTGTCTAATACAACAACCCAGTCTAATACAACAACCCTGTCTAATACAGCAACCCTGTCTAATACAGCAACCCTGTCTAATACAGCAACCCTGTCTAATACAACAACCCTGTCTAATACAGCAACCCAGTCTAATACAGCAACCCTGTCTAATACAACAACACTGTCTAATACAACAACCCTGTCTAATACAGCAACCCAGTCTAATACAGCAACCCTGTCTAATACAACAACCCTGTCTAATACAGCAACCCAGTCTAATACAGCAACCCTGTCTAATACAACAACCCTGTCTAATACAACAACCCTGTCTAATACAACAACCCTGTCTAATAAAGCAACCCAGTCTAATACAGTCTAACACAACAACCCAGTCTAATACAGCAACCCTGTCTAATACAACAACCCTGTCTAATACAACAACCCTGTCTAATACAACAACCCTGTCTAATACAGTCTAATACAACAACCCAGTCTAATACAGCAACCCTGTCTAATACAACAACCCTGTCTAATACAGTCTAATACAACAACCCAGTCTAATACAACAACCCTGTCTAATACAACAACCCTGTCTATTACAGCAACCCTGTCTAATACAGTCTAATACAACAACCCTGTCTAATACAACAACCCTGTCTAATACAGTCTAATACAGCAACCCTGTCTAATACAGCAACCCTGTCTAATACAACAACCCTGTCTAATGCAGCAACCCTGTCTAATACAACAACCCTGTCTAATACAACAACCCTGTCTAATACAGTCTAATACAGCAACCCTGTCTAATACAACAACCCTGTCTAATACAGCAACCCTGTCTAATACAGCAACCCTGTCTAATACAACAACCCTGTCTAATACAGCAACCCTGTCTAATACAGCAACCCTGTCTAATACAACAACCCTGTCTAATGCAGCAACCCTGTCTAATACAACAACCCTGTCTAATACAACAACCCTGTCTAATACAACAACCCTGTCTAATACAGCAACCCTGTCTAATACAACAACCCAGTCTAATACAACAACCCTGTCTAATACAGCAACCCTGTCTAATACAGCAACCCTGTCTAATACAGCAACCCTGTCTAATACAACAACCCAGTCTAATACAGTCTAATACAACAACCCTGTCTAATGCAGCAACCCTGTCTAATACAACAACCCTGTCTAATACAGTCTAATGCAGCAACCCTGTCTAATACAACAACCCAGTCTAATACAGTCTAATACAACAACCCTGTCTAATACAACAACCCAGTCTAATACAGTCTAATACAACAACCCTGTCTAATGCAGCAACCCTGTCTAATACAGCAACCCTGTCTAATACAGCAACCCTGTCTAATACAGCAACCCTGTCTAATACAGCAACCCAGTCTAATACAACAACCCTGTCTAATACAGCAACCCTGTCTAATACAGAAACCCTGTCTAATACAGCAACCCTGTCTAATACAGCAACCCTGTCTAATACAACAACCCTGTCTAATACAGCAACCCTGTCTAATACAACAACCCTGTCTAATACAGTCTAATACAACAACCCTGTCTAATGCAGCAACCCTGTCTAATACAACAACCCTGTCTAATACAGCAACCCTGTCTAATACAGCAACCCAGTCTAATACAACAACCCTGTCTAATGCAGCAACCCTGTCTAATACAGCAACCCTGTCTAATACAACAACCCTGTCTAATACAGCAACCCTGTCTAATACAACAAACCAGTCTAATACAACAACCCTGTCTAATACAGCAACCCTGTCTAATACAGCAACCCTGTCTAATACAGCAACCCTGTCTAATACAACAACCCTGTCTAATACAACAACCCTGTCTAATACAACAACCCTGTCTAATACAGCAACCCTGGCTAATACAGCAACCCTGTCTAATACAACAACCCTGTCTAATACAACAACCCTGTCTAATACAACAACCCTGTCTAATACAGCAACCCTGTCTAATACAGCAACCCTGTCTAATACAACAACCCTGTCTAATACAACAACCCTGTCTAATACAGCAACCCTGTCTATTACAGCAACCCTGTCTAATACAGTCTAATACAACAACCCTGTCTAATACAGCAACCCTGTCTATTACAGCAACCCTGTCTAATACAGCAACCCTGGCTAATACAACAACCCTGTCTAATACAACAACCCTGTCTAATACAACAACCCTGTCTAATACAGCAACCCTGTCTAATACAGCAACCCTGTCTAATACAACAACCCTGTCTAATACAGCAACCCTGTCTAATACAACAACCCTGTCTAATACAGTATAATACAACAACCCTGTCTAATACAGCAACCCTGTCTATTACAGCAACCCTGTCTAATACAGTCTAATACAACAACCCTGTCTAATACAACAACCCTGTCTAATACAACAACCCTGTCTATTACAGCAACCCTGTCTAATACAGTCTAATACAACAACCCTGTCTAATACAACAACCCTGTCTAATACAGCAACCCTGTCTAATACAGAAACCCTGTCTAATACAGCAACCCTGTCTAATACAGAAACCCTGTCTAATACAGCAACCCTGTCTAATACAGCAACCCTGTCTAATACAACAACCCTGTCTAATACAGCAACCCTGTCTAATACAACAACCCTGTCTAATACAGCAACCCTGTCTAATACAACAACCCTGTCTAATACAACAACCCTGTCTAATACAGCAACCCTGTCTAATACAACAACCCTGTCTAATACAACAACCCTGTCTAATACAACAACCCTGTCTAATACAGCAACCCTGTCTATTACAGCAACCCTGTCTAATACAACAACCCTGTCTAATACAACAACCCTGTCTAATACAACAACCCTGTCTAATACAGCAACCCTGTCTAATACAGCAACCCTGTCTAATACAACAACCCTGTCTAATACAGCAACCCTGTCTAATACAACAACCCTGTCTAATACAACAACCCTGTCTAATACAACAACCCTGTCTAATACAACAACCCTGTCTAATGCAGCAACCCTGTCTAATACAACAACCCTGTCTAATACAACAACCCTGTCTAATACAGCAACCCTGTCTATTACAGCAACCCTGTCTAATACAACAACCCTGTCTAATACAACAACCCTGTCTAATACAACAACCCTGTCTAATACAACAACCCTGTCTAATACAACAACCCAGTCTAATACAGTATAATACAACAACCCTGTCTAATACAACAACCATGTCTAATACAGCAACCCTGTCTAATACAGCAACCCTGTCTAATACAGCAACCCAGTCTAATACAGCAACCCTGTCTAATACAGCAACCCAGTCTAATACAGCAACCCTGCTCTGCATCTAGCTGTCAACTGGAACATAATCTCCCAGCAGAGTAGAACACTAAAGGTCGGTGCAGCTCACTGAGCAACCCAACTACCACACACAGCAACCAGGCCTTGAACCCTGGTGCCCAGCAGAATGGATACCTGCATAGAACAAGCCCAACAATAGGGAACAGCAGGGGTACTGTCTCTGGTGAAATCCTATCCTGCAGCTACAGGATATTACTGAAGCTGGCTAGCCAGTCCTGATCCAGCTGGCTACAAACAGCACAGTACAGCACAGATCATCCTATTGTTGAAGGAATTGTAATTTCCACTTTAAAATGTCAGACTCGATTTGCCTTAATGATAAATGTATCAACCCCTACAAAACATGTTAATTAATTATAATCCACATAACAATTCACATTTCCTGTTGCTGCAGGATTATATTCATGCTGTTTTAACTGGCTCAAATGAAGATACGGCATCTGTATACTACGTATGCACTCTGTGGTAGAAGAGCCTTTAAGAGCTATAGAGTTCAGATAACTATCCTCCTTGTTGGCACCAAACGTTCCATGATTAAAACATTCTAATTGGCGTTGTAACTAGAAGTGTCAATGTCTCAGGTGTAACTTTAAGTGTCAACACGGTGTCTATTGAGATTCTAAATCAAGCCAAGAGACTGTATATGATGGCTGGCTATCCATGGCTCTGTCTATCTGTGGATCTGGCGAGGATAAGCCTGTGTATTACTGTTTAATGAGATGATGAACTTGTGTAACCTTTTAGAACTCACACACACACACACCTGCGGCTGGGACACCTCAGGTCCTCGAGTGCCTGTAGTGACGTCAGCATGGCCAGCTGTTCCCCCAAGGCTATAATGGAACCCCACAGCTGAGCTACTGTATAGATAAGAGGAAACCATCTACTTTTTACAGCGCCACGCATACAATAAAATAATCAGATTAAATGCTTCCGGAATGTAAATGAAACGGGCCATTTGAATGGAAATAGATTTCAGCTGTAGACAATGAGTGAATTATTAACTGGAAATGGCTGTGAAAATACACCTGAATGTCTAAAGAACAATAAACAAAGAAATAAATTGATGTAAATTATTTAAAATGTTCAAAGTATAGAAGATCTTAACATCGTATGACCTGCTTACCACAGGAGACTGGTGGCACCTTACCTGGGGAGGACGAGATTGTAGTAATGGCTGGAGTGGAATGGGTGGAATGGTATCAAATACACCAAACACATGGTTTCTATGTGTTTGAAACCATTCCATTCGCTCCGTTCCAGCCATTATTATGAGCCGTCCTCCCCTCAGCAGCCCCCACTGCTGCTTACTTACCATGTAAGTAAATAGAAACCAGGTACCAACATGGTCCCTCCCTGGAAAAAGCCTCTAAAAAGGAAGTGTGACTGATAAGTCCTACGTAACAGCACTGCACAATGAGAGCCAAGGGACTCCTCAGTGAGCCAAACAACACAAGCCCAGGGGACCTGACACTTTCAGCAAGTCTCCACACACCACGGCAGTGCAGTGAACACATGGAGTATTACCTGTTGATAATGGAGGGACTAAGGTAGAGAGCTACCACCTATAATCGATCTCTGGGTACTAGACTAAAGCAATATGAACCGGAACTCAATGGTTTTGTGCTCTCCCTTTAATAAAGGTATTTTAACCAAACAGCCGTTATGAAATCTGATTGTCCAGTGAATGATCAGCGATTACTCTGGTCCTGTTCACAACCAGCATGATGCTTTATATACAGAGCAGTGTTGTTTACCAAAGGCAGTTTTATTAGATGACAATGAAGGATAACTTAGGAAAGACAAACACTGTAATGGCAATCATCCTTCTTGCTGGATGAGGGCATAGTGTTGTTTTGACAGAAACAGGTTGAAGCCTCTCTGTAGGCAGTGGAATAATCACACAGAATCTGGACTTTTCAAAACCCTAGCACGTCATTTTTTATACCTGGAAAAAAAAACTCGAGATCAGAACAGTTGTTATTGTTTAGGTCGTCGGACACGATTTGATTCTTATCAGTTAATCCCATTTAGGAATGCAGAACTCGTGCTCAACACACTGTAGTTAAAAGTTCAAAGGTTATGGAACAAGAAACAGTTGAAATACTGTACAACAGCATGGAAGATCATATGCTGCAAATTATCTTATCAATTATCATTTTTATCAACAGATACAACTGTTTGTGGGTGGTTTCTAGTTCATTTACAGTAAGAGTCAAGTTCAGTCGGGTGGAATTGTCTTACCCTGTTACTGGAGAGCAGCTGCTTCTTCTTCGTCTCTCTCTTTCTCTGTTTTCTCTTTCTCTCCGAGGGGAGGATGTGTCCTTCCACTCACTCACACACATACTAGTCCTCAGCCACCTCACTCCACCGCCATCGGCAAATGAAGGGAACAAGAGAAGGAGAGGTGATAGGAGAGAGGTGACAGGACAGAAAGGGAGAGAGGGAGTGTAGAGTGAGAGAGAGTGGCACTACAAGGGTAGTGTTCATAGGATCAGTGACAGGAGTGGAAAGCTGTCTTAAATGAACTGTGTACAGAGAACAAATGTGTTGTGTTGTCCTGCATCATTTATCCCCTCTATACCTTTTAGGGTCTTTGGCAAATGTCTACATTTAAAGACATTTCCTAAGTACTCCCATTCAAAAGTATTTAAATGTCTGAATGCAGTTACGTATCTCAGTATGTGTTCATAAAGAGTTAATAATTAGAGTGAATGAGTCACTTTTCTCATAAGTGGTAATTAGTGACCCGTTGTAGGCATTGGGTCTACCTTATAGCCTCCTGGGCTTACCAGGTTTCTACAGGCTTGAAAGACGAGACCCTACAAACATTGATGTTTTCCCCCCTCTGTGTACTTTACTGTTTAATCCGGTGTCCTGTGTGTTATCTAACATTATTCTGACTACTCCAATTCAAGTACACTGTTACCTGAGTGAAACATTAGCCCCGGTCCTTACAAAAGCAGCTCAGGCACTCCCACCCACCCAATCAATGGTCAGGAGTCAGACAGCTCACCTTTCTGACACCACTCCCTCCACTCCCTCCCTCCCCGGACAAAGTGTGCTTTCAGGACTGGCCTTCTGAAAATCATTGTGAAATACAAACATGTAATAATACCACCTCTAAGAGTGTGGCCTTATGTTGCCTGTACAGGCAAAGGAGGAACCTGCACACCTCAGCCCAGAAAACATTGACTACCAGAGTTAGAAATGTCCAATGTCTTGAGTGTTGCTCCCCAACAAAGAAGGCGTGTGTAAACATTAACCTCGCTGTCATGGTTTCCAGATGAATGGTGTGGCAAGGGAGAGACTAGCTAGCATCTGTTCGATTATTAACTATCCTTACTGAGACCCACTTCTTTCATAGTTATGAAGAATATGGGGTGAATTCCAAATTCAGGTATTGCAAGGTACAGTATCTTCCATTTCAAAGCTTTTCACATTCATCTCTCAGAGTTCAGTGCATTTCTCAGTGTTCTTCACATACATGGAACAATGGATGGCAACTTCTGTTGATCCACTATAATGGGAACACCACTGTCATTTTTACATTTACATTTGAATAATTTAGCAGATGCTCTTATCCAGAGTGACTTACAGTTAGTGCATTCATCTTAAGACAGCTAGGTGGGACAACCACATATCAGACATAGTAAGTACATTTCTCCTCTATAAAGTAGCTATCAGCAGAGTCAGAGCTAGTAAGAGGGAAAAAGTAAAGTTCACGATGGGGTGTGATTATGTAAGATACTCCTTGAAGAGGTGTAGTTTTAGATGTTTTTGGAAGATGGTAAGGGACTCTGCTGCCTTGGCTTCAGGGGGAAGCTGGTTCCACCATTGCTGTGCCAGGACAGAGAAGAGCTTGGACTGGACTGAGTGGGAGCTGCCCTCCTGTAGGGGTGGGAGGGCCATGAGACCAGAAATGGCAGAACGGAGTGCTCCGGTTGGGGTGCAGGGTTTGAGCATATCCTGACGGTAGGGAGGGGCATTTCCTCTTACTGCTCGGTAGGCCAGTTCCATGGTCTTGTAGTGGGAAAAAATCCCATTGATATCCATTCTACTCTTTCTATTTCTATGTAGATGATTTCTGCCACTCTAGAGACCCGCTAGAACAGACATCATCAACCAGATTCGGCCTCGGGACGATTGTTTCTTGAGCGGATGGTCAGGGGGCCAGAACATAATTACAAATAATTTGTAGACTGCAGATTGACCGCAAGAAGCCGAAACAGATCTAATATTTCACTAAAACATCATCATTTCAACCCTTGTTTACGTGTCTGTAGGATCACATACACTGTGTATCTCTATCACGTATCTCTATCATGCATAGGATTTTTTTGTAACAGATTTCCAAATTAACAATAAAATGAAATACATTTAAAAAATTGCTCAGAAAACTTGGGGGGACTAGAAACTCTGCTCTCCTGCATCCTGTAGTCAGGCAGCAGCCTGGCAGCAACCTGGCAGCAACCTGGCAGGAGCCTGGCAGCAACCTGGCAGCAGCCTGGCAGCAACCTTTGGATAGTCATTACCTTGGGCAGGACGCAGACATTCAGCCTACCCAATCTACTTCTGAGACAGAACAAGGGTATTATGACACACCTGGCACACTGCTAGTCACACCATGAAACCACACACACACACACACACACACACACACACACACACACACACACACACACACACACACACAAATACTAATTTCTACAGAACACCCTCCACAAGTATAACTAGCTGGTACCCCCCACTATGTCTTCACTGCTCTCTCTCTTCCTCTCTGTCTCTCTCTCGTTCCGTTCTCCTTCCCTCTTCAGGGCTTATTATTGGTCTTATTTCATCTCTCAGAGCACATCTTTCCACGCCCAATCAACCATAATATTACACAATGCCATAAAATAATGCTGGATAGAAACAGTGCAAGTTGATTGATGTGTGATGTGAGAGTATCGGTTTATGCCATAGATACTGTATATTCAAATAGATTGCCGCTTGTGTTTCACAAACCCCTGTGATATTATCTTTGCTAATGATTGTAAATGCTGTTTCTCATGTTGGGTGTACTGTGCCTGTGCTATCTGTTTTGTTTATTGCAGGATTATCATGTTTCTGTCAAGTCATACAATCAACTTGGTGATCGGTCATAGCACCTTTTTTTTTTTTTAGGGGTGATAGCACTCGGTCATTGCACTTGGATATAACCTACTGTACCTGCCTTCTGTTGAGTTAGAGTAGGGATGGGCAACTTTGATTGGGGTGGGGGCCGGGAAAAAACTGAACTCATCATGTAGCTAGCAGGTCTGCATACCGAACACATGCAGTCATAGCACTTTGGGGGCCCTTGCGAGCAAAACATTTTAGTGGCAGCAGAGAGAAAACATTTATGTTTTAGTTAATTTCCTGCAGTTTTCCACATTTTGCCATGGGGCGAAGAGAAAATGTTGCAGTTTTAAAGCAAGATTGAGGCAATTATAAACATTTTGCCATTGGGCTGAGAGAAGACTTAGAAATTGTATATTTTATTTAAAAAAATGTATTTAACCTTTAGTTAACTAGGCAAGTCAGTTAAGAACAAATTCTTATTTACAATGAAGTCCTACCGGGGAACAGTGTGTTAACTGCCGTGTTCACGGGCAGAACGACAGATTTTTACCTCGTCAGCTCAGGGATTCGATCCAGCAACCTTTCGGTTACTGGCCCAACGCTCTAACCACTAGGCTAATTTCATGCAATTCTGCTCATTATGCAATGGGGCAGAGAAAAATTAGCAGTGTTACAGCTAATTTCCTGCAATTCTATGAATTTTGCCATAGGTTGGAGAGAAATAATTGCAGTTTTTAATATATCTGAGTGAGAGTGAATTACAATATCAATGGTGGCCGCCAGTCGGTAATCTGACCATGATTACTATAAGTTTAGATGGCTCGACTAACTTACCAATCATAACTCAAATTTGCTGACGGTCTAATTAAGTGACCATCAGTGACTGACATTACAAGAGAAAAACTACTGATGCACAATTGCACCGTCTACTATTCTAACTCTCAACAGTAAGTTGAGGCAACAGCAACAATAAATCAAATCTTCATCAAAAATATACTGAATGGTCACTCATTTTACAGATCAATGCACACAACCAAACACAGTGATGCCAGTTCATTTGTAAAATTTTATAAAAAATACATTTGAGATGACACTTGTTGAAACTATTTCCGGTCTAGGAGGGTTGTTCTGAACCTGAGGTCCTGATCATGACATCACAGGGTTTGAGTTGAAGAACGACATCATAGCACAGTAGGACTAGAGAGAAGGTTGGGTTGTCTTTCCTCCAGAGAGAGATCTGTTCAGTCGTAGAGGTCCTTGAACCCCAGGCTCCTGTCACCACACACACACACACACACACACACACACACACACACACACACACACACACACACACACACACACACACACACACACACACACACACACACACACACACACACACACACACACACACACAAACACACACTGAGATGTAGAAATATATGTGTGCTGTATTCAATGTGAGGTGTTCAGGGAGGGGGCCCACCTCTCTGGGGATCTCTCTCTGGCCAGGTGGTCTGGGGTGGACCACAGGGGCCTGCTGGGGCTGAGGGAGCGACGCAGGTGAGGGGAGGAGGGATGCAGGCCAGAGGACGATGACGACAGACCCTGACGACGCAGCTCCTGCACTGCCCTCTCCCTACGAGAGAGAGAGAGAGAAAGAGAGAGAGACAAAGAGAGAGAGAGAAAGAGAGAGAGAAAGAGAGAGAGAGAGAGAGAGAGAGTAAAGCAAAGCACAAGCAAAGCCTTTACGACAAGCAAGGAGAGACAGACAGACAGACCTCTCAAACCGCTCAGTAGATAGCTGTCTTTTGGTCATGTCCAGGTCAGCCTCTAGCTGTGCCGAACGAGTACTCAATGTAGTCACCTCTCTACGCTGAGAGCTCCTGAGAGAGAGAGAGAGAGAGAGAGAGAGAGAGAGAGAGAGAGAGAGAGAGAGAGAGAGAGAGAGATAGACAGAACGAAATGTAGAGAGAGAGAATTGAGTTGGAGGTGGATAGATGAAAAGAGAAAGAGGGAGAGAAACAAAGAGGGAAGCTGTCAAAACAGGCAACCGAACAAATCAGAAACCCTTCCAACAGCGACCAAGTGTCTGCTCACGCCTTGCTGTCGGCCGCGGTGAGTTTGTCCCTGAGCAGCTGGATCTCCGTGTGTCTCTCCTGGGAGCTGAGCTGTCGGTGTAGCTCCTTCTCCCTGGTGGACACCAGCATGGATTCCAGGCTCTTCATGCTCAGACGCTCACTGGAAAGCTGCTTCATGAGCAGCTCCAGCTCACACTGCACCTACAAGCACACACACAGTGTACTGTTAACACACACACACAAACATGTTGACATACACTACTGAAGAAAAGTTTTAGAACACCTACTCATTCAAGGGTTTTTCTTTATTTTTACTATGTTCTACATTGTAGAATAGTGAAGACATCAAAACTATGAAATAACACATATGGAATAATGTAGTGACCAAAACAGTGTTAAACAAATCCAAATATATTTTAGATTCTTCAAATAGCCACCCATTGCCTTGATGACAGCTTTGCACACTCTTGGCATTCTCTCAACCAGCTTCACCTGGAATGCTTTTCCAACAGTCTTGAAGGAGTTCCCACATATGCTGAGCACTTGTTGGCTGCTTTTCCTTCACTCTGCAGTCTGACTCATTCCAAACCATCTCAATTTGGTTGAGGTCGGGGGATTGTGGAGGTCAGGTCATCTGATGCAGCACTCCATCACTCTCCTTCTTGGTAAAATAGCTCTTACACAGCCTGGAGGTGTGTTGGGTCATTGTCCTGTTGAAAAACAAATGATAGTCCCACTAAGCTCAAACCAGATGGGATGGCGAATCGCTGTAGAATGCTGTGGTAGCCATGCTGGTTAAGTGTGCCTTGAATTCTAAATAAATCACAGACAGTGTCACCAGAAAAGCACCCCCACACCATAACACCTTCTACTCCATGCTTTATGGTGGGAAATACACATTACACCATGAAGGCCTGATTCACACAGTCTCTTCTTAACAGTTGATGTTGAGATGTGTCTGTTACTTGAACTCTGTGAAGCATTTACTTGGGCTGCAATTTCTGAGGCTGGTAACTCTAATGAACTTATCCTCTGCAGCGGAGGTAACTCAGGGTCTTCCATTCCTGTGGCGGTCCTCATGAGAGCCAGTTTCATCAAAGCACTTTATGGTTTTTGCAACTGCACTTGAAGTAACTTTCAAAGTTCTTGACATTTTCCGTATTGACTCACCTTCATGTCTTAAAGTAATGATGGACTGTCGTTTCTCTTTGTTTATTTGAACCGTTCTTGCCATAATATGGACTTTATATTTTACCAAATAGGGCTATCTTCTGTATACCACCCCTACCTTGTCACAACACAACTGATTGGCTAAAACGCATTAAGGAGGAAATAAATTCCACAAATTAACCTTTAACAAGGCACACCTGTTAATTGAAATGCATTCCAGGTGACTACCTCATGAAGCTGGTTGAGAGAATGCCAAGAGTGTGCAAAGCTGTCATCAAGGCACTGGGTGGCTATTTGAAGAATCTCAAATATAAAATATATTTAGATTTGTTTAACACTGTTTTGGTTACTACATAATCGCATATGTGTTATTTCATAGTTTTGATGTCTGCACTATTATTCTACAATGTAGAAAATAAAGAAAAACCCTTGAATGAGTAGGTGTTCAAAAAATTTGACCGGTACTGTATGCGCACACACACACACACACACACACACACACACACACACACACACACACACACACACACACACACACACACACACACACACACACACACACACACACACACACACACACACACACACACACACACACACACACACACACACACACACACACACACACACACACACACCATCCACTCCATGACTCACAGCCTCCTTGCTGGCGTCCAGTTTGACACAGAGCTCCCTGGTCTTCTCCAGGTCAGTCTGAGTGGCGGTGTGTTCCCCCTGGGCCTGTCTCAACTGCTCCTCAGTGTGCAGCAGACTCCTGTTGAGCTGAGACACCTGGCTGCTGCAGCTCCGCTCTGCAGACAACGCCTAGGATACACACAACTATAGGAGTCCAGGGTCATCTTCATTACGCACAACATGGTAAAACGTCGCAAAACCTTTAACAACAGAAAACTAAACTGAGCTTTTGTTATTGGACAACTTCAGGTAGTCCCACCCTGTTTCAGTCCGTTTGGTGTCTAATGAATATGACCCAGTGTGTAACCAGTGATAATCCCTAATGATAGAGACAGTAGGGTTAGACAGACCTCCTGCAGACTGGCCTCCAGAGCCTCCACCTTCTCCTTGAGTCTGCGTCTCTCCATGTCTGAGGACATCAGCTCCAGCCTCAGCTCGCTGATGCTCCCCTCCGCCTGCCGCGCCTGTCCCTCCCAGCTCTCGGCCTGGGCCGACGCACGCCGCCGAGCCTCCTGGTGCTCCCTGCACTCCCGCTCCTGGTGGACACACACACACACACACACACACACACACACACACACACACACACACACACACACACACACACACACACACACATTTGGATTATTTGTTTAGCTCCACAAGGAATCAGTGCAAGTGAAAAGGTCTTGGCTATCAGTCCCTACCCAACTCCAGTCTGAAAACGTTGATTGCCGCTTACAGTAAGCACCAGGAGGAAAGGAAAAAAACACATTTTCAAAAAGGAATTGATCTGGAACTCAAAAGGCTACACAGAACCCCAATTCTGATTATTTTTCCACTAATAGGTATTTTGACCAATCAGATCAGCTCTTTTGACAATGTTTGGGCTAAATATCAGAATTGGGCTGCCTGTGTAAACGCAGCCATAGCTACTCTGGATGAGTGATAATTAGTTCGACAAGACATAATTAACAGATCACAAATTGAAATATCATCCATTCACAGTTACAGCAGAGGGTACCTTGGTGGACAGCAGGTTCTCGATGCGGGAGATGTCAGCCACATAGTCCTGTACCTTCCTCTGCAGCTCATGCACCTCCTGGGCAGAGTCCTCAGAATTCAGCTCCAGGGCCTGGACAGCAAAACAAACTAGACCTTACAAAGTGTTTGTGAGATTCTAAAGAGATAATGGCCATGAGGTTTGGTATATCATGTATAATATGGTGTCCTAGTGTTTTCTACTACTGTTTGCCCTAACCAATCACCTGGGATGAAAAACTATTCTGGACCATGAGCCCATGGCATCTAGTCTGGGTTCCAGTCTTTTTAGCTAACATTCCAATCCTTTCCACTCCTGTCACTTGGCAAATGACACAGAGTACAAGGAGTGGAATGTAATAGCTGAACAGAGACAGATACCAGGCTACATACCATCCTCCCTAAATAATATGAACCCTAAAAGGTTGATCGTTTCAAAGTAAAAAAATAATATTTGTGCTCCTGGTTTGGTCAGAAAGTGCTGTATCTGACCTGGTTGTTGAGGCGGCTCCTGTCCAGTTCCTCTCGGAGTTGAGCATTCTCCCTCAGGGTGGAATCCTTCACCTTGGCCAAAGCCCCCAGCTCCTCCTCCGCATCCCCCACCCTCCTCCTCAAAGCCTCCAGCTCCCTCTCCCGCCCTGCCAGATCCTCACGAACGCTCCTGGGGAACAGAAAGGTCACAGCCAGGGGTCAGAGTTTCGAGGTTAACTTATACAGGTGGTGCAATCCGTATGCGTCTCTGAGTGAACCTTAGTATGGTGACTTGGCATCTGATGCTGCTGTGTGAAGCTTTGTGGTACTGGACAACTCAGACTCACTCTGCTGATGTCTCCAGCTCCTCAATGGACAACCTGAGATTCCTGATGGTTTTCTCCTGAAGAAAAACACATAGAAACCAAAGAGACCATCTCTTTTCACATCTCATGAGGTGATATCCAAGTAGACGTGTCAACGTCCTAAACATAGTGGCTGGCAGGTACAATTGGCTGTGTGTGTAGTTAGTGTTCAGTTGATTACGTTGTCGTCCAGCTGGTTGTGGGCTGAGTTAAGGAGGTCAGTCTTGTTCTCCAGCTGCTCCTGCAGGGAGTCTCTCCTCTGGTCCAGGTCAGTGATGGTGGACTGTAAACTGCTCACCTCCTCTCTTAGACCAGACATCTGCCTCAGTAGAGAGTCTGACACAACAGAGAAGGCTCAGTTTGGTAAGGTTATCTGAAATAGCGTTATTACACACACACACACACACACACACACACACACACACACACACACACACAGACCTTGTCTCCTCACCGTTCTTCTCGTCCAGCAGTTTGTTCCTCTCCTGGGAGGTCTGTAGTTCTCCGATGCGGGAGGTCAGTCTGCGCTGGCTGTCACTCAGGGCGTTCTGTGTCTCACTGTTGGACAGTCTGAACACACACGTGCGAGCACACACTTAATAGGATGCTATAAAAGGGATTAGATGGACGCTATAGAAGTAACAGTTCCCACACATGTCCAGTATGTGGCTGATGCAGGAAGTGAATCCCCAACCACATGACTTCATACATCAGTGCTGGTTCCTTGCTTACCTCAGCATGACACACTCGTTCCTGGTCCTGCTGTGTTCGTCCTCAGCAGCGGCCAGCTTCCTGCCCAGGGTGTGGACCTCCTCCTCTAGCCCCATCATGGACTCCCTCATCAGGGCAAGACGGCTCTTCTGGTCCCCCCGCTCATGCTCCAGCTACAGCAAGGAGAATCACCATGAAATGCAATTAGCAGAACGAACATTCCATTCCAAACTAAGGACATTTAAAGAGTGTGTCTGTTCTAGTCATTGTGTTTCTATGGAGGTTTTCTCCTCCTCACTCACAGTGAGAATGGCTGTCTGCAGGTCCTCCACCCTCTGCTCCAGATGAGCCCTCTCACTGATGGCTGTCTCCTGAGAGGTCTGACAACACGCAACACACACATAGACACTTTCTCTCAGCAGGATACACACACACTTTCATTGGTAGTCAATAGATGGCCATGCTGGAACACTCAGAAGTAGATTATTGTCCAATCTGGTTAATATATTGACCTTGAGTCTCTCCCTCAGACTGTCCCTCTCTGTGCTCATACGGTGGAGGTCGACCTTGGCCTCGTCTCTCTCCGCCTCCACGCGCTTCAGGATGCTCTGAGCTGACACAGTAACACTGCTCTTATCTGCGCGCGACGACTTGGATTTCAGTACCTCGCGACGCAGCGACGCTATCTCCTGCTGGGCCTGATGAAGAATGGGATTGTTACCAGCAAAATGATTTCCCATTCATTTGGAACTGAGCGAAGAAAAAGTTGGACAAAACGTGTTTTGTTGGAGTTAACTATTCCTTTAAGAATGGTACTGGCCTGCTGGTAGTGCATGCTGGTCTTGTCTCTGTCGGCAGTCAGAACTTTCACGTTGGCCTGGATCTCTGACAGGTGGCGCTCATACTTATCCAGCATGTTCTGCATCTCGTCCCGCTCTCTCAAGACCCTGATCAGCTCAGAATCATAGCTGCCCCCCTGCCCAAAACAGGGGAACGAGACATGATGTCAGAATCATAGCTGCCCCCCCTGGCCAAAACAGGGGAACGAGACATGATGTCAGAATCAAAGCTGCCCCCCTGCCCAAAACAGGGGAACGAGACATGATGTCAGAATCATAGCTGCCCCCCTGCCCAAAACAGGGGAACGAGACATGATGTCACATTTCAAAAGAGTACATCAGCTGTTACATTAGTATTATGACAAAGTGCTCGTAGTCCAGGAGACATTGGTCAGAAATTCTATTTTTTCTGATTAAAATGGAAAAAGTAATATTTGAAGAGTTTATTTACAAAATGCTATGTCCACCAATTTTTCACATTTCTACTCCATCAGAAATGATTGCTTACGGGTTCCTTCATGCGTGTGTAAAATATTACTGTTCTCAGATGTTTAATTAATAGATTTTAGTGTGTATGAAAATGTATTTATTTTGCTTAACGCTATATTGTTTCGCTGGAATGCAATGTTGGTATCCTGTATATTTGACTGTGATATGTGGTTGTCTCACCTAGCTACCTTACGATAAATGCACTTACTTAAAGTCGCTATGGATGAGAGCATCTGCTAAACAACTAAAATGTCAAATGTAAATGTTTCACAGGTCTTATATTACTGAATGAATTGTATTTAATTGTTTTATTATATTGATGTCAAAAATGTATAACTTCTACAGTTCTTTATTAAAAATGTTACCATGTATTACATTTGACTGTGTAAAACCTAGCAGTACTACTTATTTCTCTGAGAGTGAGCCGGATATATAACATTTTGCTAAGAAATATGATTATTTGTCTCTCTGAAATGAAACCATCAAGTAATATATTTTAAACAAATACACATCTGTCAGTGAACAACCCCATGCCATGATTAGATAGTGAAATAACACACCAATCTTTTTCATCATTTCTTTAAGCAATAAAAGCTAATTTACCAACATTTCTGAAAATGTATATATAGCGTCATTTATACATTTATAACACTGAAGATGGTGTAACAAATCCCTATTTACATTTCTAGTTAATATTAGACTGCCATTCCTTTACCTTGACAGGGGACTGGCGGGTCGGGCTGCGGCTCTGGAGGTGCCCCCGACAGGGGCTACAGGAGCACCTGCCCCTCAGCATCCTCCTCAGGCTGTCTGCTTCCTGTCTGTAGTAGTCCCTCTCCTCCTCCACGCTCCGCAAGAAGCTGTCCAGACGAGAGCCACGTTTGCCCCTGCCGCCTGGCTCTGTGAACAGGACCTGCTCTCTCTCTGTAGGATAGCCAACAATGTTACATCACATTCTGGCATCTCGTTCTCCACTACCCTCTCTCCTCTCAGTCCAGCCCCAGAGTAACTCACCTGTGAGGCTGAGCTTCTGCACCAGTCTGTTCAGACTGTCTCTCTCCTGGTGCAACTGGTCCAGTAAGGCCTGCAGGTCCTGCTCCTGATTCTGCTCTACTGTGGGGTTCAGCTGGGTCTCAAGTTCTATTGGTTCAGTGTCTGCCGACTCGCTATCCTGAGACATAGCCCAGAACCCAGAAGCCAGGGTGGATGGTAAATGTAGGCTATTGATTATACTATTTTCTTTATGCCTGTTCAATTAGAATGCAATATAGTGGTACCAGTCGTGGTCTTACAGGTGTCACTTTGGTGATAGCGCCCTCTAGTGACGTGATCTTCCTCTGCAGGTTTTCGATGATGCTCTACAAAACCAGACCCCAAGAAATCTTGCATTGATTCAATCAGACATTCCCTCATCCATTGTGTTCAGTATTCACATCATCGCATCCCCTCTTAGGCACACAGTAAGTCTACCTCTGCATGCTGTGTGTGGTCCTCTGTTGTCTCCAGTGTGGGGCCCTGCTGGTACTGCTCTTCCTGCAGCTGAGCTGGTGTACTGATATGGCCTGGCTCCTGCTGGTTCCCCAAAGACAGCTCCTCCACCTCCTCCTCCCCTCACCCCCTGCTGAAGCTACACCTCCTCAGCCTGCACACCAGCCACACTAACCTCTGCAGCCTGACACAGGAAGGGCAATGGGGATTAGGTGAAAATAAATAAAATAAGAAAATGTATCTGTATCAAGCTGATAGATAAAAAACTAACAAGAGTGCCTGATTTATGACACACTGTTCTAAACAATTTACGTTGTCATGGTAACCAAGCATATTCAAACTTGACCTTGCTATCCAAAACATTACATTAAAGTTCCTTATTTGGCGAACAGGTGTTTTTAATCGAGCTACTGATTATGAATGTATTATAAACAGCACTGTATTGGATTTCAAAAGCTTGCTAGTTTGCAAAGTAGTCTTCCAAATCACAGCAATCTTGCTAACGACGCTAGCCTTGAATTGTCGAAAGCGATACTGATTTTATTATGGCAAGATTGCTCGCTAAACACTTAATTAGAATTAGGCTAAAGCTACTGCTTGTCTAAGTAAAACATTAGATGTAAACAAAAACAAATCATGGTTGAGAGAGAGATCTTCAACTTACTTTATGGATGAAATAGTTATAGCTGTAGCTAGCAAATAGTTACGTGAGGTTATCTGGATAAATCACTGGGGTTTGCTGTTGTAAACCTTGAATGGCTCCTAAACCGCTTTTCATACGGGATAAACGATCTGACCAATCAGATGTCAGGATTCGATCGAAATTCGAGATGTCGCAAGCTTGCAAGCCAATCAGCAAAGGCCCTTTCTTCACAGTGTGCGTCCATTACCTTGACAACGTAGTGACCCGGTCCTCCACCACACACTGACAAAACGTGCTGATAATGTTAGCAGAAGATAATGTTAGTTTAGTGTAATTCCAAGTCTAAATGCAAAAGTATTATGCATCAGAATGACTGATTTGACTGCATTGCTAAATGCTTTGCAGTGTTCTATGCAATTTCTGCTACCATTTTAAAACAAAATGAATGCAACCCAGGCTTCAAATAAATCAAAGTTATTTTGCCTTCGTCAGGATTAAAAAGTAGGCTACTATAATAAATTGCACTGTCAATCTGTTTTGTGGGAGCCTAGTTGTTGTCCCTCTGCGGTACATGATACGTCCATATAGTGAGCCTTTTGTGGCTGCTTTTGCAGAGGGGCAAGTGTTAACCTGTTAGTTTGTTGATTTAGAAAAATAAGCCAAAAATAATATTTTAAATCCAACCCAGCCCATCACGAACTAGTAAATCCTTTTTGACTCAATTTACGATTTATACCGCTGGGTGGCGTTGTAAAACCAGCATCGAAAATCACTTGAGCAACACGGAGTCGATATTGCTCCAGCACAGCAGATGGCAGTGTTACAACAAGGGTAAATAAACCGTGCCTTTAAGAAAATGAGAAGAAGAACAACGGAAGTATGTGTGTAAAAACGAATTGGATCTGAAAACGTATTCACTCTGAACGTTTCCATTCATGTATTTGGAAAAGTTTCATTCAACAAAAGTGATAAACTATTTTCAGATGCACAGAAGAAACGACAGATAGAGGCGCGATGATTTTAAGAACATTCTCGAATTTGTTCGCACAATCCGAAGCCTGTTTTCGATCGGCTCGAGCCAAGAGCACATTGTCAGCTGTCATTGACGAGACTGGTAAATCAGGACTTATCCTCAAATCTTTGTCAACAGACATATTTGAAAACTTAGCATTGGAGGACTGGATACACGATCATGTTGACCTCCAAAACCGGAGTATGCTCTTCTTATGGAGTAATGCCCCAGCGGTGGTGATAGGGAGACATCAGAACCCGTGGCAAGAGTGCAACCTTCAGGCCATGAGACAGAAAGGGATACCGCTCGCCAGGCGACGCAGTGGGGGCGGGACTGTATTCCACGATTTAGGAAATGTCAATTTGACTTTCTTCACGTCCAAGAAAAACTATGACCGTCACAGGAATCTCCAAGTCGTGACAAGTGCTCTGAAAGGACTCAGGCCAGACATGGATGTACGTGCAACAGAGAGGTTTGACATCTTGCTAAATGGCCACCACAAGATTTCAGGAACCGCTGCTAAATTGGGAAGGACAGCAGCTTACCATCACTGCACTCTGCTGTGTTCGGCTGACAGGGCACTTCTGTCCGAGGTGCTGAAACCGACCTGCCAGGGTATCAAGAGCAATGCAACGCAAAGCGTGCCATCCCCTGTGAAAAACCTGCTGGATGAGGACCCGACGTTGGACTGTGACACTATCATGGATTCAGTGGCATCCCAGTACAACACAGAGTTTGGTTTCAGCAGCCCTGTAACACTTGTGGACCCAAGTGATGAGCTGTCCTTGCCTGGTATCCAAAGAATGGCCCGCGAACTGTTGGCATGGGAGTGGACATTTGGAAGGACTCCTAAGTTCAGTATCTGTACGACTTTTGAGTTGAAAAATGACACGTCTATCTGCAATGCAACTCTAAACATGGACATCAAAAATGGCATTATAGAAACTTGTGACATTGAGGTTCCCTCGGACTGGCTACCTGTGGAATTGTCTCGAGAGTTCTCCTTACACCTGATAGGTGGGAAATTATGTCCCTACAAGACATCAGTAATCGCAGCAGAATTTCTGAGGACAATCCCACAAAATAAAGAACTTGAAAGAAAGATGTATAATCTGTGCCAAAGAGTTGTCTTCATGATGTGAATAAAGCACTGCTGCATGATATACTGAGTTGTCCAGTGTTTTGTTATTGGGATAGTTTAATCACCAATTTCTCTGGACCAAAGGAAGGGGTGCTCTCTGTATAGCCGTTCTAGAAAGTTATCTGTAGACCCTGACTTTATATGCACACAAAGTATTTCCATAGCACAACTTCTGCATAAACATCTAATTACACTGGTAACCAGTTTATAATAGCAATAATACACCTCGGGGGTTTGGGATATATGGCCAATATACCACGACTAAGGACTGTATCTAGGCACTCAGCATTGCGTTGTGCTTAAGAACAGCCCTTAGCTGTGGTATATTGGCCATATACCATACCCCCTCTGGCCTTATTTCTTAAATATACCCTTTCGAAAATAGGTTACATCCTTTTCCGGAGTGCAATAAATGCTGCCTCTGTAATGGGGGTCAGTGTGCTGCTAACAACTTAGCTTCCCCCACATCCTTCAACCAGTGATCTTCTGCTTTGAAAAACAAGTGATGAGAAGAAGCCCAGTGGCGGGCAGTGGGGGAAGATGGAGCGATATGGATTTTGGCTGACATTCTGCAAATTTTGTCATCGATGAAACATTTGACCCCAATACAGTTTTCTGTTCCCAAAATTAAAATCTGTTACGAACTGAGTGGATTAAGTTTTATAGACTTTACCCTTTGTCAAATATGTTAAAAAATAGCTTTGTTTAGAAGGAGTGTAAGGGCGAAATGCAAATTGACTTATTTCACACGCACACTTCACAGAGTGGCGTTCCCTAACTGAAATATGCAAATACATGCTAGAACGTGCCAATAGGATCTCGCTAGCTCGTGCTTGGCTCTGCCCACCGGTTGCTTGTTTTGCACAGTGCCCACTATGATTCATTTGCTCTGATTAATTTGCTCTCATTGAAATGACATGCTGCTGTCTATCTTGGGTTGATTATAAAACTCTTTGGCCTAGCGGTTAGTGTTGGACCAGTAACTGAAAGGTTATTAGTTTGAATACCTGAACCGATAAGGTGAAAAATCTGTCGAAGTACCCTTGAGCAAGGTACTTAACCCTAATTTGCCCCTGGAATACGGCACTACTGGCTGACCCTGTAAAACAACACATTTCTTTGCACCTGTCACAATAATAATAATATTAATAATGTGTTGCTCCATTATACCTGCGCAGTTTGCGCAGTGAAGATGCCCTTCACTTCAGTACAGGCAATAGAAAATGCTCTGCAACTGCGCAGGATGTGTGACCAACCCCCATTGGACCAACCATATGTGCTGTATCCGCGAACAACGAGGCTGAACATTGTGGATAAAAATAAAAACAAGGAGAATGGGGAAGAAACAGAAAAAGTCAGGCGATGACAGGTACACGATAGTGTGGCCCGTGTGTCATACGATTTGAGAAAGTTGTGATGTATGCAACAGACTTCTATGAATTTAGCTAGCTAACGCTAGTCGTACAGGCTGAGCTGGCTAGCATTAGCATGATACCGAAGCCATGAGTTTCATGTGGCGGCAGGTTGCTTTGGCTAGGCCTCCCGTCTCGGGCTTATTAATAAGCTAACGCTATCCTCGCTCACTTATTTTCTACCTTTCATATTGACAATGAATTAACCAATTTATATCTCGTATAAACATACTTGATGCTGAACAACAGAGACACGAAACCGATTATTCTCGCTATTAGCTAGCATATGTTATGCAGCTACATTGGCATCCTACTACCAGCTAGCTAGCCAGGCTCCATACAGTCACATAATGAAGTTAATTTCCATTAGCTCGTGAGCTATCTAACTTAGCTAGCTTGCTCGCCCACTAATAGGGAAACGCAGATAACTAGCTATATATGATGCAATTCTAGGACGACATTGTCAGCGAACTATTGCTGAATCTTTGAGTCACTGACTGACAGCACAAGTGAGGACCTCCAGCCTGGCTATGCCCCATGCCTGCAACAGCATCCCTTTTCATTGTGCTGTCAGAAAGGGCCCTCATTCATTGTCCCAACTGTCGCCTCTATGGCTTGAGTATCCATCCAATGGCTGTGTCACCGTGTGATTAAACAAGGTCATTTGCAATTGATACCCCAGAGATTTGTTGTTGTCCTCAGTTTGGGGGGGGGGGGGGGGGGATTCAGAATAAAGCAGAATACTGATCTCAATGGCTAGAATATATATACTATTTCCATTGCAAAGTATTAGGCATTACGACCAAACGTCTTAACCAATGTTGTTGTTCATAAATTATGATACATTCCTGAATAGACATGTCAATTGACACTGACTCACATTACGACATAGCCCTACAATGGATGCTTGTCTGCCAAGTGCACAAATCTACACTCGCTCCATGTAGTAGGCACGCTTATTCACCCTTTGTAAGTTATGACCAGGTGTCTGCTTTTGACTGTGGGAATGAGCCTTGACAGTAGGCTAAGTGTCGTGCTGGCTTGGTGGCGGCAGCTGCCATTTATGTTGATTATTGAGGGATATATATTGACTGACCTGCCGTGATGGTGAGCTCTCACCCCTTGTTCTGTATACTGCTGATCTGCAGCCTACTCCTGCTCCAGTCAACTCTGCTGTGAGGTCAAGACGATACCAGGCCAGGGCTAAAGATGATGCTGAACAGCAATGGCGGAAGGGTATTAAAGATTGATTAACTATGGTCCTCTCTGTTCCCCATAACCAACAACTATTACAGGTCTGGTCCAGAAACAACCACTAGCCCCTAACCCTAAAGGCACTTGTATATAAGCAATATTCATAGTAGTTATTACAGGTAAATAAGTGAAAGGAATAACATTGATAGAACAGGATAACTCCATCAACATTCTGTCTATCAGCTGCTTCTTCATGATTTTGTTACCCAGAGGCAAAGGCGTGTGCACTGTGTGTTTTACCCGGGGTTGGGCCCTGTTCATTCTAACATAGAGGTGCTTTCCACTGCTGATGCAACAGGCATGCAAGGAGGCTAGCCTCACCCTCTGTATAAAGTCTGAGGCTGAGCAGACGTAGGGCTTTTAGTCTCAAAGATCCATGTGCTGCTACAGGTAAGGTTATTGTGGTTGGATTGTGGATGGTTAGTAGTTGAGATGATCATTATGTTCATAATGGTCATTACAGGTTAGGGACTGAAGTTGTTTGTCTTTCATGTTTGGTTTTCATCCTCACCCGTCTGACGTAAGACGGAAGGTCTAGAATTAGTTATTGCATATTTTTGGACTGAAGGCGTAACAGTGTCAATTGTGCAGCTGCCATTCAGGTGGAGGTGTTCTTGTTGGATGCACACTTCCTACTGTCAGGGTTGATTTGTGGCCACCAGCGAGTCATTTTAGGACCGCAGTAAGCCTTCAAATCTGTCAACATTTTCTGTTGACAGACTTTTTAGTGTCCTGTGACTGCTTGGGTCTGTCTTTGTTGGACTGACTGACTGGGTCTGTCTTTGTTGGACTGACTGACTGGGTCTGTCTTTGTTGGACTGACTGACTGGGTCTGTCTTTGTCGGACTGACTGACTGGGTCTGTCTTTGTTGGACTGACTGACTGGGTCTGTCTTTGTCGGACTGACTGACTGACTGGGTCTGTCTTTGTCGGACTGACTGACTGACTGGGTCTGTCTTTGTTGGACTGACTGACTGGGTCTGTCTTTGTCGGACTGACTGACTGACTGGGTCTGTCTTTGTCGGACTGACTGGGTCTGTCTTTGTCGGACTGACTGACTGGGTCTGTCTTTGTCGGACTGACTGACTGGGTCTGTCTTTGTCGGACTGATTGACTGGATCTGTTTTTGTCGGACTGACTGACTGGGTCTGTCTTTGTCGGACTGACTGACTGGGTCTGTCTTTGTCGGACTGACTGACTGGGTCTGTCTTTATCGGACTGACTGACTGGGTCTGTCTTTGTCGGACTGACTGACTGGGTCTGTCTTTATCGGACTGACTGACTGGGTTCTGTCTTTGTCGGACTGACTGACTGACTGGGTCTGTCTTTTTGTCGGACTGACTGACTGACTGGGTCTGTCTTTTTGTCGGACTGACTGACTGACTGGGTCTGTCTTTATCGGACTGACTGACTGGGTCTGTCTTTATCGGACTGACTGACTGACTGGGTTCTGTCTTTGTCGGACTGACTGACTGACTGGGTCTGTCTTTTTGTCGGACTGGATATGAAAATCATATTTGTGTGAAATGTGCTAATTTGATCAAGGCTGCAAATATTTGAAATACCACACATTCATTGCTAGTTTGTATCATTTTGCTGCTAGCATGAAACCCAAACCTGGCTACGCGCGTGCGCCATCGTGCATAAATGTATTTTGTCCCCCCACACCAAACGCGATCATGACACAAAGGTTAAAATATCAAAACAAACTCTGAACCAATTATATTAATTTGGGGACAGATCGAAAAGCATTAAACATTTATGGCAATTTAGCTAGCTAGCTTGCACTTGCTATCTAATTTGTCCTTTTTAGCTAGCTTGTTGTTGCTAGCCAATTTTTCCTGGGATGTAAACATTAAGTTGTTATTTTACCTGAAATGCACAAGGTTCTCTACTCCGCCAATTAATCCACACATAAAACGGTCAACCGAGTCGTTTCTAGTCATCTCTCCTCCTTCCAGGCCTTTTCTTCTCTTGACTTTATATTGTGATTGGCAACTTTCATAAATTAGGTGCATTACCGCCACTGACCTCGTTCGTCTTTCAGTCACCCACGTGGGTATAAACCAAGGAGGAGATGGGAGAGGCAGGAGTTGCAGCGCGATCTGCGTCACAAATAGAACTTACTTCTATTTTATCCCTTGACAACGCAGACACTTGTTGGCGCGTGAGAGCAGTGTTGGTGCAATAAATGACAAACATAGATTTCTACATTTATGTTGCATGCTCGCTCATGCGACGCGAGCGGTGTAGTCAGCCTGTAAGCCTGCATTTTTTTGTGACATAGCATGTGGCAGAAATCTGCATGGAGAAGCATGTGGTTCCCAGCTATGCTTGATAATGCTGTCTTTTACCATGTGTAATGTGCATCATATGTGATTTGCATGACTTTGTTTCAGTGCCAAAGACGATGGCATCGACCTTGACGCCCTAGCAGCAGAAATCGAAGGAGTGGGAGCCTCCAAGGAGCAAGGGAAAGGAAAGGCCAAGAAGAAGAAAGACAAAAAGAAAGACGATTTTGAGTAAGTCTTTATTTCTCTCTCTTCGACAGTAATGAACGCTCCATTTTAAAATAATTATGGAAATAAGAACCAACTGCTGGATGGAAATATTTCTAAACTTGCCTTGGACTTTGCAGCCTACTGTGTATTGATCATAATGATGTGATCTTTAACAGTGAAGACGACATCCTGAAGGAGCTGGAGGAACTGTGTCTTGAAACCACAGGAGCTAAAGGCAGCAAGGTGAAGTGTAGCCATATGCTAATCTTCATATGTAATGACCTAATACCAGGCGATAGCCCAGTGCTAATCTTCATATGTAATGACCTAATACCAGGCGATAGCCCAATGCTAATCTTCATATGTAATGACCTAATACCAGGCGATAGCCCAATGCTAATCTTCATATGTAATGACCTAATACCAGGCGATAGCCCAATGCTAATCTGCATATGTAATGATCCTATACCAGGTTATTGCCCAATGCTTATCTGCATATATAATGACCCTATACTAGGCTATAACAGGGTTTCAGTAATAGCCGGCTTAAACAAATACATTAGAAAAGCTGATCATGCATTTTAGCCTATTGACGGAAATACCAATTGATGTAAATACATTTGACCGTTCATGCTTATTCTTTCTATGGGTTAATTAGCATAATTTAGTGTAATCAAATTGCCGCTTGTGTATATTCGTTATGTATCTTCTTAATCACATGTGCATAGCATACAGATACTGAGCCTTTAACCAGGAAAATCTGTCAGACAGAGCTTTTATAAGCCCAATCATTGCACAACAATTGTAAATGCAATCGTGTGTTGAAAACATTTTTGTGGCCACGATTAAAAATACCTGCTATTTTTTATTTCTCTACTGGTAATTGAAGCGTGCTCTCCATTCGTCATTCAAATGCACAGGAAACGGACGGCATGCTTCATCAGGCTTCACACACCACTTTGCAATGAGTTGGAGGCAGTAAGCCTTTTGAAAACGTATAGCTACTTAATAGTTTGAAACCTCAACGTTTTACTACATATTATGAGGCGTGTTTTACCTTGCTTCAAAGTAGACTAGGCAGAATCCGACCATATCCGTGGAGGAAAATATGTTATACAGACTATAGACTATTTCTCTTATTTTCTATTGGTTATCAACTTTCTTTCATTGTACGGTAGCCAAATGCACATTCCCGCCTATTGCCTTGTGCACATTGCTGACTTAATAATCTTAAAAAATATATTTTTTAAACACTTAAGCTAAATGTTCTGATCTGTTGCGTCCGACTCGTTGCTTTTTAAAGTATGTTTAATGTATCCGAGGCATACTGGTTGTATGAATTTGGGATCTATCGTTCTACAACTGTCCCAGAGTCTGTTTGGGCTCTTTCTATCTCAACAAACTGTACAATAGAATAGGTCAACTTTTCTACTATGTAGAAATGTAGTAGATTGACAGGCTCATGCACAGTGATAAGGCTAGGGGATGCTAAGGTTTTCCTAGGTAAATTTTATTAAATTGCCAAAATGATATATCATAATTAGCCTACTCCTGTCTATACAGAAATAAATAAAATCATTCAAAATAGGCTACTAAGCATGATTTGGCCACAGAGGATCATTAGCTTCCCCTAGACTTAAAAAATGAAATAAGTTGTGGATTGTTTTAAATCCCGTTGCCTACAGTTGGAAGGAAAGGCAGCACGGGGAATTTGGGCAGCACACGTGGCAAATGCCAACTAGATTATTGTTGAGTTATGACTGTCAATGAAAAGAGGCCCAGCCAGGCATGTCGGAATATTTCGAAATTCAATCATGGGAAAACATAGTTTGGAAAGAAGCATGGCTATTGCTGTAAAGAGAAGACAATGAAAAGACTCTTATCTGTAAATTCTCAACTCAATTGAGCGTACAACCGTAGGCCCGTAGACTATCTTATTGGCCCCAGCAGAGAGCATCGGCCATATCCCCGTTGAGTGTGCTTTGCTCATATTCACTCTTTATCATTGTCGTGTCAGTGTCACTTAAAAGTTTGTTTTTGGACTATAATTTCCTCCTCCAGTTTAGATGGACGTCATATTCGGTCACCCCTTCTGGTAGACCTATTATATGGATAACGTGGTTTCATTGGTCTGTTTGTCAGTGTCAGCAGAGTAGGCTACCCTGTCATTTGTCATTTCAAAAAAAATTCTGCTAATGTCTGCAGTCATATAAAGTGTAACAGAATTGCATGAAATGTGTTTTTATAAAAGGCCACATTTTTTTACGCGCACAGAAAGAAAAAAGGTATCTGATATAGCCTAGGCCTCTACGCTATACGCGCTCCGCCTCGCATTGAACAGTCTTTTTTGCGAACAGTGATTGGGTTATATTATTAATCAAAATGTTGACTGTCCGATTTACTCCTTAAGAATAGTACGTTATCTTACATAAATCTGCTAATGCGATGATTCATGGAATGCTTTATTATTATTAGGTGCATTTTTCCTGGGAAAAATAGCTTCCCCAAACTTGAAACTCGCCGCCTATTTTTGCTGTTCGTCACTCGTCTTGTTGGCTGTTCGTCACTCGTCTTGTTGGCTGAGGAAAAGTTAATGTGGACAGATATTCTATCGTCTTCAAAGTGCGCGGTAGGAAGGACACAGGTCACTGCATCCTGGACTTGTTCTGTTAAAATGAATTACCATCCTCTACATGTGCTGACTGTTATTCTGAGCACGTGGGTGGACGCCTAGTCAGGGTATGCACCCAATGCATAGTCCTATGGGTCCAGCCATGTCTGGCGCCGCATTTTCTAACCGGAAACCCTCGGCTAATAGCCCAATGCTAATCTGCTTATGTAATGACCCTGCACCAGGCTATAGCCAAATGCTAATATGCTAATGTGATGACCCAGTCTGGCAAAGCACATGCTTCTATGGAGCACTCATCACTTCCGCAATCCACAGAAACCAGACGCCACAGACGAGCCGGAGAGTGCCGCCGAGCCCCCACCGCCCACCAAAGCGGAGAAGAAGAAGACGCGGAAGGGAAAGCGAGCCAGCCTGGAGGATGACGACGGGGACGACGAAGAGGTTTCGGGTACGGGTGACGTGGAAAACGAAGACAAGCAGAAGGACAAGAAGACGTCTGCTGCCCCCGCTGCTGCTGCTGCTGGCTCAGACTCTGAGGACGACGCCTCACGGACCCGGAGGAAACCCAAGGCAGGGAAGAAGGGAGGCCGCAAGGAGGCCTCGGACGAGGAAGAGGAGGATGACGATGGAGGTGCGAGGAAAGGAGAGGGGGGAGGGGAGGATGATTCAGATGATGACGACTCGGTGGACGCGTCGCAGGCCGGAAAGAAAGGCAAGAAGAAGAAGGGCAAAGCCAAGGCAGACAGTGAAGAAGAGGAAGAGGAGGAGGGAACCTTCAAGATGAAGACGGCAGCTCAGAAGAAGGCAGAGAAGAAGGAGAGAGACCGCAAGAAGAAAGAGGAGGACAGGGCTAAGCTGAAGAAGCAGAAGGAGAAGGAGGAGGAGAAAGAGGGGAGTATTGAGGTTGCAGCAGTGCCTAAGAAAGAGAAAGAGGTAGTGAAGAAGAGTGAGCCAGCGGTGGCCCCAGCAGCGGCCCCAACCCCAGCAGCAGAGACGGAGGCAGCAGCAGAGATTGAAGATCAGGAAGGGGCTGATCCTCAAGGAGAGGGTGAGATTTACAATTGGTTTATATTGTATCCATTCCACAGCCTAAACGGCAACACTTTACAATTAGTTGCCCATATGCCATGTAGGAACTACTTTCGTTTTAAGAATGTGTAAATGCTTATCTGTACCCATTAGCTGCCGATGAGGTGCTTGAAGCAATTAATGGTAAGGGAAGGAAACAGATTTCTGCTTCAAGGTAGCTTGTTACATGCCTTAATTTTGCTGGACCCCAGGATGAGCAGCTAATGGGGATCCATAATACATAGTAATACACGTGTTAATGTGTACAATAGTAGTAGTTACAATAGTAGAAGTCTACTCATCTTAATTCTGTAACCATTAGCTGCCAATGCAGTGGTGGAAACAATGAATGAACCCAATGGTAATGTTTTCAAAGTAGTTAAAAGTGGCGTTACTGTGTAGTTACATGCAATTAGTCCAAAATGTAGAAATGGCTTGCATAGTTACTGTGCTATGACTGATTTCTGTCTGGGGTTTTGTGTTACTTCAGAAGAGGAAGGGGGAGACAAGAAGGGCAAGAAAGACAAGAAGAAGAAGAAGGGGGACAAGGAGAAAGAGGAGAAGAAGAAGGGACCCAGCAAGGCCACAGTGAAGGCCATGCAGGAGGCTCTGGCGCACATGAAGGAGGAAGAGGAGCGCGCCAAGAAGGAGGAAGAAGAGAACCTGCGTCGCCTGGAAGAGCAGGAGGCTCAGAGACTGGAGCAGGTTAAGCACACACACATATACACACACACACACACACTGTGTGTATACACACACACACACACACACACACACACACACACACACACACACACACACACACACACACACACACACACACACACACACACACTGACCTCTTACCAACTGACCTCTTCAATGTAACACCTACAGGAGCGTCTGGAACAGGAGCGCAAGGAGAAGAAGAAACAGAAGGAGAAAGAGAGGAAGGAGAGGCTGAAGAAGGAGGGCAAACTGCTGACCAAAGCCCAGAAAGAGGCCCGGGCCAGGGCTGAGGCCACACTTGAACTCCTGAAGGCCCAGGGTATTGAAGTGCCATCCAAAGACGACTCGGTGCCAAAGAAGAAGCCAGTGTACGGAGACAAGAGGAAAAAGAAGCCCCAACAAGCACAGACCCCTGAAGGTAACAGCCTCTTCCAATCCACATCAACATGTCCAACTGCAAAATCATCTATCTATTTGTTTGTGCCTCATCCCTCATTCCTCCTCTTCCCCGGTCAGAGATCTCAGAGGTCATGTCACCCACGTCGGAGACGGCAGAGCTAATCATCTCACCGATGGCGGTGGAAACTCCTGAAGTAGCAGCAGGTAAAATGGACCATAGATCTTGGAGACGGAGCCTGCCTTAATGTCCTCCGCTTGTTGTCCAGATCTGGGTGTAACGCCAGACAACTTTCATTGCCTCAGTCACATTTTGTGCCATGTCTTCCTGTCCCTTCCCCCAGAGGTAGAGCAGAAAGCTGAGTCTGCAGTTGATGACTGGGAGGCTATCGCTGAGACCATCGATCAGGATAAAGGTAAGACAGGACAGACTTTAGGTTTTAGCAATATGGCACTCTCCCAAAGGCTTGGTGGAATTTTCTCTGCGCTTACACCTCACATAACGTCTCTTCTCCCTCTACAGAGCTGAAGACGGTCCACATTGAGGTGAAGCCAGAGACGCCAAAGCAGCCCCAACAGAAACCCTCGTCACAGCCGGAGGAAGAGGAGGACGAGGAGGAAGAGGACGAGGAGGAAGAGGATGACGAAGAGGAGGAGAGTGAGGAGGAGGAGGAGGAGAAGGAGAGTCAGCCTCACACACCGCAGCAGGCCCCAGCCACTAAGAGGAAGGGAGGGAAGGAGAGCTCAGAGTCTAGTAGTGACAGCGACTCCGATGACGATCGCACTAAAGAGGAGCGGATCTACAACAAGGCCAAGAAGCGTATTGAGGTAGTCACACACACACACACACACACACACACACACACACACACACACATACACACACACACACACACACACACACACACACACACACACACACACACACACACACACACACACACACACACACACACACACACACACACACACACACACATCCCGTCAACATTGTTAAACGGTGGAGAAGTTTAATGTTGTTCTCTCTGTGCTCTTCCTGTGTAGAAACGGCGAGCAGAGAACATAAAGAACATTAACCTGGACAAGCTCCGCTCCCCCGTCGTCTGTGTACTGGGCCACGTAGACACAGGCAAGACCAAGATCCTGGACAAGCTGAGGCATACACACGTACAGGACGGAGAGGCAGGAGGGATCACCCAACAGATCGGAGCCACTAACGTACCGCTGGAGGCCATCGTAGAGCAGACCAAGATGGTGAAGAACGTGAGTACTGCTGCGCCTCTCCCTTCAGCTCAGACCCAGTCATACACTGAACACTGAGTGTACAAAACATTAGGCACACCTTCCTAATATTAAGTTGTACCCCCTTTTGCCCTCAGAACAGTCTCAATTTGTTGGGGCATGGACTCTACAAGGTGTCAAAAGCGTTCCACAGGGATGCTGGCCCATGTTGACTCCTATGCTTCACAGTTGTCAAGTTGGCTGTATGGCCTTTCGGTGGTGGACCATTCTTGATACACACGGGAAACTGTTGAACGTGAAAGACACAGCAGCGTTGCAGTTCTTGACACACTCAAACCGGTGCGCCTGACACCTACTACCATACCCCGTTCAAAGGCACTTAAATCTTTTGTCCTTCCCATTCACCCTCTGAATGGCACACATACACAATCCATGTCTCAATTGTCTCATGGCTTAAAAATCCTTCTTTAAACTGTCTCCTCCCCTTCATCTACACTGATTGAATTGGATTTAACAAGTGACATCAATAAGGGATCACAGCTTTCACCTGGATTCATCTGGTCAGTCTGTCATGGAAAAAGCAGGTGTTCCGAATGTTTTGTACACTCAGTGTATGTAGGGCATTGGATTTGAATAGATAGTTGGTGTTTAATGGATCTTTAATCATTTCATTGTTTCCTCTTCAGTTCAACAACGAGGCCATTAAAATCCCAGGAATGCTGATCATCGACACCCCAGGCCACGAGTCTTTCAGGTAAACCCTCATTCAGGAAAATGTGTGTCCACTGCCCTAAATGTGTTGGTCTGACTGCATCTCGCTCCATCTCTCTGTGTGTCCAGTAATCTGAGGAACCGGGGCAGCTCTCTGTGTGACATAGCCATCCTGGTGGTGGACATTATGCACGGCCTGGAGCCTCAGACCCTGGAGTCCATCAACCTGCTCAAGGAGAAGAAGTGTCCCTTCATTGTAGCACTTAACAAGGTCAGTCTGTCTGGTCAGACATGCTCATAGCTTACCTCTGGGATAGATGGATAGATGTCTAGTAGAGGACTTGCATGTATTAAAGACACTCAATGGCCCACAATTCACTGGGAATACAGCTACCAGGTTACAATAGCTTGCGGAAGTCTTTTTTTTGCACTAGTAGTTAATTGGTTCCCCATCCATGTGACATGATGTGTATTTTTGTCCCTTCTATTCGTTCCATTTCTATGTCTTCTCCAGATTGACCGTCTGTACGACTGGAAGAAGAGTCCGGACACAGACGTGGTGGCCACACTGAAGAAGCAGAAGAAGAACACCAAGGATGAGTTTGACGAGAGGGCCAAAGCTGTCATCGTGGAGTTCGCCCAGCAGGTCACTAACTATATGAACAAAGGAGGGGGAAAGAGTTTTGGAGTTGACAGCACTTTTCACTATTGCGATGCACCTATTGTGTGAACCCTGAGTGACCCTGCATCTTAGAGACTGCTGCCCAATGTACATAAACATGGAACACTAGTCACTTTAATGATGTTTACCTACTGTTTTACCCACTTCATATGTATATACTGTATTCAGTAGAGATTCATCAATAGAAAAGGTGTGTTATATAACTACTGCTGTACAAACCTTTTCTAGTGATATACTGTCCATACTGTATACACACTATTATATGTGTATACATATATTTATATTCTGGTCTCTGACATTGCTCGTTCTGATATTTCTTCATTTCATTCGTATGTTGTTATTGTGTTAGACAGTACTTCACTTGTAGAGCTAGAAACATAAGCATTTCACTGCATCTTAACATCTACAATTCTGCGTATGCGACCAATGAACTTGGATTTGATTTAATGTCTGTCTTGTGTATTCGTATAGGGTCTGAACGCAGCCCTCTTCCATGAGAACAAGGACCCTAGGACCTTTGTGTCTCTGGTGCCCACGTCGGCCCACTCCGGGGACGGCATGGGCAACCTGATCGCTCTGCTGGTGGAGCTCACCCAGACCATGCTGGCACGACGCCTGGCACACTGCGACGAGCTCAGGGCGCAGGTCATGGAGGTGAGGGACAATTACTACATTACGGTCACAGTTTATGGGGACGAGGAAGAATAATCCTCCCTGTTGTTGTCACGGTTAGATTGCTGTTATTTTAGGGTCGTTTCCGTTACACCAGTCATACTACCGTTACGTCAGTGTCATTGCTGTTGCGTCAGTGTCATTACCGTTGCGTCATCTAACACTTAATGTTGTATTAAACTCAACATGTGTCCCTGTCCATCCTCAGGTGAAAGCCCTGCCTGGTATGGGCACCACCATAGACGTGATACTGATCAACGGGGTTCTCCGGGAGGGCATGACCATCATCGTCCCGGGGGTGGAGGGACCCATCGTCACCCAGATCAGGGGGCTGCTGCTGCCTCCACCCATGAAGGAGCTCAGGGTCAAGGTCTGGAGGAAATGTTTATGCTGGGCCTTTCTTTATTAAAAAGCACTTGTAGGAGCAGCAAACAGTCATGACCTGGTTTCAACAGAATGCCATGCCGTCCATGACTTGGCTAGGGGTTAATCCTAACTTCCATTTCCATGTCTCATTTTCACTAAATAATTCACTGTCAATAGCAGACTAAGCGATACTTTGGCGGTGGAAGTTAGAATTAGCAGCAGGTAGCCTAGCGGTTAGAGCATTGGGCCAGTAACCGAAAAGTCGCTGGTTCGAATACCCGAGCCGACAACGTGTAAAATCTGTCTGTGCCTTTGAGCAAGGGGCGCCGTACTACTATGGCTGACCCTGTAAAACAACACATTTCACTGCACCTATCTGGTGTATGTGACAATAAAACCTTAAAAATAAAAATTATATAAAAATTATTGGCCCCATAATGATCTGTGTGTAGTATGAATGAATGATCTGACCCCCTATCCTCTTTAGAACCAGTAGGTAGTATTAATGAATGATCTGACCCCCTGTCCTCTTTAGAACCAGTAGGTAGTATTAATGAATGATCTGACCCCCTGTCCTCTTTAGAACCACTAGGTAGTATTAATGAATGATCTGACCCCCTGTCCTCTTTAGAACCAGTAGGTAGTATTAATGAATGGTCTGACCCCCTGTCCTCTTTAGAACCACTAGGTAGTATTAATGAATGATCTGACCCCCTGTCCTCTTTAGAACCAGTAGGTAGTATTAATGAATGATCTGACCCCCTGTCCTCTTTAGAACCAGTAGGTAGTATTAATGAATGATCTGACCCCCTGTCCTCTTTAGAACCACTAGGTAGTATTAATGAATGATCTGACCCCCTGTCCTCTTTAGAACCAGTAGGTAGTATTAATGAATGATCTGACCCCCTGTCCTCTTTAGAACCACTAGGTAGTATTAATGAATGATCTGACCCCCTGTCCTCTTTAGAACCAGTAGGTAGTATTAATGAATGATCTGACCCCCTATCCTCTTTAGAACCACTAGGTAGTATTAATGAATGATCTGACCCCCTGTCCTCTTTAGAACCAGTAGGTAGTATTAATGAATGATCTGACCCCCTGTCCTCTTTAGGACCAGTAGGTAGTATTAATGAATGATCTGACCCCCTGTTCTCTTTAGAACCAGTAGGTAGTATTAATGAATGATCTGACCCCCTGTCCTCTTTAGAACCACTAGGTAGTATTAATGAATGATCTGACCCCCTGTCCTCTTTAGAACCACTAGGTAGTATTAATTAATGATCTGACCCCCTGTCCTCTTTAGAACCAGTAGGTAGTATTAATGAATGATCTGACCCCCTGTCCTCTTTAGAACCACTAGGTAGTATTAATGAATGATCTGACCCCCTGTCCTCTTTAGAACCAGTAGGTAGTATTAATGAATGATCTGACCCCCTGTCCTCTTTAGAACCAGTAGGTAGTATTAATGAATGATCTGACCCCCTGTCCTCTTTAGAACCACTAGGTAGTATTAATGAATGATCTGACCCCCTGTCCTCTTTAGAACCACTAGGTAGTATTAATGAATGATCTGACCCCCTGTCCTCTTTAGAACCACTAGGTAGTATTAATTAATGATCTGACCCCCTGTGCTCTTTAGAACCACTAGGTAGTATTAATGAATGATCTGACCCCCTGTCCTCTTTAGAACCAGTAGGTAGTATTAATGAATGATCTGACCCCCTGTCCTCTTTAGAACCACTAGGTAGTATTAATGAATGGTCTGACCCCCTGTCCTCTTTAGAACCAGTAGGTAGTATTAATGAATGATCTGACCCCCTGTCCTCTTTAGAACCAGTAGGTAGTATTAATGAATGATCTGACCCCCTGTCCTCTTTAGAACCACTAGGTAGTATTAATTAATGATCTGACCCCCTGTCCTCTTTAGAACCAGTAGGTAGTATTAATGAATGATCTGACCCCCTGTCCTCTTTAGAACCACTAGGTAGTATTAATGAATGGTCTGACCCCCTGTCCTCTTTAGAACCAGTAGGTAGTATTAATGAATGATCTGACCCCCTGTCCTCTTTAGAACCAGTAGGTAGTATTAATGAATGATCTGACCCCCTGTTCTCTTTAGAACCACTAGGTAGTATTAATTAATGATCTGACCCCCTGTCCTCTTTAGAACCAGTAGGTAGTATTAATGAATGATCTGACCCCCTGTCCTCTTTAGAACCAGTAGGTAGTATTAATGAATGATCTGACCCCCTGTCCTCTTTAGAACCAGTAGGTAGTATTAATGAATGATCTGACCCCCTGTCCTCTTTAGAACCACTAGGTAGTATTAATGAATGATCTGACCCCCTGTCCTCTTTAGAACCAGTAGGTAGTATTAATGAATGATCTGACCCCCTGTCCTCTTTAGAACCACTAGGTAGTATTAATGAATGATCTGACCCCCTGTCCTCTTTAGAACCAGTAGGTAGTATTAATGAATGATCTGACCCCCTATCCTCTTTAGAACCACTAGGTAGTATTAATGAATGATCTGACCCCCTGTCCTCTTTAGAACCAGTAGGTAGTATTAATGAATGATCTGACCCCCTGTCCTCTTTAGGACCAGTAGGTAGTATTAATGAATGATCTGACCCCCTGTTCTCTTTAGAACCAGTAGGTAGTATTAATGAATGATCTGACCCCCTGTCCTCTTTAGAACCACTAGGTAGTATTAATGAATGATCTGACCCCCTGTCCTCTTTAGAACCACTAGGTAGTATTAATTAATGATCTGACCCCCTGTCCTCTTTAGAACCAGTAGGTAGTATTAATGAATGATCTGACCCCCTGTCCTCTTTAGAACCACTAGGTAGTATTAATGAATGATCTGACCCCCTGTCCTCTTTAGAACCAGTAGGTAGTATTAATGAATGATCTGACCCCCTGTCCTCTTTAGAACCAGTAGGTAGTATTAATGAATGATCTGACCCCCTGTCCTCTTTAGAACCACTAGGTAGTATTAATGAATGATCTGACCCCCTGTCCTCTTTAGAACCACTAGGTAGTATTAATGAATGATCTGACCCCCTGTCCTCTTTAGAACCACTAGGTAGTATTAATTAATGATCTGACCCCCTGTGCTCTTTAGAACCACTAGGTAGTATTAATGAATGATCTGACCCCCTGTCCTCTTTAGAACCAGTAGGTAGTATTAATGAATGATCTGACCCCCTGTCCTCTTTAGAACCACTAGGTAGTATTAATGAATGGTCTGACCCCCTGTCCTCTTTAGAACCAGTAGGTAGTATTAATGAATGATCTGACCCCCTGTCCTCTTTAGAACCAGTAGGTAGTATTAATGAATGATCTGACCCCCTGTCCTCTTTAGAACCACTAGGTAGTATTAATTAATGATCTGACCCCCTGTCCTCTTTAGAACCAGTAGGTAGTATTAATGAATGATCTGACCCCCTGTCCTCTTTAGAACCACTAGGTAGTATTAATGAATGGTCTGACCCCCTGTCCTCTTTAGAACCAGTAGGTAGTATTAATGAATGATCTGACCCCCTGTCCTCTTTAGAACCAGTAGGTAGTATTAATGAATGATCTGACCCCCTGTTCTCTTTAGAACCACTAGGTAGTATTAATTAATGATCTGACCCCCTGTCCTCTTTAGAACCAGTAGGTAGTATTAATGAATGATCTGACCCCCTGTCCTCTTTAGAACCAGTAGGTAGTATTAATGAATGATCTGACCCCCTGTCCTCTTTAGAACCAGTAGGTAGTATTAATGAATGATCTGACCCCCTGTCCTCTTTAGAACCACTAGGTAGTATTAATGAATGATCTGACCCCCTGTCCTCTTTAGAACCAGTAGGTAGTATTAATGAATGATCTGACCCCCTGTCCTCTTTAGAACCACTAGGTAGTATTAATGAATGATCTGACCCCCTGTCCTCTTTAGAACCAGTATGAGAAGCATAAGGAGGTGTGTACGGCCCAGGGAGTGAAGATCCTGGGGAAAGACCTGGAGAAGACCCTGGCAGGGCTCCCCCTGCTGGTGGCCCACAAGGAGGACGAGGTGGCCGTGCTCAGGGTGAGACTGGCACATTTAAGCAGTAAGGCCCGGGGGGGTGTGGTATATGGCCAATGTACGTCTAAGGGCTGTTCTTATGCCCGACACAATGCAGAGTGCCTGGATACAGCCCTAAGCCGTGGTATATTGGCAATATACCAGAAACCCTTGAGGTGCCTTATTGCTATTATAAACTGGTTACCAACGTAATTAGAACAGTAAAAATAAATGTTTTGTCATACCCTGGGTATATGGTCTGATATACCACAGCTTTCGGACAATCAGCATTCAGAGCTCGAACCACCCAGTTTATAATGGACTGTGTATCAGGGGTTCTTAAAAATGTTCAGCTCGAGACCCAAATGAGAAATTGACCCTGTGACCCAAATCGTCCTCCAACGACCCAAATTAAGAAGAAATAGTGTGGGATTATGGATGTATTCTCATTATTCGCAACCCACTTGGAACCCGACCCATAGTTGAAGAAACCCTTCTGTGTATGAAAACAGGGCTGTGTCTCAATAGTGTTAGACTGGATCCCTCTGCCACCTACGGCAACATGTCCATCTCTGAGTTAGTTACTAGTACACACACACGGTGTATTGAGATCCTCTGCGTTGTGCTCCCCCTGCAGGATGAGCTGGTGCGGGAGCTGAAACAGACTCTAAACTCCATCAAGCTGGAGGAGAAGGGTGTGTACGTCCAGGCCTCCACTCTCGGATCCCTGGAAGCCTTGCTCGAGTTTCTACGAGTGTCCAAAGTGCCTGTGAGTATCACTCACATATATACACACACACACACACACCGTATCAAACTACAATATAGTTTTGAGATAACTAGTTTTGAGATAACGTGCTGTAATGTTCATGTTTTTCCGTCTCCTCCAACAGTACGCTGGCATCAACATCGGTCCAGTCCACAAGAAAGACGTGATGAAAGCTTCCACTATGCTGGAGCATGACCCACAGTGTGTGACCTCTTCTGTCTTCTCTCCTTTCTATACCCTGTCGTAATTTGTTTGATTGGATACTGTCTCAGCGTAATTAACCCTGTCTGTGTAAACTGGACAATAACAAATCAATGCTGTTCTGTTGTAGGTATGCAACGATCCTGGCGTTTGATGTGAAGGTGGAGAGGGACTCTCAGGAGATGGCTGATAGTCTGGGGGTCAGGGTGTTCAGCGCTGAGATCATCTACCACCTGTTTGATGCCTTCACCAAGTACAGAGAGGACTACAAGAAGGCCAAGCAGGACGAGTTCAAGTACGTGAACACACACACACACACACACACACACACACACACACACACACACACACACACACACTACATGATACAACCATAACTTTGTTTTGCTGTCATAGGCCATAGCACAAGTGATCCACACTCAGCCCATTGGAAGGCTACACCTGTCCTGCCTGGGCTAGGTTTCCAGACAGGACAGTAGGTGTGGGGTATGCCTGGGCTAGGTTTCCAGACAGGACAGTAGGTATGGGTTATGCCTGGGCTAGGTTTCCAGACAGGACAGTAGGTGTGGGTTATGCCTGGGCTAGGTTTCCAGACAGGACAGTAGGTGTGGGTTATGCCTGGGCTAGGTTTCCAGACAGGACAGTAGGTGTGGGTTATGCCTGGGCTAGGTTTCCAGACAGGACAGTAGGCGTGGGGTATGCCTGGGCTAGGTTTCCAGACAGAACAGTAGGTGTGAGTTATGCCTGGGCTAGGTTTCCAGACAGGACAGTAGGCGTGGGGTATGCCTGGGCTAGGTTTCCAGACAGAACAGCAGGTGTGGGTTATGCCTGGGCTAGGTTTCCAGACAGGACAGTAGGCGTGGGGTATGCCTGGGCTAGGTTTCCAGACAGAACAGTAGGTGTGGGTTATGCCTGGGCTAGGTTTCCAGACAGGACAGTAGGTGTGGGTTATGCCTGGGCTAGGTTTCCAGACAGGACAGTAGGTGTGGGTTATGCCTGGGCTAGGTTTCCAGACAGGACAGTAGGTGTGGGGTATGCCTGGGCTAGGTTTCCAGACAGAACAGTAGGTGTGGGTTATGCCTGGGCTAGGTTTCCAGACAGAACAGTAGGTGTGGGTTATGCCTGGGCTAGGTTTCCAGACAGAACAGTAGGTGTGGGTTATGCCTGGGCTAGGTTTCCAGACAGGACAGTAGGTGTGGGGTATGCCTGGGCTAGGTTTCCAGACAGAACAGTAGGTGTGGGGTATGCCTGGGCTAGGTTTCCAGACAGGACAGTAGGCGTGTGGTATGCCTGGGCTAGGTTTCCAGACAGGACAGTAGGCGTGTGGTATGCCTGGGCTAGGTTTCCAGACAGGACAGTAGGCGTGTGGTATGCCTGGGCTAGGTTTCCAGACAGGACAGTAGGCGTGTGGTATGCCTGGGCTAGGTTTCCAGACAGGACAGTAGGCGTGGGGTATGCCTGGGCTAGGTTTCCAGACAGGACAGTAGGCGTGTGGTATGCCTGGGCTAGGTTTCCAGACAGGACAGTAGGCGTGGGGTATGCCTGGGCTAGGTTTCCAGACAGGACAGTAGGTTTGTGCTGTAGTAACAGTCGTTTTCTCTGTCATTCTCCACAGACACATTGCTGTGTTCCCCACTAAGCTGAAGATCCTGCCTCAGTTCATCTTCAACTCTAGAGACCCCATAGTCATGGGAGTCAACGTGGAGGCTGGGGTCCTCAGACAGGGAACCCCAATCTGTGTGCCCAGCAAGGGGGTGAGTGTGTGTGTATATGTAGAGTGCAGTGTGTGTTTGTGGGACCTGTTTCTATCTTGGTAGGATGTAGAAACAGGTGTAATAATATTATCTCACTGATTTCCTCCCTGTCAGTTTGTGGACATTGGCATCGTGACCAGCATTGAGATCAACCACAAGATGGTGGACAGTGCCAAGAAGGGCCAGGAGATCTGTATAAAGATTGAACCGATCCCCGGAGAGGCACCCAAGATGTTCGGCCGACACTTTGAGGCCACCGACATCCTCGTCAGCAAGGTACAGTCACAGAGAGGAGAAAGGCAACACTTTTCTTTGCAATGTTCAAATTACCGTGTGGTGGGTTTTCAGGTCAATACAGTGTATCAGATGTTGTAAGTACTCACTGTTACATTGTACTGACAGCAGGTACCCAAACTCTAACAACGTTGGGTTCTGTACTATAAGTAGTGGACCATAATGAGAATAGGGAGACCTAGGAGTTCTGAATGTGGTCTTTTGTTTGTTCTCCAGATCACCAGAGCGTCCATTGATGCCCTGAAGAACTGGTTCAGAGACGAGATGGGCAAATCTGACTGGCAGCTCATCATGGAGCTCAAGAAGACTTTTGAAATCATCTGAACGGAAGAACGGGCACACACCTTCATGTCTTCAGACGGCCGCAGCACACTTACACACAAACACACACACCACTGATCATGTGACACCTGATCAAAGACACACACACACACACACTTGTTCATCACACCCAAGTATGCATACATCCATAAATGGTGGGAGCAGTGCAGTGTCCCACTTTCCCCCTCTCCCCCATCCCCTCCCCTCTGGTGGGTGGGGGAGTGTATTTTTAGAGGGGAAACAGTGTTTTTCTGTGAGAAACCAAACTGTTTCCTGCTGTTGTTAACAGTGACAGTTTAGACAGCATCAACACACACACTATTCCAACCTGCCTGTTGTTTGGAATCATCTTGAGTTTTGTTTTTCATTTTGCCTCTCTCTCACTCTCCACATCCGTCTGCTGCTGGAGTCCTGCCCCCTGTAATCACTCTGGTGTTCAGGCTGGGGCGAGACGGCAGAGGGGGTGAGTGGGAGTGAAGAACGCTGGGTCAGGCGTCACCGGAACCACAGATCTACAGAATTCAGCAAACTGGGTTTGACAAGTTTCCGTGGGTGCCATGTTGGCACCGGAAGTCGCAAGGAGAATGACATTCCACTGAGAATGCAAATGAGAACCTTATTGTTATGACACGTTGGTTGCCAACATGAAGGCTAGTTTGCTGAACTCTTTATATCTATCACAGATCAAGGGGGAGCTGTGCGCCAAAGGCCTGAGCCAATTAGAAGAGGGGAGAGGGGAGGCATTCTTACCAGACGTTTTAGACGTCTGAATAATATGACCTTGTCAGTGTTTTCTCTTTTCTTGAATGCAGTTATTTTATGGTCCTTTTAAAAAGCCCCTCCCTCTCTGACATCACCACCACCCATCACCAGCCCCCCTGTCAGCGCAGTTCGACTGGTGCTTACGGACGTTTTTTACCATGAATGAACTAGGTGACAAACTAGGCGGTCCCTCCTCTCCTTGAGTTCAAAATGTAAAAGATAATAAAAAATCTACATCAATAAAGACATATTTATAGAAGTCGCAAACTCTACCCCCTCTGCCTTGTTGTATATTTTGGATAATGGTATGAATGGAATATGCATTGAATTCAATTCTTTGACAAATAAATATGAAGTGCTACTTCCCCTGGTTTCATATGCTGTTATTAGTGAGGTCGGGTTCCCCTGGTTTCATATGCTGTTATTAGTGAGGTCGAGTTCCCCTGGTTTCATATGCTGTTATTAGTGAGGTCGAGTTCCCCTGGTTTCATATGCTGTTATTAGTGAGGTCGAGTTCCCCTGGTTTCATATGCTGTTATTAGTGAGGTCGAGTTCCCCTGGTTTCATATGCTGTTATTAGTGAGGTCGAGTTCCCCTGGTTTCATATGCTGTTATTAGTGAGGTCGAGTTCCCCTGGTTTCATATGCTGTTATTAGTGAGGTCGAGTTCCCCTGGTTTCATATGCTGTTATTAGTGAGGTCGAGTTCCCCTGGTTTCATATGCTGTTATTAGTGAGGTCGAGTTCCCCTGGTTTCATATGCTGTTATTAGTGAGGTCGAGTTCCCCTGGTTTCATATGCTGTTATTAGTGAGGTCGAGTTCCCCTGGTTTCATATGCTGTTATTAGTGAGGTCGAGTTCCCCTGGTTTCATATGCTGTTATTAGTGAGGTCGAGTTCCCCTGGTTTCATATGCTGTTATTAGTGAGGTCGAGTTCCCCTGGTTTCATATGCTGTTATTAGTGAGGTCGAGTTCCCCTGGTTTCATATGCTGTTATTAGTGAGGTCGAGTTCCCCTGGTTTCATATGCTGTTATTAGTGAGGTCGAGTTCCCCTGGTTTCATATGCTGTTATTAGTGAGGTCGAGTTCCCCTGGTTTCATATGCTGTTATTAGTGAGGTCGAGTTCCCCTGGTTTCATATGCTGTTATTAGTGAGGTCGAGTTCCCCTGGTTTCATATGCTGTTATTAGTGAGGTCGAGTTCCCCTGGTTTCATATGCTGTTATTAGTGAGGTCGAGTTCCCCTGGTTTCATATGCTGTTATTAGTGAGGTCGAGTTCCCCTGGTTTCATATGCTGTTATTAGTGAGGTCGAGTTCCCCTGGTTTCATATGCTGTTATTAGTGAGGTCGAGTTCCCCTGGTTTCATATGCTGTTATTAGTGAGGTCGAGTTCCCCTGGTTTCATATGCTGTTATTAGTGAGGTCGAGTTCCCCTGGTTTCATATGCTGTTATTAGTGAGGTCGAGTTCCCCTGGTTTCATATGCTGTTATTAGTGAGGTCGAGTTCCCCTGGTTTCATATGCTGTTATTAGTGAGGTCGAGTTCCCCTGGTTTCATATGCTGTTATTAGTGAGGTCGAGTTCCCCTGGTTTCATATGCTGTTATTAGTGAGGTCGAGTTCCCCTGGTTTCATATGCTGTTATTAGTGAGGTCGAGTTCCCCTGGTTTCATATGCTGTTATTAGTGAGGTCGAGTTCCCCTGGTTTCATATGCTGTTGTTAGTGAGGTCGAGTTCCCTGATTTCTTTTTTCAATAACTTAAATCATGAAATCTCATCAATTTCTGCAGAATGGGTGGATGGCTGTATTTGTTAAGTAGTTTTTTAAGTAGTTTTTCTTTCATGCGACTCTATACAGTTATAGTGCACAGCAAATGTAGGTTGTGTTGTACAAATGTCAATAATAGCTATTTGAATAGAAAGAAAAATTTAATCACCCTCAAGGTAATGGAGATTTTATATTCTGCAGGCAGGGGGCGCTACAGATCATTCTAACGTGGGATTCGGGAGTCCTATAAATTAAATATTGTAGTCCGTAATAAACGGTGTATTATGCAAAGCTTTATATTTATACACATTAACACACCGCTTAATACCGATTGAATAAGTAAATACAATCATTTGAGCGTTAAAATGCAGTAGCCCACTCTGAAATCTAATATCATGGATTGTATTATAAGGAGCTATTATTACAGCAACCTTTAATAGTGATGTAGGCCCAGCTAACTCATGCAAACTTATGCAAGTAATTAAGAGTAAAATATTAAACCGCCAACAGGGGGACAGTCTCTAAAAGCAGTTATAGTTTTACATCTTTGTGATGTCATTCTCTGTTGTAGCATTTCGCGGCAGCAGCAGGCGACACAGGTTGGGGGAATAACGAGAGAGAGGGGGGCAGTTGACAGTTTACCAGGCGTAAAAGACTGGGAAACGAAGCCAATAGACGAGCTACAACTTAAAGGACGAAAGCAGCTGTCCGTCAACCTCTCCAAAACGCAGTCATGTTATCTTTATCCGTTAGGATATGTTTTTATTCTGAATAGGCTATTATTCTCCAATTACATCGTTCTCTTCTAGCAAAACATCCCATGATAGGATAGAGTGGATGTTATTGTAATAATAGCCATGAATTCGGCGGAACAGACGGTAACGTGGCTGATAACGCTGGGGGTCTTGGAGTCACCGAAAAAGACAATTTCTGACCCTGAAGGATTCCTGCAGTCTTCTCTCAAAGATGGGGTTGTCCTGTGCAAGCTGGTGGAGCGATTGCGTCCTGGTTCGGTTGAGAAAGTAAGGTCATATCTTATTGCCTGGATGTCCCACCTCTGCCTTAGACAACTATTATGTGGAACTTGAAGAATTAAACATTGTATTAGTATGTCTTTGTTGTTGTAGATCTCAAACCGATCCTAGTTTAGATCATTAACAGAGGGGTTATTGTGCGGAGTAGAGTGGAATTTCTGGACAGATGTCCGTGTGTCTCACTTCAGCACTAGTTTGCATTGACAATGAGATGCCTATTCCCTTTATTCCCAATATAACCTATTAAGTGAGTAATAACGCGATTGTATTCACATTGGCTACACATGGCATTAAAGTCCCATGATTTTTTTCTAGATTGAAAACAGACGCTTTTTAAAAAAGAACATGTTTGATTTTCGGATTAAGTATGCACATTTGGCCACTGCGTTTATTTTTATTCCACCCAAAAATGTTGCTATAATAAACGGGTGTTTTTGGTTCGGATCAACTGCTATAATGGGGTACACTACAAATAGATTCAGTGGGCCGCCATTGACTGCAATTTCAATTTCACTCAGAGGAAGACCCCTCCCCCTCTCTTTTAAAGGAACACTGTCTTTTAATATTATTTATCCATCAGAGTAGACCACTTACATAGGCTTACATTGTAACATTGGGAAACGCATTAGCCTAGTGATGGGACTCTCCCAATTATTCAGTGAAACTCTCTCATTTAAGGCTTATGGAAACACCATTGTATTAGGGATTTTTTTTTTTTAACTAGGCAAGTCAGTTAATTAAGAACAAATTATTATGTACAATGACGGCCTAACCCGGATGACGCTGGCAATTGTGCGCCGCCCTATGGGACTCCCAATCACGGCCAGGGCCTATAGTGACGCCTCTAGCACTGAGATGCAGTGCCTTAGACCGCTGCGCCACTCGGGAGACCCTATGGGCTTTACTTTTTTGTATTTTTGTTGTAAAGCTATTCAAAATATACAATATAGAAAAACAGAGTATACAAACATTACAAACAACATTCAGGGGGATACCGACAATACATTATATAAAGACAGTGGTGGGGAATGTACCCAATTTTCATACTTGAGTAAAAGTTAAGTTACGTTAATAGAAAATTACTCAATTAAAAGTGAAAGTCACTCAGTAAAATACAACTTAAGTAAAAAAGTATTTGTTTTTAAATATAATTATCAAAAGGAAATGTAATTGCTAAAATATACATAAGTATCAAAAGTAAAATGATAAATTATTTCAAATTCCTTACATTAAGCAAACGACAGCACGATTTTTTAAATTATTTTTTACAGATAGCCAGGGGCACACTCCAACACTCATACATAATTTACAAACGAAGCATTTGTTTTTAGTGAGTCCATCAGATCAGATGCAGTAGGGATGACATGGGATTTTCTCTTGATGAGTGTGTGAATTGAACCAGTTTTCTGTCCTGCTAAGCATTCAACATGTAACGAGTACATTTGGGTGTCAGGGAAAATGTATGGAGTAAAAAGTACATTATTTTCTTTAGGAATATAGAGGGGTAAAAGTAAAAGTTGTCCAAAATACAAATAGTAAAGTACAGATACCCCAAAAAATGATTAAGTAGTACATTAAAGTATTTTTACTTAAGTACTTTACACCACTGTATAAAGACTAATTAATTACAAACAAACATTTTGGTAGCTTTTTTTGTTGTGAGAAGAAGAAATCGTGTTTATTTGTTGCCTTGACATTTTAACTGAGGGAGAAAAAACGTCATTTCTGTCACACACCCACAGAGCAATAATGTACCTGCCCTTGTGCACTTGCAATTTATGCACAATTGGGAAAAGTGAACAGCATAACTACAACAACAACAGGGTCGGGGACTTCTAAATAATAGCCAATTGACGATAGGCCTAATAAGGAGAGAAATTGTTAGGTTATTAAAGGTTATGAAGCATGTGATTGCCACTACTGATAAAGTCGCGGGGGGTTCTGTTTGCACAGGTAGGCACCAAAAGGTGTAGCCGCAGGGTTCTGGTTTTCACCGTAGAATATACATACCACGTCATTTCCTCTCCTACTAATCCAATTTCCCGATTGGAGATTGAGAGGTCTTTAAGAAACACAGATTGGAGATTTTAGTTTCACACTGAAATCGTGGATCTGTACAGTCTTTTGCATAACCGAGAACGAAATAGGTTACCTACGGACGGGCGTATGCCTGCACGTACGGCTCGGGGGTTTACTTCAAAAAACGTTTAACTTCCTTCCACACAGATCTTCCAAGAACCAAGGAATGATAGTGAGTTCCAGAGCAATATAAAGGAGTTTCTGAAAGGCTGCGGGTCCTTCCGAGTGGAGGTGAGTAATTTAACCTGCCTGCTGCTCTGAGGGTTCTGGTTTTCACCGTGGAATATACGTACCACGTCATTTCCTGCTCTGTAATTTTGTGGCAAATATCAACAATACAACGCGCTCTAAACATGACTGAAAACACAATATCAACATTTAATTTGATCAACACGTGAGGCTGCCCCATGGGGCGTTAGCACAGCCCAGTTGTTTTACTAGCCTACAAGCAGAAATACTACAGTTGCAGCCCGTCGCCCTTTGGATACTAGTCTGGGTTTTCATTTGTAATTCTAACATAGTGTAACAATATTCCAAACGAATACTATCCTACTCAATGTGTAGCGTTAGGGTAGAATGATTTGGTCACCATGATTTGGCCGTTTAACTGAGAAGTTCACAATTTTACAACTTGATGTTAGATGGTTCCTCATCCTGAAAATAATCTATGGGCAGGGAGAAACTGCAGTCCATGTTTCAGTTCTTTACACAGCCATTACAAACTTCAACTGACATTAGTCACCGTTAGCTAAAAAGCGATGGGGGCAAACCAACTCCATATTTGGTTTGATGTTACTTAAAGGCGATTTGGCCATAACGATCTAATAAAAACATGCTCACAATTTAGCTGAAGTTTGTAATGGCTGTGTAAAGAACTGCACCATGGATTATAGTTTCTCCTGGCCTATAGACTATTTTCAGGGTGAGGAACCATCTAACATCACGTTGTAAATGAGTGATATTGTCCTTTTAAATCAACAACAAATTGTTATTCTGCATATTGAGCTGTCCTGGTCAATATGCAGAACAAGGGAATTTAACTGTGGGCACATCTACTGTCATGAGTAGCCAAGGCCGAGAGCCGTATTTCAGTCAGTCAATACCATGAACCCTATTTCAACATTACAAAACACTTTCAACTGAATAATTATTATATTTCTACTGTGTGAAACCTGAGTTGTTGGAATTCTGTTTTTAAAGCACAAATGGGATCTCTTGGAATACTGTGCAGCTATCACACAACTTTCTATTTGTCATGGAAACAAGATTTGCATCAAACTTCTGAGAGATTGTACGATATGGCAGGTGCCAGGTAAACATGTAAACAAAGGTGTGATCTGAACAGCCTCCTGATTTTAAAATCCATCTGGGAACTTAGACCGTCCACTACTCCCAAAAATATAAATTTGTACACCTTGTAGTAAACTACTTGCTATACCGTGGCCTAGTTCTTGTGAATGCCTTGTCTCAACTCGACCCTGTTACTGAGTGCTTCAAGACCAGGCCTTATGGAAAGACTGTGACCGCTCTGTTCCAGTGTTCACATGATACCACTGAGAATGAAGCAGTGTATTGGCATGCATCCAAGTGCTATGCTAGTGTGGATATTGGCCTGTGACTCATAACTACCATGAGTGAGAGCTGCTGGACAGTTATATATCATGGCTGCTCACTGCAGTGTTGAGGCTGGGCTGCAGCAATAGTAACTAGTATGGCCTTTAGCACCCAACTCAGGTCTGTCTGGTCCTGTCTGTCTGGTCCTGTCTGTCTCTGTCTGGTCCTGTCCTGTCGTCAGTCATGCCTAACTGAATCAATACAGTTTATGCAAGAGGTGGTGCTGGTTGAGAATGTCAACCCAACCAATGGATTTTCCAACGAGGTCGATTAGGTCGCAAGGCTAAATTCCAAAATTACCAGACATGGACATACACTGTAGTGTGAAGGAGCAATAAGCTGTCATGATGGCCATGGTAGATTATTGTCCCAAAACAACCCCTACCTTATAGACATTCATTCGTAATATATCTCTTCACTCTAGATACCATGTTGAGTCCATCCACCATATTGCTTAATACATCCATGTAGTTTTGTGTCAGATCAGGAAGAGGTCATTCAGAAGTGTGTGTGTGTATAGGATTAGGGAGTAAGGGACGGTTAGGGGGGGGGGGGGTGTTAGTGAACATGATGAGGCAGAGATTAGAGACGGCTCAGACTGCTGCTAATCCCCCAGACTGGCCCTGGGTGGTTAAAGGGTGGGTGTGTGTGTCCAGACTAAGGGGGCAGGGGTGGGTTGAGAGTGGGACTGTGTGGGTGCTTAGCAATAAGTGTGCTACAGTGAGTGCTGGACCAAACTGGCTGAATATTGCCCTCAGAGCAGAAGCAGCATGTAGGGCTGAGGAAACCAATGCCACTACTGAATTACCACTCAGCTATGAAAATGACCTAATACTCTGACAGGGAAGTAGAGCTACTACACTTACTGCCATGCTAAATCTTGCTGAATACAATAGAATAGCAGTAAGTAAACTGGGGTGTTGGCCTGAGTTAGTACATCTCCCGCTGTGGCCCAGTCACCTGGTACACTTAGTCACCTTTAGGAAGCCTGATGAAATCCTATATTTGAACTACAGAATTAGGTAGTAATCTGATAAATACAGTCACACCATATCCTGCCACGGCACTCATAGCGTGTCATGTTGGCTGTGTCTATCTAATAGTCATTTAATGAACTCTAACAACATATAGTTTAGAGACACCCAGGCCAAATGAGATGTAAGACTTGAAGGAGGAATACACTGAATAGGGTCAGATGTGTGCTGCCAGACTTAGTTGGCACTCCTGTCCTAAAGTTCAAATATTAAATGGCCAACATCGCAGGTAGCAATTATTTTGAGAATAATAAAGCATGAAGTGTCATGAGTGTATTAGTGGTTGATCCACAGCTAGACAGAGGGTGGATCTCAACATAACAGTCACGTTCCTGACCTGTCTGGACTGAGAACAAAGAGAGGGAGAGTAGGATAGCCCTGGGGCTTCCTTCCTGTGGTTGTCTGTGGTACGATGCACTGCGCTGTCTAAATCCCAGCGTCTGTACACCATCTCAGTAATGCTTGGGTAGATTATGGCTGAGTTCTGCTGCCTGTGTCAATCAGTAGTAGTTTTAACTCTGTGATATTCTCTAGGCCTCCTTACTGTGAGGAATATCTTTACCGACATTACACAAATCACTACTATGGGAATGTCTCGAAGTTCCTATGTCAGTTCATCACCAGAACCAGAGGAAATATGACCTTTACGCCGTTGCAATGTTATGAAACAGTTTTGTTTGTCTTCAGTCAGTTATATAGATGTTTTATTTTAAACAAGCATTGAAAAGCTAAAGGATATCTCTCCTCTCCCTCTTCTCAGCCATTTGAGGTCAATGACCTTCTCCAGGGACTGAATTTCACCAAGGTGCTCAACTCTCTGGTGGCACTGGCCAAAGCCACCGAGGGTAAGTGGACAAAGACAGAAGTGTGTCTGGGGTGATTCATGAAAGGTTTCCTGTTTTCTATGCAAATCCATACCTGTGAAGTCCCACATGTAACCTCTAGTCTAGTCTAGATATCAGAGTGGGCGTTGTGTGTTTCAGTGTAGAATGATGGGTGCATGTTGCAGCATGTTGAGTTGTGTTCTTCACTCACATGAATGTGTGTTGAACCTAAAGTAGCAGGTGTAAAATAAACTCCCGACACTAGATCCCCCACATTTTGTCAGGGGGAGGTTCTCTTCTGCGCTCTTCAACCAATCCAGTAAATGTGGGGGAGGAGTTAAGATGGAGTGACGCCTTGTTAACGTCCGAAAGCGGAAGTCGCGTCACAGGCTCTCTTCCATTTCCCCTGAGAACCGGATCATCCGGTTGTTGACGGCCCCGCCGAGGCTAATGTGTGTGTCCTCATCCCTCTCTCTCTCCTCCACAGACATAGGAGTGGGCAGTGACTCTGTGTGTGCGCATCACTCGTCCTCGTTACGGATCAAGTCGTTTGACTCTCTGAACACTCAGTCTCCCCGCGGACGCTCCTCCAAACTCCTCCACAACCAGTACCGCAGCCTGGTGGGTCACACAACCACATAGAACCCAACAGAACCACAGAAACCAACAGAACTAGAAGGAACCATTTGGCCCTTGAGGTGGTTCTCACCTGCAGCTTGTGGTTGTATTTGCTCCATCCTTACTTTCTCAATCTTTTTTTTTTTCTCTCCCTCTTAATTTCTCTCCTTCTCGCCTGTTCCTCTGTTCTTTCCCTTCCTCCATCGCTCCCTCTTTCCTCCCCACTAGGACATGTCGGAGAGCGGTGGGCAGCGGGTACTGGTGAGAGCCAAGTTCACCTTCCAGCAGACCAATGAAGACGAGCTCTCCTTCAACAAGGGTGACATGATCAGTGTGTCGCGCCAGGAAGACGGCGGCTGGTGGGAGGGCTCGTTCAACGGCAACAAGGGCTGGTTCCCTAGCAACTATGTCAAGGAGGTCAAAGGCAGCGGTGGGTGTCAGTGATTGGGCGGCTTGGGTTGAATATTAAGTAGGGATCATAGTTTGTATTGGCGAGTATAAACATTAGGCTTATGCATCTCTATAGCAACTTTATAATCATCTATAGCAGCTCTATTACAACTGTATAACACTCAAGGAAATATCTCCTGTGTTGATATCTGATAGTGGTCCCCCCTATAGCTGTACCTCTGAATCATGCAGCTGAAGCAGGCTGTTGATAGCTGGTGTGATTTACACACCGTATTTAATGAGGCTCTCTAGGGAATATCCTCTGCTGTTTTTAACGGCTATACATCAAATACCCATTTCATGCAGTCAGCATTTCCCCCGGCTGCTAGAGCTGTAATAACATGATTTATTTATTTTACCAGATGAGTTGACTGAGAACACATACGTATTCACAGCAATATATGGTGGTATGCTGCTGGCCAAAGAGAGTGATCATGAAGAGAATGATTTAAAGCTGCAATATGTAACTTTTTGGGTGTCCAAACCAAATTCACATAGAAATGTTATTTATAGATCAGTCATTCGCACTGATAGCAAGTCTAAGTGGTAGATATGTTCTATGTGCACTATTTCTATGCTTCTTGTTCTTAAGTTTCGTTTTTGGGTCTTCTACTTTCGTTTTTGTACACCAGCTTCAAAGAGCCAAAAATACAATATTGATTCTCTACACTATACGTGCTTGTTTTGTCGCATAAACTGAAATTAGGAGAACTATTAGAATTTGAGAAACCAGGAAATAGCAGAGCAATTAATGCATATTGCATCTTTTAAAAGAGGAATTACAGAGTGAAGGAACGTGTTGCCAACACTAAGCTCACCAAGACATGCCTCTACTCCAGCCTATTCAATGGACTGCAATGTGCAAAGCATTACAGATAGAAATGTAATGCAGTGTAGAGCTCTGAGTTTGTTCTATACACTATATTTCTATCTGCAACACTAAGTGTTCTATCAGATCATATACAGAAATGTGTAAACTGTCTGTGCACAGCTGTTGTGCACTATTAATGTAGCTATTGTGCATTGTAACGGAGAGGAAGGAAACTGCGTGGTTAAACAAAGACAGGACATTCCTTAGCTTAGCCTGTGGGTGGGACTATCCCAAACACACCAAACAGCTCCCAGTGCTTCCCTCTGTTGGCCTACTACCTACCTACACATGATGAACTATGTATCAAACTAATCGGCATTTCTCTATAAGCTCACAGTGGTAACCCACCCCCTTTCTGTATCCAATCAGTCACACATGAACATGCCCTCTGGCTGCAGAGAGCGAGCTACAGTTTTTGTTCCTTTGCTATGTGTCATGTTGTTCTCTCTCCATTCTGTATGCTATCTCTGCCCCAAGGGTTAGCTACTAAAACACCGCAACATGAATGTGTCCCCATTTCTCTGTAGTGCATAGAAAGCCTCTGGTCTGGTCGTTAGCTAAATGAAGCCAACATCTTTCCCTGCCGGATAACATTGCTTTAAACTCTATTATAAAATGAATGACTTCATGTTTCTGTCCTACTCTCTTTCCTACTTCAACTCTACACTTTCTTCTCTCTCTCTCTCTCTCTCTACCACACAGACAAACCAGTGTCTCCTAAGTCTGGCACCCTCAAAAACCCTGTGAAAGGCTTTGACACACCAGCTGTCAGCAAGACCTACTATAACCTGGTGAGAACCTACACCACCTACTGCAGTGAGATCTGAAATACCACGAGGGTTTTAGAATGTAGGCTTTTGCCGTTCGTGTGCAGTAATGTAGGTTGTTTCTTCTGTCTGACTGGCTGCTGGGCCAGCTGTGCCTCAAGGCCCTGTGACTGGCTGCTCTGTTTCTATCTAGTGGTAGCACACTGTAACTATGGTGTGTGTGTTTTGATGTCTGGGTCAGTGATAGTTCACAGGGACTGTGTGTTCTGCTGCTGTGATGGGAGCACATTGCAAAGCATCCTGGGAGGCCCTCTGTTTATTTTGGTGCTGAGGGAGGGAGATATCAACTATTCAGGACAAGACACAGATACTCTCATGAGAGGAGAGTATATCTGAGGAGATGGCAGGAGATCTGAGGAGAGCATCTGTGTTGTCCCAGTGGACAATAATACGTTAAGATCCACATGGAGCAATCTGATACAAATCAATACATTATGATATGGGGAAAGAAGTGAAGAGTTCAGTACTAGTCTTTATGAAGACCTGAAGGTAACCTCATCACAATGTTAAGTTATCCTGTGTTACAAGATCCAAATGAGTTTGAGAGTTGAAATATGAGCCCTACAACATCGGGAGTTAAAAGCTACCTGGCTGTCCGCCACTAGTGGATGTTAGATTGGTTAAAGCCAACTTAAACCCTCCATCCATCTCTGCATCCTTCCTAAAGCCTGCTCTGAACCAGTGATGACATGGACTGAAGAGGTCAGTATTTGATGAAAAAAGGATAGCAGTTTATTTCTGTCCTCTGGTTTCTCTGTCTAATGGGCTCCTCGTATGAAACTTAAAGACAAAAGAAAATAAAGTACTTCAAAAAATGATATGAGGAGGACAGGCTTCAGGAAGCAGAGTGGACGGTCTCCCTGGCCCCATTCTGTCAACGAGGGGGAGGTTAGGAGGAGAGAGGGTGGGTCTCCTCAGTGGGGGTGTCTGAGTTCAATGTCTGTCTGTCCGCTTGCCTGCCTGTCTGTCTGTCTATCCATCAACATCCTCTCCTGTTCTGTCTCTCTCTATCCAGGTGCTCCAGAACATTCTAGAGACCGAGACCGAGTATTCCAAGGAGCTCCAAAGCCTACTGACCTCATACCTGCACTCACTGCAACCCACAGACAAGTGAGTGTGTTTGTGTTCACATAGCTGTGTGTGTATTTGTCAGGGTTGTTGTGTGTGTGTGGGAGGGTCTGATTTGGGCATACTATGAACCTTACTGTACCCCCCCGTCTTTTAGTCAACCATATCGCTCCAGCTTTCCCCACACCGTCTCCCTCTGTCTCCAGGTTGAGCCGTGCAGACGTCAGTCACATCCTGGGGAATCTGGAGGACATCTCTACCTTCCAGCTGATGTTGGTTCAGTCCTATGAGGAATGTACCAGGTGAGTCCCCGAACCCACACACACACCATATGATCAGTCCAGCATTGACCAAATGTATCTCATCAATACATGGATGTACCAAACGAGTGCCCATAATCTTCATGCAAGCTTCAAATATGAATCAACTCTGTCATAGACCACGTCCTGTCTGCCAATAGGATCTAAAGCCACACCTTAAAACCCGCTGTGTGGGAGGGAGCACTATTCCTCATATATGAGTACATCAACATGCTGTTTATACAGGTCACACTGACACCTACTGGTAGACTCTGGTAGTGCTGTGGTGGTGAGCACATTGTGTGTGTGTGTAGGCTTCCAGAGAGCCAGCAGAGAGTAGGGGGCTTCTTCCTCAACCTGCTGCCCCAGATGAAGGCTCTCTACATGGCCTACTGCTCCAACCACCCCTCAGCTGTCAACGTCCTCACAGAACACAGGTAAGTGTGTGTGCACGTCAGGTAAATGTGTGTGTGTGTAACCAAATCCATTGTGTGATTTTATGACACCGGGTTGACTGTCAAAATGATAGTGGACTATTTTCAGTTACAATATCTGCAAAGTATTTTGTGTGTTTCAGTGAGGAGCTGGGGGAATTTAGTATGTTGCTGTGTGTTTCAGTGAGGAGCTGGGGGAGTTTAGTATGTTTCAGTGAGGAGCTGGGGGAGTTTAGTATGTTGCTGTGTGTTTCAGTGAGGAGCTGGGGGAGTTTAGTATGTTTCAGTGAGGAGCTGGGGGAGTTTAGTATGTTGCTGTGTGTTTCAGTGAGGAGCTGGGGGAGTTTAGTATGTTTCAGTGAGGAGCTGGGGGAGTTTAGTATGTTGCTGTGTGTTTCAGTGAGGAGCTGGGGGAGTTTAGTATGTTTCAGTGAGGAGCTGGGGGAGTTTAGTATGTTTCAGTGAGGAGCTGGGGGAGTTTAGTATGTTTCAGTGAGGAGCTGGGGGAGTTTAGTATGTTTCAGTGAGGAGCTGGGGGAATTTAGTATGTTGCTGGGGGAGTTTAGTATGTTGCTGTGTGTTTCAGTGAGGAGCTGGGGGAGTTCAGTATGTCACTGTGTGTTTCAGTGAGGAGCTGGGGGAGTTCAGTATGTCGCTGTGTGTTTCAGTGAGGAGCTGGGGGAGTTTATGGAGGGGAAGGGAGCCAGTAGTCCAGGTATCCTGACCCTCACCACTGGTCTCAGTAAACCCTTCATGAGGCTGGACAAATACCCTACACTAATGAAGGAACTGGAGAGACACATGGAGGTGAGAGGGAGACAGTCAGATTGTTTTTTTTAGGGGGTAGAGAAGCTTTAATATTACAGACAGATTGTAGCTTCCGTCAGTGGAAATGTCTGCATCATATCCAATCTCCCATATATATATTTTTGTAAATATACAGTACCAGTCAAAAGTTTGTAAACACTCATTCCAGGGTTTTTCTTTATTTTTTTACTATTTTCTACAATGTAGAATAATAGTGAAGACATCAACTATTAAATAACCCATATGGAATCATGTAGTAACCAAAAAAGTGTTAAACAATTCAAAATATATTTTATATGAGATTCTTCAAAGTAGCCACCCTTTGCCTTAATGACCGCTTTGTACACTGTTGGCATTCTCTCAACCAGCTTCATGAGTCACCTGGAATGCTTTTCCCACAGACTTGAAAAAGTTCCCACATATGCTGAGCATTTGTTGGCTGCTTTTCCTTCACTCAGCTGTCCAACACATCCCAAACCATCTCAATTGTGTGGAGGTGTGTTTCGGGTCATTGTTGAAACACAAATGAGAGTCCCACTAAGCGAAAGACCAGATGGGATGGCGTTTCGCTGCAGAATCCTGTGGTAGCCATGCTGGTTAAGTGTGCCTTTAATTCTAAATTAATCACAGACAGTGTCACCAGCAAAGCACCATCGCACCACCACCTCCATGCTTCAAGGTGGGAACCACACGTGCGGAGATCATCCGTTCACCTACTCTGCATCTCACAAAGACATGGCGGTTGCAGACAGAATTTGGACTCATCAGACCAAAGCCCAGACTTCCACTGGCATAATGTCCATTGCTCGTGTTTCTTGTCCCAAGCAAGTCTCCTTTTTATTGGTGTCCTTTAGTAGTGGTTTCTTTGCAGCAATTCGACCATGGCCTGATTAACGCAGTGTCCTCGTAACAGTTGATGTTGAGATGTGTCTGTTACTTGAACTCTGAAGCATTTATTTGGGCTGCAATTTCCGAGGCTGGTAACTCTAATGAACTTATCCTCTGCAGCAGATGTAGCGTTGGGTCTTCCTTTCCTGTGGCGGTCCTCATTAGAGCCAGTTATATCATAGCGCTTGATGATTTTTGTGACTGCACTTGAAGAAACTTTCAAAGTTCTTGAAATGTTCTGGATTGACTGATCTTCATGTCTGCAAGTAATGATGGACTGTCATTTCTCTTTGCTTATTTGAGCTGTTCTTTCCATAATATGGACTTGGTCTTTTACCAAATAGGGCTATCTTCTGTATACCACCCCTACCTTGTCACAACACAACTGATTGGCTCAAACGCATTAAGAAGGAAAGAAATTCTACAAATTAACCTTTACCAAAGCACCCCTGTTAATTGAAATGCATTCCAGGTAACTACCTCATGAAGCTGTTAAAGAGAATACCAAGAGTGTGCAAAGCTGTCATCAAGGCACTGGGTGGCTATTTGAAGAATCTGAAATATAAAATATTTACATTTGTTTAACACTTTTTGTTTACTACAGGATTCATATGTGTTATTTCATACTTTTGAGGTCTTCACTATTATTCTACATTGTAGAAAATAGAAAAAATAAAGAAACCCTGGAATAAGTTGGTGTCCAAACTTTTTTGACTGGTACTGTATATATTTTTTAAAATATATTTTTTCCCCTAACCTTACCACCCCTCCCCTAATTGGAGTAAACTAATGAACAACACTTAGGCGTCTACTTCCAACTTATACATACTACATACATTTCACGAACAGTATATTTTACGTTAGTTATCTGTTTGTTTTTAGTCCCATTGATCTGTGTTTTTGTCTCTATGTAGTATGGATAGATGTCATTTGCCTGTGAATGGTTGCTTTTTGTTGTGTAGGTGTAGACTATATTGACTGTGTTAGACCTGTGATCTTCTGATGAATCAAACGTCCCCCTCTTCTTCATCAGGAGAATCATCCTGATCGACCAGACATCCAGAAGTGTTTCACCTCCTTCAAAAGCCTCTCTGTAAGTGGGACATATACCGTCCCTGTCTCCGTTTTAATGACTTATGCAGTGTTGAAGGGTTACAGTTACATGTCCCTTGTTGATGATGTACACTACCGTTCAAAAGTTTGGGGACACTTTGTCATTTTTTAAATAACATCAAATTGATCAGAAATGGTGTAGACATTGTTAATGTGTAAATTACCATTGTAGCTGGGAAGGAAAAAAAATCAAGAAAAAAAATCGATACATACGTTGTTATGGAATATCTACATAGGTGTACAGAAGCACATTATCAGCAACCATCACTCCTGTGTTCCAATGGCACGTTGTGTTAGCCTTTCAAAATGATCAACTTGGATTAGCTAATTGCTCATTTAGAAAACCCTTTTGCAATTATCTTAGCACAGCTGAAAACTGTTTTGATTTAAAGAAGCAATAAAACTGTCCTTCTTTAGACTAGTTGAGTATCTGGAGCATCAGCATTTGTGGGTTTGATTACAGGCTCAAAATGTCCAGAAACAAAGAGCTTTCTTCTGGAACTCGTCAGTCTATTTTTGTTCTGAGAAATGAAGGCTATTCCATGTGAGAAATTGCCAAGAAACTGAGTGGGAGGCCCTGGTGCACAACTGAGCAAGAGGGCAAGTACATTAGTGTCTAGTGAGGCGTCTGTTTCTCAAACATGTCATCAACTGGCAGCTTCATTAAATAGTTACCCGCAAAACACCCGTCTCAACATGAACAGGCGACTCCGGGATGCTGGTCTTCTAGGCAGAGTTCCTCAGTCCAGTGTCTGTGTGGTTTTGCCCATCTTAATCTTTATTTTTATTAGCTAGTCTGAGATATGGCTTTTTCTTTGCAACTCTGCCTAGAAGACCAACATCCCGGAGTCGCCTTTTCACTGTTGACGTTGAGACTAGTGTTTTGCGGGTACTATTTAATGAAGCTGCCAGAATAGACTGACAAGTTTCAGAAGAAAGTTCTTTGTTTCTGGCCATTTTTGAGCCTGTACTCGATCCCACAAATGTTGACGCTCCAGATACTCAACTAGTCTAAAGAAGGCCAGTTTTATTGCTTCTTTAATCAGAACAACAGTTTTCAGCTGTGCTAACATAATTGCAAATGGTTTTCTAATGATCAATTAGCCTTTTTAAAATTATATACTTGGATTAGCTAACACAATGTGCCATTGGAACACAGGAGTGATGGTTGCTGATAATGGGCCTCTGTACGCCTATGTAGATATTCCATAAAAAATCAGCCGTTTCCAGCTACAATAGTCATTTACAGCATTAACAATGTCTACACTGTATTTCTGATCAATTTTGTTATTTTAATGGACAAAAAAAATTGATTTTCTTTGAAAAACAAGGACATTTCTAAGTGACCCCAAACTTTTGAGCACTAGTGTATATGGAATCCAGTATTATTCAGGGTTAAATTGACATGTTAAATAGTCTCTGTCTTGTTGTGTGCAGTGTTGCTAATCCTGGGCTGAGGGAAAAGCTTTAGCCTGGCTCTGAGCTCCACGGTTTGGCTCTGCTGTTCTGTGGCTTGTTGCCCTGGCTTGGGCTTCTATGCAGCCTGGATCTTCCGTGTGTGTGTGTACGCTGTCTCACATTGACTGGGATTCAATACTTTAAAACAGCTTCCTTTTATTTGTGTGTGTTTGTCTCCATGGCTTCAGGCTCAGTGTCAGGAGGTGAGGAAACGTAAGGAGCTGGAGCTGCAGATTCTAACTGAGACGATCAGACGCTGGGAGGGAGATGACATCAGAACCCTGGGCCCTGTCCTGTACATGTCACACACACTCTGCCACACACACGGATCAGAGGTAAGACGCGCATCTAAAATCTACACCCAGGAACGTCTTAACAGTGTGTGTTTGTCGTCTTTAGGAGAAGAGTGAACGCTACCTCCTGCTGTTCCCAAATGTTCTCCTACTGCTGTCTGCCAGCTCCAGAATGAGTGGATTCATCTACCAGGTCAGGATCCCGCTCTCGCTCTGTCCTTTGTTAGGATTTAGGGCCCTATAGAATCTGCTTTGTGGAGAACATGACGTAGTCCTGGAATCGAGACATTAAAACGTAATTCAACAATATTCAAAAATGTATTGAACTTAGTAGGAAATCAACTAAATGGTTTGAACTTATTAGAAAAGTCCTTAATTCGCCCAAAATTATCATGACATAAATAAAATGCATCAGTGACGCATCATATATTCCTTCAACTCTCTGAAGAGGCAACGGCACAGCAATGCCTGTCTGTGTGTGTGCGTTTGTCTAGCACTTCTTGTAATCGTTAGCGATTATGCTAATGTTTTGCCAACTGTCTTCTGGTAGATGGTAAGGCTTTCCCAAAAACCTTCTCAATTAAATGTTAAAGCTGCAATATGTGACTTTTTGTGTGACCCAACCAAATTCACATGGACAGATCTATAACTCACATTTCTATCTCATTGAAAGGTTGTCTAAGACGCGGTATATCTGTTCTATGTGCGCTATTTCTATGCTTCCCGTTCTTAAGTTTTGTTTTGTCTTTCAGTTTTGTGCACCAGCTTCAAACAGCTGAAAATACAATATTTTTGGTTATAGAAAATATTTCACAGCGGTTTAGATGGTACAATGATTCTCTACACATTGCTTGTTTTGTCACACAAACTGAAATTAAGCAAACTATTGGAATTTTAGCAACCAGAAAAAAAATAGGAGGGATTTTTGCCTATTGTACCATTTAACTACAAAGTAACATATGCCTGCCTACCTGGCAGAATGATATCATGACTATTTGCATCAATCCAGTGGCCATTTGTTTTGCAAACTTCGCAATCACATGAGTGCTACAGAAACATCCTAACCAAACAACTGTCTCTGGCTAGTGAGCAGTTAAAGGGTAATTACACCCAAAAATCTAAATTTCTTTAAAAAAAAATCCCAGACCTCAAGTGGTCTCCTGATGTGGTTTAAGCATTGTTATGGACTTAGAACATCAAATGTTTGTTGTTTTTTTTCAACAACAAAAAAAGTTGAATTTTGAGTAGGAAAAACTGTGAAGTAACGGAATCAGGCAAAAATCTAACGGATTTTATAGTGCCCTTAAGTATGTAAACACTAAAGGTTTCTGTAACTCTTTGTTGTTGATTTGCTTTAAAGGGTAAGCTGCCATTGACAGGAATGCTTATCTCAAGGATAGAAGATTATGAGATGGTCAAAAACGCTTTCGAAATATCAGGTATGTTTACAGTTTGTTTACTAGTGGAGTTTAAACAGCTCAAATTAAGGGTAATGTCTGTGTGTGCGGGTGTGGACATGTTTAACTATACTTGTGGGGACCAGAAGGAAAAATGCTAGGGGGTTAAGGTTGATGTTAGGGGTTAGGCAAAATACGATTTTGAATGGGAATAAATTGTGTCCCTACAAGGTTAGTTAAACAAGACTTTGTGTATGTATTACAGGCAGTACGTGTGAGCGGATGCAGGTGGTGTGTAACAACCAGCAGGATTTGCAGGAGTGGGTGGAGCATCTGTCGAGACACACTCAGATCAGAAACGCCCCCTCCGTGATCATGACCACACCCACTGCCAATCCCCAGTCTGTCCCCTGCCACACGGTAACACCCCCAACCTCTCCAGTCTGTCAGTTAAAGGGATAGGTATCAACGTTTGTCTGACATTTTTCTTGTGTAGATCCAGGTACATGGATTAGCATATTTGTAGGTTTAAATCTCAAATGAATGGGAAGGATAATGCTGTGTTCATGACATCTTGTAAATCTGTAAATATGACCATACCACTGGGAAAGACCCATTTGAATGCCCCTCCAACTGGTAATCACTAGTGGGTAACTCGTCTATCATCACGGACTTCTCCCACATGTTGAACTTAGTTGTCACATACTGAGGAAATACCTCTATAACAGCATTATTGGCAGTTAAATGCAACAATAAAACATTGCTTTTTATAAATAATCTATTAATATAGTTTTTGAACACTATCATTTGTTTACAAGCTAGCTAGCTGTTCTTTTCATTTCTGGTTGAAGCAGATTGTTTGCCCGTTAGCCAAGCAGTTCAAAGCACTTGAATGCATCCAACTCGGATTTACAGCTGGTTATTACTAGAGGTCGACCGATTATGATTTTAACGCCAATACCGATTTTGTATTATTTAAAAAATATATATATATTTATAATGACAATTACAACAATACTGAATGAACAATGAACCCTTTTTTATTTGAACTTAATATAATACATAAATAAAATCTATTTAGTCTCAAATAAATAATGAAACATGTTCAATTTGGTTTAATGCAAAAACACAGTGTTGGAGAAGAAAGTAAAAGTGCAATATGAGCCATGTAAAAAAGCTAACTTTTTAAAGTTCCTTGCTCAGAACATGAGAACATATGAAAGCTTGTGGTTCAATATTCCCAGTTCTTCAATATTCCCAGTTAAGAAGATTTAGGTTGTAGTTAATAGGAATTATGACGCGTTGACTATTTCTCTCTATACCATTTGTATTTCATATATCTTTGACTATTGGATGTTCTTTATGGGCACTTTAGTATTGCCAGCCTAATCTCGGGAGTTGATAGGCTTGAAGTCATAAACAGTATTGTGCTTCAAGCATTGTTAAGAGCTGCTCGCAAACGCAGTAAAGTGCTGTTTGAATGAACGCTTACGAGCCTGCTGCTGCCTACCACCGCTCAGTCAGACTGCTCTATCAAATCATAGACTTAATTATAATAAACACACAGAAATACGAGCCTTAGACATTAATAATGGTCAAATCCGGAATCTATCATTTCGAAAACAAAACGTTTATTCTTTCATTGAAATACGGAAACAATCCTTATTTTATCTAACGGGTGGCATCCCTAAGTCTAAATATTGCTGTTACATTGCACAACCTTCAATGTTATGTTATAATTATGTACAATTCTGGCAAATTAATTACGGTCTTTGTTAGGAAGAAACACAGTTCGCTACGACCCTGACTCTGCTTGCACTGAACGCAAATGAAGTGACACAATTTCCCTGGTTAATATTGCCTGCTAACATGCATTTATTTTAACTAAATATGCAGGTTTAAAAAAATATACTTCTGTGTATTGATTTTAAGAAAGGCACTGATGTTTATGGTTGGGTACATTTGTGCAACGAATGCGCTTTTGTTAAATCATTAACAAAAGCTTTTGTTAAATCAAGTTGAAGTAGGCTGTGATTCGATAATAAATGACCAGACACCGCATTGATTATATGCAACGGAGGACAAGCTAGTTAACCTAGTAATATCATCAACCATGTGTAGTTAACTAGTGATTATGTGAAGATTGATTGTTTTTTTTATAAGATAAGTTTAATGCTAGCTAGCAACTTACCGTGGCTCATTTTGACGCTGCACTCGTGTAACAGGTGGTTAGCCTGCCACGCAGTTTATTCGTGGATTGCAATGTAATTGGCGTCCAAAAGGGCCGATTTACCGATTTTATGAAAACTTGAAATTGGCCCTAATTGGCCCGATTTTAAAATGCCGATTTTAATCGGTCGACCTCCCTCCTTCCCACTAGTTAGTAGTTATTACCACCTTCCCACTTGGTTATGAATGCAGCAAGCCCCATTAATTCCATGATATGCTCTCTTTTTTTGTACCAGTCTTAAACTTCTCCCCTCTTCTCTCTCCCCCAGCTCCCGTCCCATCCCCTGACCCCCACCAGACACTCAGAGAGTAGGGGTGTATCTGGGGGCCCTGCCTACCACACCCTACCCCACCCCTCCTCCCATGGGGCCCCTCAAACCCCCCACATGTGGGGTCCCCTGGAGCCCCCCAGCACCCCCAAACCCTGGAGCCTCAGCTGCCTCCGCCCCGCGCCCCCACTCAAGCCCTCAGCAGCACTTTGTTATAAAGAGGTATGGTCCTGGGCCTTTCGTCTAAGAGGGAATAGGTTCCAAACAGTAATAGCCAGCACAGTTTCAGAGATGATGCCTTTATCAATAAAATAGCCCACCTCTAGGGTTCTAAGAGAGCCTCTCTCTTCCTCTTTATCTTCCTCTCTCTAGGATCTGAGTAAAAGTCCTAAGAGTATGAAGAAGCTGCTGCCTAAGCGTAAGCCTGAGAGGAAACCTTCAGATGAGGACTTTGCAACCAGGAAGAGTACTGCAGCTCTGGAAGAGGATGCCCAGATCCTGAAAGTGATCGAGGCCTACTGCACCAGCGCCAAAACACGACAGACACTCAACTCAAGTAAGACTACGCCGCAAACACAACCTGTCAGAGACTCAATACTTCAACCAATACCAACTAGTCTTTGGTGTCATTTGACTTCTCCTCCGAAGCCTGTCTTTTATTTTTGTACTAACATGAACCATGTCCAGATTAGTTCTAAGACTTCACAGGTTCTGGATAAATGCTCTTTAGAGTATAGCTGTTTAGATTCAACTGTCAGTGTCTAGTCTATTGCTACTCATAGTTCAGTGTTGTCTCCTCTCTCTTTAACTATGTTCTCTCCTGTTTCTTTTCTCTCCCCTCATCCCCTTTGAATTCTGTTATTCTCCGCTCTGTTCCTCCTCCTTTTGGTTTGTCTATTTTGTGTACTCTCCCTTTAAAAATATATATATTTATTATTTTTGTCCTCATCCATAACCCCACCATCCCTCCTAATTTTTTAAATATACCTGTATATTATTTATCCTATTATTATGGATCGCTCTCTCCACAACCCACCTCAACAATTATTTGCCCCCACCACACCGCTTTATTATGGTTTGATCCCCTCCTCGTTCCGTATGGTTTGATCTACTCCCCCCTCCTCGTTCCGTATGGTTTGATTCACTCCCCCAGCATGGCAGGGTACTGATTTGATGCATAACCACGTGCTGGCCGAGCCAGTTGACCGGTCCAGTGTGGACACTATAGGTTGCCGTAGCAGCCTGTCCAGAGGGACCGAGCCCTGGTCTGACCTATCAGAGGACTCGGATTATGACAGTATATGGACCGCCAGTAGTTACAGGACCTCCTCCGTTTCTCGTAAGAGCTACAGTCGCTCCTCCCACATATCACGCTCCCCCACACCTTTTTTAATCAACTATTTTATTTTGAAAGAGAAATATGATTTTCTTTCATCGTAGTTTTGGAATCCCATTGCTGGCTAGGCCACATTCAGTACGCAAACGTTGCAGATAGAAATGCAGTGAATAGAGCTGACATGATTCCTTATTCTACATGTTTGTTTAACATAATGCATTTCTATCTGAATGTTGGCCAATGTGTCCTGCTGAATGTGGCCCTGGCTTTCCTTCAGACACCGTTTGTAGTTTCTACCCCTCCCTTAGCCATGGTTAGTTGTGTGTGGTTTACAGTAGCTGTGTCTGGTGTTTCTGTGAAATGTCTGTCAAGCCAATGTAACCGATGTGAAATGGCTAGCTAGTTAGCGGTGGTGCGTGCTAGCAGCCTTTCAGTTGGTGACGTCACTTGCTCTGAGAGACCTTGAAGTAGTGGTTCCCCTTGCTCTGCAAGGGCCGCGGCCTTTGTGGAGTGATGGGTAATGACGCTTCGTGGGTGACTGTTGTTGATGTATGCAGAGGGTCCCTAGTTCGCGCCAGGGTCGGGGCGAGGGGACGTAATAAACTTAAACTGTTACAACAACCTCTCAGAAATTGAAGATCGGAGTAGCCTAACATGAACTCTCTCCCTTATGCACTTATGCACAGTGCCTTGCAAAAGTATTCGGGGTGAATACTTTTGCAATACCTTGGCGTTTTTCCTATTTTGTTTCATTACAACCTGTAATTTAAATATATTTTTATTTGGATTTCATGTAATGGACATAAACAAAATAGTTAGTGAAATGAAAAAATAGCTTGTCTAAAAAAATAAAATAAAAAACAGAAAAGTGGCATATGTATACACCCCCTTTTTGCTATGAAGCCCCTAAATAAGATCTGGTGCCACCAATTACCTTAAGAAGTCACATAATTAGTTCAATAAAGTCCACCTGTGTGCAATCTAAGGGTCACATGATCTGTCACATGATTATCAGTATATATATACACCTGTTCTAAAAGGCCCCAGAGTCTGCAACACCACTAAGCAAGGTGCATCACCAAACAAGTGGAACTATGAAGACCAAGGAGCTCTCCAAACAGGTCAGGGACAAAGGTGTGGAGAAGTACAGATCAGGGATGGGTTTTGAACATCCCACGGAGCACCATTTAAATCCATTATTAAAAAATGGAAAGAATATGGCACCACAACAAACTGTCAAGAGAGGGCCTCCCACCAAAACTCAGACCAGGCAAGGAGGCATTAATCAGAGGCAGCAAAGAGACCAAAGATAACCCTGAAGGAGCTGCAAAGCTCCACAGCGGAGATTGGAGTATCTGTCCATTGGACCACTTTAAGCCATACACTCCACAGAGTTGGGCTTTATGGAAGAGTGGCCAGAAAAAAGCCATTGCTTAAAGAAAAATATAATATGTTTGCCATGTGGGAGACTCTCCAAACATATGGAAGAAGGTACTCTGGTCAGATGACACTAAAATGTAGCTTTTTGGCTATCAAGGAAAACGCTATGTCTGGCGCAAACCCAACACCTCTCATCACTTTGAGAACACCATCCGATGTTTTTCATCGGCAGGGACTGGGAAACAAAAATCTATTTTAATTCCAGGTTATAAGGCAACAAAATACTTTCGCAAGCCACTATGTATTCATGCATGCATGCACTACTGGTTAGAGCCAGTTTGCACTGTTCTGTGAAGGGAGTAGTACACAGCGTTGTACGAGATCTTCAGTTTCTTGGCAATTTCTCGCATGGAATAGCCTTCATTTCTCAAAACAAGAATAGACTGACGAGTTTCAGAAGAAGGTCATTTGTTTCTGGCCATTTGAGCCTGTAATCGAACCCACATGCTGATGCTCCAGATACTCAACTAGCCTAAAGAAGGCCAGTGTTATTGCTTCTTTAATCAGAATAACAGTTTCAGCTGTGCTAACATAATTGCAAAAGGGTTATCTAATGATCAATTAGCCTTTCAAAATGATAAACTTGGATTAGCTAACACAACGTGCCATTTGAACACAGGAGTGATGGTTGCTGATAACGGGCCTCTGTAGATATTACATAAATCTGTTTCCTGCTACAGTAGTCATTTACAACATTAACAATGTCTACACTATTTCTGATCAATTTGATGTTATTTTAATTGGCAAAAAGTTTTCTTACAAAAACAAGGACATTTGTAAGTGACCCCAAACAGTAGTATATACACACACACACACACACACACACACACCCTTCTCCCCTCAAAAGACCTCGTTGGACAAAGGGAATAACTGCTCCTCAGCCTCCCTTCTGTTCTCAACTATTAACGGCTTCAAAGGACCTGGTGTCATGTTACAGTCATTAAAATGATGAGTTAATATGCTGCTGTCATAGCTTAGATCTCCCTTGGAGAACAGAGATATTGAATCTCAATGGGATCTCCTGTATGAATAAAGGATAAATGGTAGATGAGGGAGACTTGATTTGCCAGGTCAAGTTCTCTACCACACCTGTTCTGATCCTTCCACAGGCCCCCTTTGACAGGCCGCTTATCTGGTTTGGACTGTGTCCTAATACTCTTACAATGGCCTCCTTATCTTCTTTCCTTCATTTCCGCTGTTAAATGAAAGGGCTCCTATAAAGGACTGTGATCAGGGGGGACAGGACACAAGGGGATGAGGCTAGTTTGAACTATTGAGCTACAGCCTTAGTGTGTCAAACCTCTACGGAAAGGTCACCCTCCCTCAGTCAGTCAATGAGTCATCCCGTCCATCGACCAATGTGCTCTGCTGACAGTCTTGTTTTACCAATCAGGATCCAGGGAGAAGTCAGGTCTGCACATGCTCTTCCCTGAGGAGGAGAAGATCATCGTGGAGGAGACCAAGAGCAACGGACAGACTGTCATCGAGGAGAAGTAAGTACTACATTCCTCCCTGAACTACCAGTGCGTTAGATTGGGAGAACTCTTCACTTCACACGTTCAGAAGTTTATATGTTCCTTAATGGGGTTTATTGATAATGGTGTGCTGTGGTTGGGTTGGTTAACTAACATGTCTGTCTGCTGTAGGACTCTAGTAGACACGGTGTATGGGCTGAAGGATGAAGTACAGGAGCTGAAACAGGTGAGCGGTCAGGAGAGTTCTCTAAACCGTCACATCAAATAGCATGTCAGTCATACAGCATCATAATGAATCGGAGGCTCTCTATGACAAAAAAACTCTAAGCATATACGTCCCAGAACCAGAGCTCTGTTCATTCCAGGCATGTGCGATTTAGAGCCTTTTCTAAGATCCAGCGGCCATCTTTGTCGTCCCCCCCCCCCCCTTCAACAGGACAACAAGAAGATGAGGAGAACCCTGGATGAAGAGCAGAAAGCCAGGAAGGAGCTGGAGAAGATCCTGAGGAGAGTCCTGAAGAACATGAATGACCCCACCTGGGACGAGACCAACCTGTGAATACTCAGATGACATCACATCAACGTGGTTGGGTTCGGGCTCCACCGGGACTGGACCAAAATTGTTAACCACAAAGCCATCTGACGTAACACTGTGGAACACTGATCTGTCACTGTTGTAAGAGACTGGGTGTGGTCCAAAGTCAAAACAGCCAATGAAAATGCAACATAGCGTCCCTGAATCACTCTGGAAGACTATTGGCTGCGACATGGACCTCAGACCTCTTTGTGTTGATCTGGGATTTGAAAGAGGCTGGAACAATCACACTAGTGAAGATACGTCTGACATCACTGACTCTGTCTCCTCCCGGGTGCTTCTCAAAGGGTGATTCCTCTCTACCTCTCCCCTTCTGCACTGATCTGAAAGCAGGTGAAAACAACATGGGAATTTTCTGTCACTTGTACAGTACTTTAACATCTGTGATGAGGAAAGGAAGTAAGTTCACACTATTGAGATCCATCCTCTGCATGTAGAGGAATAGTCTCAGGGAATAATTTCTAGATACAGTGGCTGCATCTCAATAGTGCTTTGCTCTTCTCATCTTTGCTGATCTGCACTGGTATGTGCAGTAGGTCCCTAGTGCCTACAAAGGGATTTTCTTTCACCTGTCCAGTTTTATGCAGATGAAAGACGAGGAAAGGTAGCCACAGTAGACTATTGAGATGCAACCCAGACGATTTTGACAGATGATGATTTTGTCACTGCCTGCATTACCCTGCTGCCAAGCTCCTCAACACCCCCACCCTCCTCTTATCCCGCTCTGGAGCATCTCCCTGCCCATTCCTCTGAGCCTTGTAGGAGCCTATGGCCAACACACAGAACAACATAACCTCTAGCTCATTCTGCATGTTTCCATGGAAACCTTAGCAATCCAATACTGGAATGTTTTCAGGTGATTTTTGTGGCTTTCTGATGATTATTTGAAGTAATCTGGATGACCTATTTCTTGTTTGTTACTGTTATTTTACCGGATAATGGACTTTCTATTTTAATGCTTTCCTGAAAACACTGTATTTCTACTTTTGCTTTTCTACTTTGTCACTTATGATTTGTACAGAAACGAACCGTCTCAAATTAATATCATGAAATGTGCCTTGGGGAAATTATTCCATGATATTAGCTTACATTTCTGGCAGGCTCTTCAGTTTAAAATACTTCAAATATTCCAATGCAATATTGATTCCAATGATGAACACTAATGTAAACTACTTATCTAACTATTTCAGATTCTATATTATGTCTGTAATTGATGTATTTAAATGAAATTGACTGAGAAAGGTATTATGCACTCCTTAAGTCTATTGTTCAGTGAAAACCTCCCTCCATATCCCTCTATTTATTACCTCTTCCTCTATCACTCTTCTCAGCTTGTCTCTGAATTAAACCAGTAAATTGAATCTCTTGTGTATCTGAATACTTGCGACGACTGACATGTTGTTTTAACCATCTTAGTTGAAAGCACTGGCTGTAAGTTGCCTCTGAATAACAGTGTCTGCTTAATGACCTAAATGTGATGTAGCCTTTGTCCTGCATAGTGCTGTCACTTTAACTTCAAACGTATCAGACAGTTATTGGATACCTGTCAGTGGTAGATTCAGGTGGGAATATACTATAAACAGTCCAGGAATGGTGACAGTGACCACGTTTCCATGGGCACAGTAGCTCATATCCCGCTTAAGGTCTTATTTGGGATAAGCTGTTTGCATGCACCTTTTGATATGTCGCTCACGAGTATCCCTGAATAAACAGAATAGTTCTAATTTAAGTTATATGGGTTAAATGGAATAGTAACTGAACTCCGGACACTGACTGTAGGCCTATACCTTCTCACATGTACAGTAATATAATAACTCCGGAATTATACATTCCTTGTAGTGAAATATAACAACAGTTAGTTTTGTCTCGGGAACAGAAGTGGAGAAATATGATTTTCTTTCAGCATCTCTTGAGAAAATGTGAGTGTAACATGTTACCTTTGACACTGTTATGCCAGCAGACAGTATTTCAACCACAACATATGCACCCAAGATCAACTGAAGTCTTATCAGAAACGTGTTTCATGGTTTTCTCAAGCGGTCAAACTGATGACATTTGGACATTTCGTACGGGAACAAACTTTCTGTTATTGTGCATTTTTCTCCCGATTCCTAAACGAATCAGACAACTTTACAGACGTTAACTAGATTACTAATGCATTCATTCTAAGACATTATTCTGGTGAGCACTACTTTATTTCGTCTTCTGGGGCAACAAGTTAGGACAGAAGAGAAGCTGTGCCTTTGGAAAGTATTCAGACCCCTTTTTGTTACATTACAGCCTTATTATAAAAAGTATTCAATTGTTTTTATTCCCCTCATCATTCTACACGTACAATACCCCATAATGACAAACCAAAAACTGTTTTTTTGTAATTGTTGCTAATATATTGAAAATAAAAAAACGATCACATGTACATAAGTATTCAGACCCTTTGCCAACAGTGCTTCAACAAAGTACTGAGTAGTGATTACAGCCTCAGGTCTTCTTGGGTATGATGCTACAAGCTTGGCACACCTGTATTTGGAGTTTTTCCTATTCTTCTCTGCAGATCTTCTCAAGCTCTGTCAGGTAGGTGGCGCAGTGGTCTAGGGCACTGCATCGCAGTGCTAGCTGCGCCACCAGAGTCTCTGGGTTCGCGCCCAGGCTCTGTCGCAGCCGGCCGCAACCGGGAGGTCCGTGGGGCGACGCACAATTGGCATAGCGTCGTCCGGGTTAGGGAGGGTTTGGCCGGTAGGGATATCCTTGTCTCAGTATGTAATAAAAATGTATGCACTCTACTGTAAGTCGCTCTGGATAAGAGCGTCTGCTAAATGACTAAAATGTAATGTAAAAATGTAGGTTGGGGAGCAATGCTGCACAGCTAATTTCACGTCTCTCCAAAGATGTTCGATCGGCTTCAAGTCCGGGCTCTGGCTGGGCCACTCAAGGACATTCAGAGACTTGTCCTGAAGCCACTCCTGCGTTGTCTTGGCTGTGTGCTTAGGGCCGTTGTCCTGTTGGAAGGTGAACCTTCACCCCAGTCTGAGGTCCTGAACGCTCTGGAGCAGGTTTTTGACAATGATCTCTGTACTTTTCTCCGTTCTTCTTTGCCTCGATCCTGACTAGTCGCCCAGTCCCTGCCGCTGAAAAACGTCCCCACAGCATGATGCTGCCACCACCATGCTTCACCATAGGGATGGTGCCAGTTTTCCTCTAGATGTGACGCTTGGCATTAAGGCCAAAGAGTTCAGTCTTGGTTTCATCAGACCAGAGAATCTTGTTTCTCATGATCTGACAGTCTGTGCCTTTCGGCACATAACAGCCTGCTTGTAGTTTGCCATTTTACTGAGGAGTGGCTTCCATCTGGCCACTCTACCATAAAGGCCTGATTGGTGGAATGCTGCAGAGATGGTTGTCGTCCTTCTGGACGGTTCTCCCATCTCTACAGAGGAACTCTAGAGCTCTGTCAGTGACCATCGGGTTCTTGGTCACTTCTCTGACCAAATTTATAAAAGACTTGTAACACATTTACATAAGTATTCAGACCCTTTGCTATGAGACTTAAATTGAGCTCAGGTGCATCCTGTTTCCATTTATGAGCCTTGATGTTTTTACAACTTGATTGGAGTCCACCTGTGGTAAATTTAATTGATTTGAAAAGGCACACACCTGTCTATATAAGGTCCAACAGTTGACTGTGCATGTCAGAGCAAAAACCAAGCCATTAGGTCAAAGGAATTGGCCGTAGAGCCCCGAGTCAGGATTGTGTCGGCACAGATCTGGGGAAGCGTACCCGAGACATTTCTGCAGCAATTAAGGTCCCCAAGAACACAGTGGCCTCCATTCTTAATGGAACCACCAAGACTCTTACTAGAGCTGGACGCCCGGCCAAACTGTGCAATCGGGGAAAAGGGCCTTGGTCATGGAGGTGGCCAAGAACCTAATGGTCACTCTGACACAGCTCGAGTTCCTCTGTGCAGAAGGACAACCATCTCTGCATCATTCCACCAATCAGGCCTTTATGGTAGTGGCCAGACAGAAGCCACTCCTCAGTAAAAGGCACGACAGCCCGCTTGGAGTTTGCCAAAAGGCACGTAAAGGACTCTGACCATGAGAAGCAAGATTCTCTCGTCTGTTGAAACGAAGCTTGAACTCTTTAGCCTGAATGCCAAGCGTCACGTCTGGAGAACTGCACCGTCCCTACGGTGAAGCATGGTGGTGGCAGCATCTTGCTGTGGGGATGTTTTTCAGTGGCAGGGACTGGGCGACTAGTCAGGATCGAGGGAAAGATGAACGGAGCAAAGTACAGAGACATCCTTGATGAAAACCTGTTCAGACTTCCAACAGGACAACGGGTTAAGGGTTAAGCACACAGCCAAGACAACGCAGGAGTGGCTTTGGGACAAGTCTCTGAATGTCCTTGAGTGGCCCAGCCAGAGCCTGGACTTTAGCCCAATCGAACATCTCTGGAAAGACCTGAAAATAGCTGTGCAGCGACGCTCTACATCGAAACTGACTTGGCTTGAATCTGCAGATAAGAATGGGAGAAACTCCCCAAATACAGGTGTGCCAAGCTTGTTGTGTTATACCCAAGAAGACTTTAGGCTGTAATTGCTGCCAATGGTGCTTCAACAAAGTACTGAGAAGAGTGTGAATACTTAAGTAAATGTGATATTTAAGGTTATTGTGTGTGTGTGTGTGTAGACTGAAAAAAAACAATTTTAGAATAAGGCTGTAATGTAACGTGGAAAACGTCAAGAGGTTTGAGTACTATCCGAATGCACTGTATATGAAAATAGCCATTGCCGTTATTTGGATCTGTGCCATTCACTTTGAACTGGACTGTGTTTATATCATGAGCAGTCACGAGTAGATGCATATTTATTTATTTTTGATCAAAGCGAGAGCTGCATGTAGCCACCTGTGCACATTTTGTTAAAATGATTTGCTAGTTAGTTATTGGCCCAGTTATAGCTAATTTCTTGTCAACAATGGGGGAGTGGTTGCTTCCTACAAGAGCACAACGTTTACATTTCTTGCCATCTTCACAGCAAGTCAGGTAGAGCTTCTTTTCTGTGGTAAAGTGGCAGTGTTGTTTTGAGACTGTCTTGAATAAGCTAAGTAGCCAAAAGGCTACCATAATTCTCTGTAATAATGGTATGGAAATAATTAATTTTATTTTGTAAAGTGGTTTCTTGCATCAAATAACACATTTCCAGTCCCCTTGTCTGAAGAACAAGTGAATAAACAATGTCAAGCCCTGCATGTTTTTTTTACAAAAGTCTCATGGAATGCAGGTTTACATTGAACACCACACATTGGCTGCTTACTGTAGGTTGAATAATATAACCGCTATTTCCATGTTAAAATGTTATGGGATGCATTTCTTTTTGTTTTTGATGGTAGGCCTACAGTCGTGGCCAAAAGTTTTGAGAATGACACAAATATTAATTTTCACAGTCTGCCTCAGTTTGTATGATGGCGATTTGCATATACTCCAGAATGTTATGAAGAGTGATCAGATGAATTGCAAAGTCCCTCTTTGCCATGCAAATTAAGTGAATCCCCCCCAAAAAACATTTCCACTGCATTTTAGCCCTGCCACAAAAGGACCAGCTGACATGTCAGTGATTCTCTCGTTAACACGGGTGTGAGTGTTAACGAGGACAGGGCTGGAGATCGCTCTGTCATGCTGATTGAGTTCGAATAGCAGACTGGAAGCTTCAAAAGTAGGGTGGTGCTTGGAATCATTGTTCTTCCTTTGTGCTTTGCACAAAAAGGGCTTCACAGGCAAGGATATTGCTGCCAGTAAGATTGCACCTTAAATCAACCATTTATCGGATCATCAAGAACTTCAAGGAGAGCTGTACAATTGCTGTAAAGAAGGCTTCAGGGCACCTAAGAAAGTCCAGCAAGCGCCAGGAATGTCTCCTAAGGTTGATTCAGCTGCGGGATCGGGGCACCACCAGTACAGCGCTTGCTCAGGAATGGCAGCAGGCAGGTGTGAGTGCATCTGCACGCACAGTGAGGCGAAGACTTTTGGAGGATGGCCTGGTGTCAAGAAGGGCAGCAAAGAAGCCACTTCTCTCCACGAAAAACATCAGGGACATACTGATATTCTGCAAAAGGTACAGGGATTGGACTGCTGAGGACTGGGGTAAAGTCATTTTCTCTGATGAATCCCCTTTCTGATTGTTTGGGGCATCCGGAAAAAAGCTTGTCTGGAAAAGACAAGGTGAGCGCTACCATCAGTCCTGTGTCATGCCAACAGTAAAGCATCCTGAGACCATTCATGTGTGGGGTTGCTTCTCAGCCAAGGGAGTGGGCTCACTCACAATTTTGCCTAAGAACACAGCCATGAATAAAGAATGGTAACAACACATCCTCCGATCCTCCAACTTCTCCCAACCATCCAGGAACAGTTTGGTGACAAATAATGCCTTTTCCAGAATGATGGAGCACCTTGGCATAAGGCAAAAGTGATAACTAAGTGGCTCGGGGAACAAAACATCGATATTTTGGGTCCATGGCCAGGAAACTCCCCAGACCTTAATCCCATTGAGAATTTGTGGTCAATCCTCAAGAGGCTGGTGGACAAACAACAACCCACAAATTCTGACAGACTCCAAGCATTGATTTTGCAAGAATGGGCTACCATCAGTCAGGATGTGGCCCAGAAGTTAATTGACAGCATGCCAGGGCAGATTGCAGAGGTCTTGAAAAAGAAGGGTCAACACTGCAAATATTGACTCTTTGCATCAACTTCATGTAATTGTCAATAAAAGCCTTTGACACTTATGAAATGCTTGTAATTATACTTCAGTATTCCATAGTAACATCTGCCAAAAATTTCTAAAGACACTGAAGCAGTAAACCTTGTGGAAATTAATATTTGTGCCATTCTCAACTTTTGGCCACGACTGTACATTATGATCAAATAGCCACAGTAGCCTACTTGACCACTGTTAAAAGTGTAACTTAAAGCGTGTATCGCTTCAGTGTTCACAGTAAATGCGCCGGAAGTTGCACAGAATTTTCACAACGTTCAAGTTTGTGCTCAGCAGACCTTAAATTTGCTCAGTGCCGAAATTTCTTTGAAGGAACATTGCCTACAGTATAACCCCTCAGTCATTGCAGCTCTCAACGCAGCTACCAACTGTGTAGGTACAACTGGCCCTGTTGTTCCACAGGTTTCAGCACTGTACCATCAGGTGAGGTTGCGTCCCAGTGTTGCATGACTTCTGTTGGCAATGTGGCGTATCTGGCCTGAGCGAAGCCCATTCTATTGTGGAGGGTCCATGTGACAAAGCTTCCTTTATGTGGAGAGAGGGATGGATCGGGGGGGGGGGGGGTATTCAAACAGCTAGAAACCTTTGACGGCTGTGCCCACCTTTTGTCTTGGCATAAGCCGGCGGTAAGTCCCCCCACGTTAATTCCACCATTGTGACTGTCCTCCTGCCCACAGCCTCATTGTTTCACAGTAATCCAGGTTTGGGCTGAAGGGAGAGAGTGAAGGGAGAATAAAGGTTTTGGCTGTGATTGAAGCCATCGTGGAGGAGTACTGTATGTGTCGATGTAGAATGGGAGCATCATTTAACCCTTTGCTGGTTTGATACTCAGTTGGGTTAGTTTTGTTCCAACCCTGCACTGACTGGCACACTTGATTCAAATATATTATCTCATGGTTGCCAGTTTAGACCAGGTTTGGTCAGGTGCATTGGAGCTGGGCTAGAATAAAAACCTGCACACACTACGTCCATCCAAGACTGGAGTTGCCTGTCCCTGTAAGTGAAATCTATTCAATCATCTCTCTGTATCATAGAGTAAAGAGAAGATGCCATTTTAAGAGCAGTGAAAACAGTAAAACGGATACAACTCGGGTGTAACAATGAATCTATTCAGCTCACAGAGAGGCTACTTCTACTGTTTCCCCAACAACACAACACCACAGCAGCCTCCACTCCAACACCATTAGAACAAACAAAGCGGTCTGAATCATAAAGCCTCACAGGTCCACAGAGACAACGGAATTGTGGGAGATTTAATCGCCGGGCGGACACCCAGTCAGAGCAGAGCGCGGGGATGCGTAGTCGGACGGATGGGGCTGAACACTTCCTCCTTCCTTCCTTTTGTTTGTGCAGAAGCGAGGGATGACATTTGGAGAGAGAATGACATCTAGTAGACATTTACATGAGGACAAAGCTCGGGAGCAGCCAGTGGTGGTGGCCTGCCCACTAGACAGAGACAGCAGAGGCTAAATGTTACCTGTCTGTCCCTGATTAGAATAGCACTGGATCTCCAGACTGAGGGCTTGGAACACGTTTTGTTGATGTCTGTGGTTCTGTTCTGCATAAAGAACTGATGAGGATCTTAACTAGTAGTCTGTCTCTACGGTTTCACTAAAGCAGAGACTGTGGCAAGGGTTCAATGGTGGTTGCTTCTGCATGACAGTTTCTCACAGTGGTGTTGTGCTATTCTCCTGGCTGGTGCTCAATCCAGACAGGCTCTGTTTTCAATGCATGGGAGGTGAATAATACCCCATGTCTTGAACTGACAGATAATGCTGATTTCCAGACATGTTTTCACCTCCGCAAGAAGTGATAGCAGAGTTGTCTGGGAATTAGACTAAGTTTCAGTTCTTCAGGAAGTAGCCAAATGAAACTCCCAATGTTGGCTCCCATATCTAGACTGCTTCCTGGTTTCTCTGTCTAGTCCTTATTTCTATCATTCTAAAACACATGCATATGCAAGCCATAGAAAGACAAAAGCAGTGAATTGAAAAGCGATAATGCTGCATATTCAGTCCCTTCATAACAGCAGCAGCAGGCAGTGGATAGAGTGAAGGTTGTAGAAAGATGGCCTTATTAAAGTGACAAGGCAATTTACTGCCTTTTATGGGGGCGATGACTCTACTTCATTGACTTACAATGGAAAGGATATAATTTTGCAGATGTTGGTGGAAAGTCTGAAATGTCAGCTCCTTTCAGAATGCCAGCCCGGGCCTTGATGGTGAATGAATAATTGATAAGTCACCTTTGTCTACCGTTAAATATTCTTACACAAACACAAAAGCGCTGCAGAAAAATGGAAAAGAGCATCTAATGTATCTTTTTAGAGTGCAGATCAAAGACGGTGATCGCTTGGATGTGCCCAGAGGGGTTCATAATGAGTATGGGAACAAGGGGATTGAGTGTAGACTAGCCTACTGTACCTGGTACCTTTTAGAGTTCGGAGACAACTGGATGATCTTAAGTAGCCTGAAGGCTGTTTTTGTTTAAGCCTTGAGCGAAGATTATGACAAAGATCACAGAGAGCCAAGATCTCTGACCTAAAGTGTCCAATAGTCTAAAGTGGCTGCCTCTCCTTGTCTCCTTTCATATTTTATGTGAAAACAAAGAATAGCTGAAAGCACTATCCTGGAAGATTACCAGGAAGTAGCTTTCACCTGTCATCCAGTTTGTTTCAGTGCAGATGGAGAGGATGAGACATTAGGGAGCTATTATAGACTATTGGATTTGGGACACACTCCTACACTCGACTGAATGGCAGGGGGTAAAGCAGGTGAGGTAGCTGGCAAAAAAGGAAAGTGTATCTCTCACATGTATTCAACACTCATATGGCAAAGATCAGTAATTGTTCCTGCTGCGATCCGTCCCTTTCTGCCCAGTCTGAGTTCTGCCCACCACAGAGCTGATATATCGTCCAATACATGTGAAAAGTAAAGAGTCAATTAACTGTTATATTACAGGCATTATGGAAACTGCTAGGTGAGGTAGTTAGTCGCTAGTTATATGTTCTAAACATCTGTTATAGCATCCTCGTGATAGCTTAGGCCTTTGTGTCAAGTGTTCAAGTCTTACAATATTCCCATAGTGTAATGATAGTCTTGCCAGCTCCCTCCATCCACCTATACAGCCCTATAGTCCTAAGGCAATAGGGGGTATTGTCTAGGTTGAGAGCAGCAGATTGTCTGCCATCAATAGTTCTGTACAGAATGAAAGTGACAGCAAGTCACTGCAGCCATCTTACAATGGGCCTCAGCCAATTGTACAGCTCTGAAACCATCAAGGTGTCTTTATTTTTAGAGGCCTGAATCAATCAGCTGGGTACACCCTCCATGTGCATATACACACACACACACACACACACACACACACACACACACACACACACACACACACACACACACACACACACACACACACACACACACACACACACACACACACTCCTCGCCTTGTTCCTGGCTTCTTTACACTGGCTCTGTTCAATGGCTAGTGATCATTTAGATTTGACATGTATTGTAGAAGCCAGAGCTAGTCTCTCTCTCTCCACAGCCCTGTCATTAATTTCCAGCCTTTGCAATTTTCAACAAAAAAAAGAGAGAAAAGGAGGAAAAGCGACAAAGGACGGGCGAAGACTGGATGCTCTTCTCTTAGGCTCTGTTATTGTACAAAATAGCAGAGCAATAATTTTTAGTCAATGGTTTACTCTAAAAGCTTTCCACGTCAGCTCTGTAAAGAAAAGCAATAAAGCCCAATTCAATGGGCATGAATAAAAAAGAGAAATCCTTTGGGGGTTCGACCAAAGGGCTCCTTTTCTTTCACTGGTAATCAAATTGGAGCTGAAATGGAATGGAGTTTTCTTATGAAAATAGCCTTTGTTGCCAGGAAGGCTGGTAATTCATAAACAATAAGCAGGCCTTTGTGTTGATAATAATATATTCATGCTGGTGCTCCCGGGGAAGGGAAGGGTAAAAGCCAGAGCGTCAGGACTAGACTGTATGAGGAACAGGATATAAAAGGCAACAGAGGCTTGAGGAGACACCAGTCCTGCTGCCACAACTCTCAGAGATGGTTTGTGCTGCTGCTACTGGGCTCACTCTTTTTCTATCTCTGTGCTCTGATCTGCTTTCTTTCTGCTCTACCTCTCTGTGATCTCTGCTCTCTCTTTCTCTCTACCTCCCCTCACTCACCATCCCTCTTTTCTGCTGTTTCTCCACTCTCCTGTCTGTTGCTCTTATTCACTCCTGTCTGTCTCTCTCTCTCCACTCTCTTGTCTGTCTCTCTCTCCACTCTTGTCTGTCTCTCTCCCCACTCTCTTGTCTGTCTCTCTCCCCACTCTCTTGTCTGTCTCTCTCTCCACTCTCTTGTCTGTCTCTCTCCACTCTCTTGTCTGTCTCTCTCTCCACTCTCTTGTCTGTCTCTCTCTCCACTCTCTTGTCTGTCTCTCTCTCCACTCTCTTGTCTGTCTCTCTCTCCACTCTCTTGTCTGTCTCTCTCTCTACACTTTCCTGTCTCTCTCTCTCTACACTTTCCTGTCTCTCTCTCTACACTTTCCTGTCTCTCTCTCTCTACACTTTCCTGTCTGTCTCTTTCTTTGTCCTCTCTTCTCTCCCCTGGCACTTGTCCACTCTCCTCTCCCCTGGCACTTGTCGATCTTGTTCCTTCTTCACCAACTGCAGCAGAAGAAGATATTTACTCCAACAGAACTTCACTTCTGCTCAGAAGCTTGGACCTGTTCAGAGAGAGAGGTGTGTGTGTGTGTGTGGGGGGGGGGGGGGGGGGGGGGGGGTTGTAGATAACAACAGGTGTGTTTGGATTACCCTTGGAGCGACCGAACAGATGTGGAACACTTGTGTGGATGGTGGGAGGGGACCCACCAGAGTGTGTGTGTGTGTTCCTGGAAGCTGCAGGTATATGTTACTGGAAGACTGAGAAGCACCTGCTGACAATTCTTGGAATTGTGGACACTTTCTGCGTACACACGTGTGGACACACACATTCACTGCTGACAGGTGTGTGGCTGCCAGAGTAAAGAAAAGATGGTCTGGGTTCAAAGGGACATGCTGTTACAGCATCAGGACCAGGAGGAGTCTAGAAGACATGGTGGAGGGACTAGTGGATTTAAACACACCTTCCCGGGAGAAAGGAGATAGGACTGACAGGACGTGAGTGTTCATTTTTACCTTTGCTTCATCGTGTTGCTGGTTTGACATATTTGTTTTCAGAAAGTTGTCTTGTGGTGCTTTTACGAGGGTTAGGGAGATTTGTAACCTAATTTTTCAGATTCCAAGATGAATGTGTGTGTGTGGAGTGTGTGTTGAGGGATGCTGTTGAGTTCATGTGCGTTCAAAGTTCCGCACCTTTTTGGATTTATCATTTGCGATGCATTGAATATAATCACTTCAGGATGGACAAAGCTACACAATGATTTGAAAGCTTGTGTTTCTAAATTGCTTATGCTTTCTACGTGGACTTGAGTCTTATTATGATCTAGTGCAGTGATTCTCAACTGGGGGGTTAAATTTGGGTCGCTGTAGGATTCCATTTAAAACATACTCCAGTCTGAACCTAAACTACTAGCTACAGACAGGTAGAAAGTGTGTAGAAATAATAAGGAACCTAAAAATGTTTTATAATTTATTGTCTGATTTTTTTTTAAATTAAATTAGTATTTTGAATATAGAGCTATTAGCAGCACTATTTAGCAGATATGGTGGATTCTGTGGTCTCAAACCAGTGAGCTTACTAACATTCTTCATCAACATAGCATTAAAAATAGCTTTCCGGATGGTATTTTGGAGATTGTGTTTCGCAGTTTCAATATTGGCTCGCGAATGAGGCAACCTGGTCCAATTTTGGTCCAGAGGCAAAACCAGTTGAGAACCACCGATCTAGAGGACATGTCATATAGATGGTAGCGGTGATGACAGTATAGGATCAAATAGCAGAGGAGGACAGGGACAATCTGTTCATTTGGAGATTGTTTCTGATCAAATCAGACACTTTTAAAGATTGTTGTCTTGACAACCAAACAGCCTTTCAGGAAGTTGATGTGAAGCTCTATGATACAGTACTTTAGTTTGGTGTATTATACTATTGATGTGAACAGGTCAAGCTTCCATCATACAGTACTTTAGTCCTGTATATTATACTATCGATGTGAACAGGTGAAGCTTCCACCATACAGTACTTTAGTCCTGTATATTATACTATCGATTTGAACAGGTGAAGCTTCCATCATACAGTACTTTAGTCCTGTATATTATACTATTGATATGAACAGGTGAAGCTTCCATCATACAGTACTTTAGTCCTGTATATTATACTATTGATGTGAACAGGTGAAGCTTCCATCATACAGTACTTTAGTCCTGTATATTATACTATCGATTTGAACAGGTGAAGCTTCCATCATACAGTACTTTAGTCCTGTATATTATACTATTGATATGAACAGGTGAAGCTTCCATCATACAGTACTTTAGTCCTGTATATTATACTATCGATGTGAACAGGTGACGCTTCCAACATACAGTACTTTAGTTTGGTACATTATACTATTGATGTGAACAGGTGAAGCTTCCACCATACAGTACTTTAGTCCTGTATATTATACTATTGATATGAACAGGTGAAGGTTCCATCATACAGTACTTTAGTCCTGTATATTATACTATTGTTTACAATATCATAAAAGACTGGCAACCAGGAAGTGTTTTACATCAAAGACAGTTTCCTAAACCTCAATGTGTTGTCAAGGGCAAGTTATACACCCTGTCTTGGCTGTGTAAATCTACGAGGTGTCTTTAACTCACTCTAGGGTGTCCGTGTGTGACTAAACTAAGTTGAGCAGTTCGGAAATCTCTTGCTGCTGCTGCTAAGTTGTCAAACAGCACAATAAAATAAAAACAGACACATCAGTACTGTAGTAGCTACAGTTAGTAGCTAATTAGAAACACAGATGTACGCTAACAGACTTGCACGTGAATTGTCAGTTTGTGTGTTCCCTTCCATAAAAGTCTACTAACCTGTGCCCAGTTGTTTTCCCTTTACCAAAGCGTTTCTGATATACGGACTGTCTCAAAGTGAAACATGGAGTTCTTGCGACTATAAGCTCTTGGTTGCCATCAGCTGGCGAGACAGAGTACTGCCTGCCTGTACTGGAAGAGAGTACTGGAAGCCTACTCTCAACTCATGCAATGGCTTCAGAAATTCCCAGTGGATGTCCACCATATTGTTTTCACACCCTGATCCATTAGCCTACATCTTCCTAATCAACTAGGCTCTTTGATTTGTCTGACTTGGTATTTCTTCGAGTTGAAATCTGAGTTGATGATGATGTCACACAGGTTCTCGTCAGTAGATGGCAGTGTTGCCTAAGGAATTTCAGCTTCCTTTGCATCCTGCTGAGTGCTACACATCCAGCAGTTTTTAAATCCAAAGATTCCAGGATTGTCGAATGAAAAGGTGCACCTGTGACTAGTGGCCTCTAGATGTCACCTGAGCTCTATGAGAAAACAGCACACATCATCCTTCCATTGGTGGGCAAGCATAGGCTTCACTGTTGTACACAGATGAAGGCCCAATGTTGACGATAATACACTGTTAGTAGCCTAGACAGTAGTTCAGTGTTTTTTAAAAGAGGTATATTTGATGGAAAATCGTAACATTCTGGCTACCCCATAATTAACTATTTTAATATATGTTATAACAAAGGATTTGTAAACAAATGATCTATTTGAAATGTAGCAAACAGGCCAGAGTTGGGTTCAATTCCAATTCAATTCCAGGCAATTCAGAAAGTAAACCAAATTCCAAATCCAAATGTTCATCATTGAAAAGCATTAAAGAGAATTGGAATTGGACTTTCTGAATTGACTGGAATTGAAATGGAATTGACCCCAACTCTGAAACAAGCCTTAAATCAAAACAAATTGTATTTGTCACATGCACCGAATTCAACAGGTGTAACCTTACCGCAAAATGCTTACTTAGAAGCCCTTAACCAACAATGCAGTTCAAAGAGTTAAGAAAATATTTACTAAATAAACTCAAGTAAAAAATAATTTAAAAGTAACACAATAAAATTACAATTACGAGGCTATATACAAGGGGTACCGGTATATTAGCAAAATAGTACCTTTTTACAAGGTATTTTTTTCTGTGTTTTAAATTCTTAGGACTACTTCCTTTTAGCCTTGCCAATATCTTCAGAAATACTTTTACTTCTCTCTCTGGAATGAATAATGATTACCCTTCCCTCTCTGTCTCTAATCATTTAACTGATTGGACCATTTTTAAAGAGCATCAGCGCTTGTTCTAAATACAGAGACACAATGTTTCCTAGTCAGTTATGGCAGGGTCAACGTCTCAGCCATACAGCATCCTACAATGTTTTACATGTTATCATTATATTCACTTCAATGACCTGAGTATTTAGCTCAGAGTAGGTTTGAGTTTTTCTTCACAATTAAATACACTGATTTTCCAAAGTGACAACTGGGGGGGGGGGGGAAATCCTTCAATATCTACAGCAACTTAAAAAACACAAGCAACGTGGTGCCTTTAGTATCAAAGTGCTTCTCATGCTAACAGTGTGAACAAAAATCTCTTCTCAGAATTCACCCAGAATTGCGTTCTGTCAATGCAGGTTAGCAATGTTTGTGGCCATCGAGTGCGACATTCATTCATTGTGCATAATTGTATGACCGGGCTTGGTGATTACAGGCAACAAGGTTCACAGCAGGTTTTGGGTGCTTTTTGCAGCCACAAGCTGTACACAAAGATCCAGCATTTTTCTCCACTTCCATTTAACCCGGACCCCAAGACACGAGGGGTGCTCAGAGTCCGCCGTTGTATTTTTGAACAGCTATTCTGTGACGCATTCACCAAACCACTGGCTCTCTAATGGTGGACCCCAGCGGGAATAAATAGTGCATTTCTTTTAGTGCAATTTTCCCTGTGGATTTACCTCCTACTCCTCTCCTCTGGGGCCACGCAGGCGTGTTCTCCACTCCTCTCCTCCACTCCTCCTCACACAATCAGCTGGTCCTGGGGCCTGCAGGCAGCCTGGGATTTTTATGTACAGTCCCTACTGTTGACCCCTACTTCCTCTAGGTCTGTCAAAAAGTCACTAAAACAATGATGTACTGTCTTGAATCTTGAGTGCGGTTCCTCTGCCACTTGGAAGTTTTCTGACCTGATGGCCCCCCCTAGGCTTTCTGTTTTGGCCTGGTTGTTGAGTGCCCTGGCTAAACCTGGCAGCTACAAAGAGAAGGGGAGAAACAGAGAAAGTTGTAGAAGTCAAAAAGTTGTGTCCAACCGCTGGGCAGCTCTGACTTCCTGTCACTCAGGGAGACGGACGGCGACTCAGCAGGGTTAGAGCTCAACGCCTGTTGCCATGGCAGCCATGGTCATTAATGAACTGAGGGGCAGGCAGGTGCCCAATGTCAATGACTTACTTACTCACTCTAGAAGACTGGCAAAGCAGGGAGTATTAGACTGTTTGTATTTTGGGAAGACATTGTGTAATCTTGTACACAGTCTTGTGTACACTTTTAAGTCATTTTAAACTACAGAATTTAATTTCAGTAATTCTATGCTCCTTTAAAAAAATCTGATAATCCTTATACTTTTATACAGGTGGAGTATAGCGAGAATATCCATCACGAAGATTGACTGTAATTCCAAACCATCAACATTAATTTGTATATTTAGTCTTACTTAAGCTCTTCTGTATGAGGAAACTAAGTAGCTAGGTCTTGGGATGTAAGTGCATTACAGTAGATATTTAATCAGGGTAATGGTCAGCCCTATTATATTGATTTGGAGGAAACGTATATCGTTTGCATTAGCGAAGGAAAATTGAGTGCCATTTCCTAGTCGCCACAATCTATTTGACATTGAGAATTGAGCCGTGCAGGTAATGGACAGAATGTAAATGACGTATGGGAATAGTAGCAGCGATTACCACTGACATGAATCCATATGCTTGTCTGTCTTGCACTTAATATGAATAAAGTCAGATCGGTTGTTGGGGTTGTTTATGGGAAACCTCTGCACTCAACTTAATATGCTGCTATTTGTAACTTTTAAATTATTACTTCTGGACCGAGAAATATGAACATTTTAATGTTTTTAAAAAACATTTTATTATTAACTTTGTTTCCTAAATGTCATATATACACAACTAACAATTTTGCTATTCACCAAGTACAATTTTGACAATCTACCCCACGCTGTGGTCTCTCTCTCGCACACGCATGCACACACACACACACACACACACACACACACACACACACACACACACACACACACACACACACACACCCACACACACACACACACACGCGCACACAGCAAAGGCTGGAAAAGAAACAGAAATGAAAAAGGAATTGACTGTTTACTGCCCCTACTGTAGTTATTATTATCAACATGTCAACAGAGAGCTTTCTTACCATTTCTCTCCTCACTATGATTAGACATTGTGACAGGGAATTTGTTAATCCATTAATTGGGATGTTAAAGCATTTTCAACATTTAAGTTGTGCACCATATATATTCTAAAAGATGCATGTAAATCGTATAAAGTAAACCCTTTTGTTTGCCATTGATGGTAGGGCTTTCACTATACACCCGCTAAAGCCTGTCTGGAGCAGCCGATGGCGTACAGCTGTATCATTATCCTTGAAGAGTGTTATTTCCCTGTCATGCCCTGATGGCAACTTGCCAACAAATGTGACAGAATAAGATCGTCCTCCAGCACTGGGTTGTCTGAGAGGGAGCTGGGAGAAGCCTGGGTTCTACAATCAACAATCAAGTGATATTCTATCGACATCCACTCACGGAGACACAACCAAAAACCATCTGAAATGTTCCTGTATAATACCACTATTTTATCATGTGTTTGTCTTTTTAGCTATTCATATTTAGTTTTATAGATGATGTATTATGTATGTTTGGCAGTGACTTGGGGCCAGATTTAAAGTGTTTATACCCATGCAACGTTTAGCTTATATTGTCCAGAGCCAATGAAACATGGTACGAGAGTCATATATAGGATGAGACAACTAAATGAGATATTATTATGAGAAATTATTATTATGAGTAGGCCTGTGTTTAATCTTTTGTCTTTGGACCAAATGAACACTTGTATGAATTGCATGATTAGTGAATCTGTCCCTTCTGGTGTTAAATTGAGTCCTTTTCCCACCTAATGTAATATCTTAAATGAGTCCTAGCAGAAAGAAACCAAAGTTAAACCAGCCATTGTGTGCTTGGTTTTGAAGTAGTACAATCCTCCAATGACTTCTTCCTTCAAATGTGAGATGTTGGAAAAGTGCAGCATTGAGATGCAAGTTTAAGTAACATAATCATCTAACAAATGAAACAGAAAGTCCTCCGCTCTAAATGACCTTTAACTTGGTGCCGCACAACGAGAAAGAAAGCCAACACTTCTTTGTGGAATTCGGGGCGCTATAAATTCTTTGTGTCCACAGAAAGGCCTGATAACCAGTTCACAACAACCACTAAGGCATTTGATAGGCTAATGGGGAATAGTGTTCGCTGTACACCTTTGTAATTGGACGTCATAAATCCTGAGAAGGTGATGGGACAAAACAAAAGCGTGTCTTTGTCTGTGTGTCTCAGCCACTGCACTCCTCGTATATCCTGTTGCCTTTGAATAGGGGCTATCTGAATGGGCCATATATATGTTACAATGTGAGATGCATGGTCATTGGCCCCTGGGCATTGATCGTCGCCTTCCTCGCTGCCCTGGCTCTTGACCAGGAAATAGGCCGTGGCGATAACATAAGGCTCTGGTCTTATCAAGATCCTTTATGTAGGTTATGCTGTCAGCAACCATTAACCTTGCCTTTGTTATCTGCACACTGGTGATTAGCTCAAAGCCCTAAAATATCCATTGATGGGGTGGGGCCCATAGAAATATAACGGCTAGAGAGGACAATAGCTAGAATATCCATGTGATTTTTCACAATGTAACTCAATGTGGAGGCACGATAGAATTTGTCACTGGAGTCTCATTCTGCAAAATGCCAATTGGGGAAAAAAATAAATGAGAATCGCACTCTTTTGTTTTGCTTGTCTTCCGCCAGTCTTATTGCTATGAACAATGTTAGCAGATGGCCAGACCCTTTAATAATAGCATATTGCGTTGAATTGGACTGTCTTTTCTAGGGTTACACAATTCTGCTAACGTTCCCAAAGCTCCCAGGTTTTCCAGAAATTCTGGTTGGAGTATTCTGGGTATCCTGATTATTCCCTTCTGATTCTGGGAATGTTCCAAACGGGATCTCTGGGAAACCTGGGAATTTGGGGAAAGTCCACAGTAAAACGAGTCCTATATCGACATAACTTGAAAGAAGCCACTGCTCCAAAACCGCCATAAAAAAGCCAGACTACGGATTGCAATTGCACATGGGGACAAAGATCGTACTTTTTGGAGAAATGTCCTCTGGTCTGATGAAACAAAAATAGAACTGTTTGGCCATAATGACCATCGTTATGTTTGGAGGGAAAATGGGGAGGCTTGCAAGCCAAAGAACACCATCCCAACCGTGAAGCACGGGGGTGGCAGCATCATGTTGTGGGGATGCTTTGCTGCAGGAGGGACTGGTGCACTTCACAAAATAGATGGCATCATGAGGCAGGGAAATTACGTGGATATATTGAAGCAACATCTCAAGACATCAGTCAGGAAGTTAAAGCTTGGTCACAAATGGGTCTTCCAAATGGACAATGACCCCAAGCATACTTCCAAAGTTGTGGCAAAATGGCTTAAGGACAACAAAGTCAAGGTATTGGAGTGGCCATCACAAAGCCCTGACCTCAATTCTATAGAACATTTGTGGGCAGAAGTGAAAAAACGTGTGCGAGCAAGGAGGCCAACAAACCTGATTCAGTTACACCAGCTCTGTCAGGAGGAATGGGACAAAATTCCCCCAACTTATTGTGGGAAGCTTGTGGAAGGCTACCCGAAACGTTTGACCCAAGGTAAACATTTTAAAGGCAATGCTACCAAATACTAATTGAGTGTATGTAAACTTCTGACCCACTGGGAATGTGATGAAAGAAATTAAAGCTGAAATAAATCATTCTTTACTATTATTCTGACATTTCACATTCTTAAAATAAAGTGGTGATCCTAACTGACCTAAGACAGGGGATTTTTACAAGGATTAAATGTCAGGAATTGTGAGAAACTGAGTTTAAATGTATTTGGCTAAGGTGTATGTAAACTTCTGACTTAAACTGTACACTCTTAGAAAAAAGGGTTCCAAAAGGGTTCTTTGGCGGTCCCCATAGCAGAACCATTTTTGGTTCCAGGTAGAACCAAAAAGGATTTATTCCAAGGGTTATTCTATGGGGACAGCCAAAATACCCTTTTTGGTTCTAGATATAACTTTTTTTTCTAAGAGTGTAGACCTACACAGACACACACACACACACACACACACACACACACACACACACACACACACACACACACACACACACACACACACACACACACACACACACACACACACACACACACACACACACACACACTCCCACTCCATCGCCATGCCAGGCAGAAAAAGTCATCCACAGCAACCTCATACACTCTCACTCTAACTCTAACTCTGTACCAATATTTGCGTAGCGCTCATCAGGTATTTGAGCAAGTCCTTCTGGTCCCCTCCACAGATGGATAAGCACTCACGGTGAACAGCTCTCCTAGTAAGTGGGAAATGCCCTGTTATCACCTGACCTGAGAGGGGATCAATAGTAGTTAGTGTGGGTTTGATAATTGCAGCTGTTAGACACAAGTGCTAGTCCACCTCTCCATCGAGTGACTCCTATCACCTTGTGGCTAGTCATTAGTGAATGGACCACGGCTGGGGCTTTGGGAGAGGGTTGTGGTTTGGGCAGTGGTGGAAAATGTGCCCAATTTTCATACTTGTGTTAAAGTAAAGATACCTTGATAGAAAATGACTCAAGTGAAATTCACTCAGTAAAATACTACTTTAGTAAAAGTCTAAAAGTATTTGTTTTTCAAAATACTTAAGTATCAAAAGTAAATGTATAAATCATTTTAAATTGCTTATATTAAGCAAGCCAGACGGCACCATTTTCCTGTTTTTTATTTATTTACGGATAGCCATGGTCACAATCCAACAGTCAGAAAAAATTTACAAATGAAGCACTTGTGTTTAGTGTCTTCCAGATCAGAGGCAGTAGGGACGACCAGGGACGTTCTCTTGATAAGTTTGTGAATTGGACCATTTCCTTGTCCTGCTAAGCATTCAACATGTAACGAGTACTTTTGGGTGTCAGGGAAGATGTATGGAGTAAAAAGTATGTTATTTTCTTTAGGAATGTAGTGAAGTAAAAGTTGTCCAAAATATAAATAGAAAGTAACTACTAGTACTTTAAAGTATTTTTACAAAAGTACTTTACAATATTGGGTTTGGGATGTGAAAACTCACTCTGTATTAAACTGATGAACTCGATATACCTGTCCTCAATGGACAAATTTATATCTGGGGTTCCAGAAGTGATACAGTCTAACCAAGGTAGAGAGTTTGTCTCCCCCAGAATCTCATGCTACAAGATACTATAATACATCCAGCTCAGGGAGTCAAGAAAATCCACAGTTCCTTTTAGAAACAGCTAGCTGAAAACCGTGCGTGTGTGTGTGTGTGCGTGCGTGTGTGTGTGTGTGTGTGTGTATAGTTGAGGTGATTTGGTGATGATTGTGAGAGGAGTTGTCAGACAGAAGAAGATCACAGCGTTTGAAGGAGGGAGTACACATCTGAAAAGACCTGTTTTAATAGTACTTCACCCATGGCAGGTTTTCTTTTAATGCGGATGAATTTGGATTAACGTTGGATGAGGAAGAGATTGTGTGTGTGTGTGTGTGTGTGTGTGTGTGTGTGTGTGTGTGTGTGTGTGTGTGTGTGTGTGTGTGTGTGTGTGTGTGTGTGTGTGTGTGTGTGTGTGTGTGTGTGTGTGTGTGTGTGTGGGTGGGGGGGGGGGGGGGGGGGGGGGGGGGGCTGGGAGAAGCTTTATAATGAAACAGTTCATCTGAATACTTCTAGGTAGTGCTTCAGTAATGCTCTCAATAATATGTCAAACGTTTCCTACTGGTCTATAATTCGCATGTATTCATTGTTGTACTATCCTACACAGTATATGGAAGTAGCCATGTGTTTTACTTCATAGGAATCACTGCTTGTCACTACTCAGTCTCCTTGCTGGTGTATTGATGTGAGTGTGTGTGCGCGCATGGAAGTGTGCTGTATGTGCGTATTTGTGTTTGTGTGTGCAAGTTGTCGCACGTGCAGATGTAGAGGAAGACAAATTTGTGTTAAAATCGGGTATTGGCAAATTAGGCTTCCTTGTGTGTTTTCTTCAAATCAGGAAACAGGATGAATATGGCTTTGATTGGCAGGATCTGGTAAGGCAACATATCACACACCATAGTGTCAGCTGTCTTTCCAAGATCATGGCAGGGGGCAAAGTGTGTGTGTGTGTGTACGTGTGTGTGTGTGTGTGTTAGGTTAATCACAACCCTGTGATGGTTCTTCCGTCCTCTGAAAGGCTTTTGGGTTCACTCTGTAAATGATTCTGAAGAGTGACATTACCAACGTATCATGTCCCATGATAATCAGACAGGATATCACAAACGCTGAAATGTTCGCACGTCTTCCCCAGCAGCTCTCTCAGGTGAAATGCCAAATCTCACACACACACCAGATTTTGTCTTGTTTCCTCACTGAAAAACTCCCCGTCTCTCTCTTCCCCTCTCCTCCTCTCCTCTGCTACCTCCATTCACACTCGGCAATTAAAACGGGAAAGAAAAACAGCTCTGCCTGCCTTGCAAGTGTTACTTATCATATTAATTAAAATCTGGTGACACAATAACGCGAGCAGCTGTGGAGGAAAGCGAGGGAAATTAACAAACGTTTGATATGTTGTGTTGCTAATGTGACACGCATTATACAGGTCAGAGAAAAACAAAGAGCAAGCCCCAATATGCTAATGCTGCTGAGGGGACCCAGGCAGTTGGAGAGAGGGTACGAGGAGGAGAGAAATGGAGAGAGAGAGAGGGGGGAGAGGAGGAGGAGAGAAATGGAGAGAGAGAGGGGGGAGAGGAGGAGGAGAGAAATGGAGAGAGAGAGAGACATAGAGAGATAGAGACAGACAGACAGAGGGGAAGAGAGGCTTCCTGCTTGATAGCAAGGAGAGAATCCCTCAAATCGCCCTCTGTCATGTGACCTCTAATGGCAGACTGGGTTGGATGAAGTCAAGCATTGGTTTGACAGACTGACAGGCAGGCCATTAATGTAGATATCCTGACCTAGTGAGACTTCAGGATTTATGATTGCGAGGAACGGGGTCAGGGTAAACGGTGAATGCACGGCTCCCACTCTCACCCTGACACAAGAGGTAAAGGCCAGAAGACAAAGAGAGGAGGAGAAAGGAGAGAGGAGAGAGGAGAGAGGAGAGAGGAGAGAGGAGAGGGCCTTGGATATGAGGCTTGGTTCAGAGGTCAGAACAGAGGTGATTCAATTCCATTATTTCCCTTCAGGACGATTGTGTTCCAGGCCTTGTTTTGCCACATCAATCCTGAAGTCAGGGAGATGCAGGAGGAAATAGCACAATGTACACACTAGTGGATATGAGCAGTGTGTGAGTGAGTGCACACCTTTTGTTTGTCTGTTGGGAAAGGTTTGTTTTTGTGTATATACGTATAAACTGCACATAGCAATAAATAGTTATCTTTGTGGATATTAAACTTGTTTTTAATGTTAGGCTTTCTTATTTGTGATTTCTCTCCTCACACATGTATTTCATATTCTTTTTTATATTTGTTTATATCAATAAACCATCCCAGCTGGTACATGCCTGAGTAGTTTAACAAATGGGCTTGTTATGTATTCACCATCCCAGGAAGTCTCAACTGATCACGTGTGATGTCAGATCCTGTACCCCAGCCTGAAGAAGTAGAGTTGAAATGTTTTAGGTGCTGCTTTCCAAACGCAAGTGTAGGATTATTTTATGAAAGACACCACTATTTCTTAAGTCTCCGCTGTGTGGTTCTAAAATACGATGAATCTGTTGAATTGAGTTGAGTTGATGTATGGCTGTAAGTGTAGTCAGTTAAACCTGCTATAGAATAATCTGTCTCCATCCAGTGTTGGTCTACATAGAGACTATTCCATCCATCAGATTAACAACCCTCAAACTACACAAGTAAAGCCAATCTGTTTTTCTGATGGTTCACTGCCTGTTTGAGGTGAGTGCACTACATAATTCCGGTAAATGTATACTTTTAACTGCAAGGTTTCACCACAGTTGATGTTGCATTGATGTCAGACCTGAACCATGATAGGCTAAGAGTTTCTCTGAGTGAATTGGCTGGCCAACCTCAGACCCCCTCCAAGGGTTTGATAAGTCTCTGTGATGTAATAATGACTAATGATGATGGGAGGAGGTGGAGGAGTGAGAGAAGAGGGGGATGAGAGGAGGAGAAGAGGGGGATGAGGGGGCGGAGAGCAGGGGTGAGTGGCAGTGAGTGACACAGACTATGATTACAGGTCTATTAGGAGGAGTGTGTGTGTGTGTGTGTGTGTGTGTGTGTGTGTGTGTGTGTGTGTGTGTGTGTGTGTGTGTGTGTGTGTGTGTGTGTGTGTGTGTGTGTGTGTGTGTGTGTGTGTGTGTGTGTGTGTGTGTGTGTGTGTGTGTGTGTGTGTGTGTGCAGGTGTGTGTGCAGGTGTGTGTGCAGGTGTGAGTGCGTGTGCAGGTGTGAGTGCGTGTGCATGCGGGTGTGTGTGTGCAGGTGTGAGTGCGTGTGCAGGTGTGAGTGTGTGTGCATGCGGGTGTGTGTGTGTGAGAGAGATGTGTGTGTTTTATGGTGGACTGTGTATGGATAAATGCGTGAATGAAAGGAGGATACAACATGAGTGTAATAATGACTCTGAATCCTGTAGATAAATGTTAAACGTCATCCTGGTATTGAAACTAATTCAACTGGAGAGAAGCTCTTCTACACAGAACGCATCATGTTGCTGTCAAAACCCAGCACTTGTTGTTGTTAGTCTTCTGTTGTGGAGGTGTTATTATGTATGGTAAATATAAACAGAGAGAGAGACTACTGTACACCTGCTTGCTGATTCAAGGCCTCCAAGAGCTCCAGATTTGCATTCTTCTGGTTTCTTCTTCTTCCTTCTGGAAGGCTTGTATCACCCAGACAGTGATATTTCATCCGGACTGTTTGTTGTGGTCAGTGTGTATGAAGCTGAGTCTGTTCTAGGAAGGCCTATGCATGTGTGAAGGATGTCACGCTGCTTGCTTAGCGACTACCGCTTCCTCCTGATTCGACCCAGGACCCAGGACCTCTGCTTTGCCTGCACACATTACCGCCCTCCTAATTCGACCCAGGACCCAGGACCTCTGCTTTGCCTGCACACATTACCGCCCTCCTGATTCGACCCAGGACCCAGGACCTCTGCTTTGCCTGCACACATTACCGCCCTCCTAATTCGACCCAGGACCCAGGACCTCTGCTTTGCCTGCACACATTACCGCCCTCCTGATTCGACCCAGGACCCAGGGCCTCTGCTTTGCCTGCACACATTACCGCCCTCCTGATTCGACCCAGGACCCAGGGCCTCTGCTTTGCCTGCACACATTACCGCCCTCCTGATTCGACCCAGGACCCAGGGCCTCTGCTTTGCTTGCACACATTACCGCCCTCCTGATTCGACCCAGGACCCAGGACCTCTGCTTTGCCTGCACACATTACCGCCCTCCTAATTCGACCCAGGACCCAGGACCTCTGCTTTGCCTGCACACATTACCGCCCTCCTGATTCGACCCAGGACCCAGGACCTCTGCTTTGCCTGCACACATTACGGCCCTCCTGATTCGACCCAGGACCCAGGGCCTCTGCTTTGCCTGCACACATTACCGCCCTCCTGATTCGACCCAGGACCCAGGGCCTCTGCTTTGCCTGCACACATTACCGCCCTCCTGAATCGGCCCAGGACCCAGGGCCTCTGCTTTGCCTGCACACATTACCGCCCTCCTGATTCGACCCAGGACACAGGGCCTCTGCTTTGCCTGCACACATTACCGCCCTCCTGAATCGGCCCAGGACCAGGGCCTCTGCTTTGCCTGCACACATTACCGCCCTCCTGATTCGACCCAGGACCCAGGACCTCTGCTTTGCCTGCACACATTAACGCCCTCCTGATTCTACCCAGGACCTCTGCTTTGCCTGCACACATTACCGCCCTCCTGATTCGACCCAGGACCCAGGACCTCTGCTTTGCCTGCACACATTACAGCCCTCCTGATTCGACCCAGGACCCAGGGCCTCTGCTTTGCCTGCACACATTACCGCCCTCCTGATTCGACCCAGGACCCAGGGCCTCTGCTTTGCTTGCACACATTACCGCCCTCCAGATTCGACCCAGGACCCAGGACCTCTGCTTTGCCTGCACACATTACCGCCCTCCTGATTCGACCCAGGACCCAGGACCTCTGCTTTGCCTGCACACATTACCGCCCTCCTTATTCGACCCAGGACCCAGGACCTCTGCTTTGCCTGCACACATTACCGCCCTCCTGATTCGACCCAGGACCCAGGGCCTCTGCTTTGCCTGCACACATTACCGCCCTCCTGAATCGGCCCAGGACCCAGGGCCTTTGCTTTGCCTGCACACATTACCGCCCTCCTGATTCGACCCAGGACCCAGGGCCTCTGCTTTGCCTGCACACATTACCGCCCTCCTGAATCGGCCCAGGACCCAGGGCCTCTGCTTTGCCTGCACACATTACCGCCCTCCTGATTCGACCCAGGACCCAGGACCTCTGCTTTGCCTGCACACATTACCGCCCTCCTGATTCGACCCAGGACCCAGGACCTCTGCTTTGCCTGCACACATTACCGCCCTCCTGAATCGGCCCAGGACCCAGGGCCTCTGCTTTGCCTGCACACATTACCGCCCTCCTGATTCGACCCAGGACCCAGGACCTCTGCTTTGCCTGCACACATTACCGCCCTCCTGGTTCGACCCAGGACCCAGGACCTCTGCTTTGCCTGCACACATTACCGCCCTCCTGATTCGACCCAGGACCCAGGACCTCTGCTTTGCCTGCACACATTACCGCCCTCCTGGTTCGACCCAGGACCCAGGACCTCTGCTTTGCCTGCACACATTACCGCCCTCCTGATTCGACCCAGGACCCAGGACCTCTGCTTTGCCTGCACACATTACCGCCCTCCTGGTTCGACCCAGGACCCAGGACCTCTGCTTTGTCTGCACACATTACCGCCCTCCTGATTCGACCCAGGACCCAGGACCTCTGCTTTGCCTGCACACATTACCGCCCTCCTGATTCGACCCAGGACCCAGGACCTCTGCTTTGCCTGCACACATTACCGCCCTCCTGATTCGACCCAGGACCCAGGACCTCTGCTTTGCCTGCACACATTACCGCCCTCCTGAATCGGCCCAGGACCCAGGGCCTCTGCTTTGCCTGCACACATTACCGCCCTCCTGATTCGACCCAGGACCCAGGGCCTCTGCTTTGCCTGCACACATTACCGCCCTCCTGAATCGGCCCAGGACCCAGGGCCTCTGCTTTGCCTGCACACATTACCGCCCTCCTGATTCGACCCAGGACCCAGGGCCTCTGCTTTGCCTGCACACATTACCGCCCTCCTGATTCGACCCAGGACCCAGGACCTCTGCTTTGCCTGCACACATTACCACCCTCCTGGTTCGACCCAGGACCCAGGACCTCTGCTTTGCCTGCACACATTACCGCCCTCCTGATTCGACCCAGGACCCAGGACCTCTGCTTTGCCTGCACACATTACCGCCCTCCTGGTTCGACCCAGGACCCAGGACCTCTGCTTTGCCTGCACACATTACCGCCCTCCTGATTCGACCCAGGACCCAGGACCTCTGCTTTGCCTGCACACATTACCGCCCTCCTGGTTCGACCCAGGACCCAGGACCTCTGCTTTGTCTGCACACATTACCGCCCTCCTGATTCGACCCAGGACCCAGGACCTCTGCTTTGCCTGCACACATTACCGCCCTCCTGATTCGACCCAGGACCCAGGACCTCTGCTTTGCCTGCACACATTACCGCCCTCCTGAATCGACCCAGGACCCAGGACCTCTGCTTTGCCTGCACACATTACCGCCCTCCTGATTCGACCCAGGACCCAGGACCTCTGCTTTGCCTGCACACATTACCGCCCTCCTGATTCGACCCAGGACCCAGGGCCTCTGCTTTGCCTGCACACATTACCGCCCTCCTGAATCGGCCCAGGACCCAGGGCCTCTGCTTTGCCTGCACACATTACCGCCCTCCTGATTCGACCCAGGACCCAGGACCTCTGCTTTGCCTGCACACATTACCGCCCTCCTGAATCAGCCCAGGACCCAGGGCCTCTGCTTTGCCTGCACACATTACCGCCCTCCTGATTCGACCCAGGACCCAGGACCTCTGCTTTGCCTGCACACATTACCGCCCTCCTGGTTCGACCCAGGACCCAGGACCTCTGCTTTGCCTGCACACATTACCGCCCTCCTGATTCGACCCAGGACCCAGGACCTCTGCTTTGCCTGCACACATTACCGCCCTCCTGGTTCGACCCAGGACCCAGGACCTCTGCTTTGCCTGCACACATTACCGCCCTCCTGATTCGACCCAGGACCCAGGACCTCTGCTTTGCCTGCACACATTACCGCCCTCCTGATTCTACCCAGGACCCAGGACCTCTGCTTTGTCTGCACACATTACCGCCCTCCTGATTCGACCCAGGACCCAGGACCTCTGCTTTGCCTGCACACATTACCGCCCTCCTGGTTCGACCCAGGACCCAGGACCTCTGCTTTGCCTGCACACATTACCGCCCTCCTGAAGCGTCTTACCAGTCGCGCCATGTGAAAAGCTGGCTATTTGATGGCGAAAGTTCAGGCTGAAGAGTAAGTTTCACACATCCCCATGCTACACATGCAGGGAAATCCACAAAGTGGCCATTTTGCATTTTGTGGGTGGGGGTGGGTTTTTGGCAATACCTACTACTATTAGTCATGTCCAAACCCAAAGCTTTTTAAAGTATGGTGGCCACCCGAAACATTTAGTCTTTTCACCTAATAAAGTGAAAACAGGTTTGAAGCTACACAGCCCCAACCTAAATCAGTGGCCGGGCCTGGGGCTGCTTAGCAACGACAGCCTGAGACTGAGGAGATGATAAATGACTTTAGGATGGATCATATTCATTAAGCTCTAAGTGAGTCACATTTAACCTGCCTTACAGGAATCAATTATCCTGCTATCAGCAGGCCAGGAGCCTGGAGGGAGACAGGGGAGGCTGGGGAGGAGACAGGGGGAGGCTGAGAGGGAGACAGAGGAAGGCTGGGAGGGAGACGGAGGGAGAGGAGACAGGGGGAGACAGAGGAAGGCTGGGGGGGAGACGGGGAGGTTGGAGGCTGGGAGAGACGCAGGTGGGGATTACGCCCCACCCTCCTCCATCAGGGAACTAGGGAACAAGGGAAGGAGGGCTTTTCAATTAGGAGGTAAATAACTGGAGAGGAGCAATCCATCCCCCAGGGCCTTCTCTCTCTCTCTCTCGCTCTCTCACTCACTCACTCACTCACTCTCTTGTTCTCACTCTCTTGTTCTGTCTCTGCTATTCGTTTGGCTGAAGGCAGTGTCAGTGGAGCAGTCCCAGGCCATCTGGTGCCAGCACCTTGTTTACTCGATCCCAGCTCAATATTTACCCAGGCTCCCAGCATCCCCCTGGGGCCAGTCACGGTGGTGGCACTGTGCCAGGGCATGGGGGTGGGGGTGATTGGAGGAGGAGTCTGGCAGGAGGGGGAAGGGAGGACGTTGGGGGAGTCGTTCATTTTAAAGGTGCATTTCATCAGGCTAATTAATTTACAAGCACCTGTTTAATCACTGGAGGCAGTGTGTGTGTGTGTGTTTACCCCCTTTCCTGCCACACACACTCACACACAAGCACAACCACACTCTAGGGGGGGATTTGAACACTGTCACTGGCCCTGGTAGTAGGGAATAACAGTGTTTCATCCTCTTCCTTCTCCTCCACTCTCTCTCCATTCCTCAACCCTCTCTCTCCCTCGTTCCCCACCTCTCTCCCTCTCTTCCCCACCTCTCTTCTCTTCTCCTCCACTCTCTCTCCATTCCTCAACCCTCTCTCCTCACCTATTTCCTCTCTCCCCACCTCTCCTCTCCTATCTTCCCCTCATATCTCTCTCTCTTCACCTCTAACATTCTTCAATCCCTCATGTAGTTTCCACAGTGGGGGGATTTGCCATAGCAGCTTTCTAGCCAGCGCACTCTGTAATTTTCCATTTGGCTGATGCTCTGTTGGCCAGCTCTGCTCCTCTGATTAATGTACACACACACACACACACACACACACACACACACACACACACACACACACACACACACACACACACACACACACACACACACACACACACACACACACACACACACACACACACACACACACACACACACACACACACTCAGTGCCAGCCAGAGTGGAGTCCAACGCTATCAGACTGAGCGGTGTGTGTGTGCTTGTTTATGTGTCTGTAAGGAAGGGTCTTACCAGAGATGCTGAGAGTGGATCTCGGTGTAAAGTGTGTGTGTGTGTGTGTGTGTGTGTGTGTGTGTGTGTGTGTGTGTGTGTGTGTGTGTGTGTGTGTGTGTGTATTCACTGTGACATTTAGTGCCATGAAACTGAGCACATCACAGCTATCAAAACAAACAATGTCAAAGCCAGCAGGACATCCTTACATCACCTGGCCTTGTGGAAGCTGGAGAGGATTAGGTAGGCAGTAACTGGCTAGCAGGCACTTAAGACAGATGTTACACAATTCCACTAGAATGACTGGTCAAAATAACAGTTTTATTTGGTATCTTATGACAGGGCTTATACAGGTTAGTTACAGCTATGTAGTTATATAGCCACTGTACCACAAGGTCCATGAAGCACGACAATAAATGTTTGCATTGCATAAACCTTGAACAGCTATTACTCCAAAGCTACTATAAATGTACTTGCAGGCTAAACGTATTGCCAGCCAAGCTAAATGTAACCGTGGTAGTCTACAATGCTACTCTTCAGATCTCCAGTAATAACACTAGGTGTGTCTCAAATGGCACCCTATTCCCTATATAGTGCACTACTTTTGACCAGAGCCCTATGGGCACTATAAAGGGAATAGGGTGCCATTTGGGAGGTACATTAGAAGACCCGCACGGTGATGTACCTTTGGCTCCCTCTCCGTTGCTCTCTGTGATCTCCTGCTGGCGTTGGGAATGAAAGGTGATGAAGAGGCCTTTAAACTCTCTGGGATATTCGGGACGCTAGCGTCCCTCCTCAACAACAGCCAGTGAAATTGCAGGGCGCCAAATTCAAAACAACAGAAATTCCATAATTAAAATTCCTCAAACATACAAGTATTTTACACCATTTTAAAGATAAACTTGTTGTAAATCCAGCCACAGTGTCCGATTTCAAAAAGGCTTTACGACGAAAGCACACCAAACGATTATGTTAGGTCAGCACCTAGTCACAGAAAAACACAGCCATTTTTCCAGCCAAAGAGAGGAGTCACAAAAAGCAGAAATAGAGATCAAATTAATCACTAACCTTTGATGATCTTCATCAGATGACACTCATAGGACTTCATGTTACACAATACATGTATGTTTTGTTCGATAAAGTCCATCATTTATGTCCAAATACCTCCTTATTGTTTGCGCATTTAGTACACAAATGCGTTCATATTTATATCCAAAAATCTTAGTTTACATTGGCGCGTTATGTTCAGTAATGTTTTGCCTCCAAAACATCCGGACATCCGGAGAGTCACATCAATTTACAGAAATACTCATAATAAACATTGCTAAAAGATACAATTGTTATGCATGGAATTATAGATAAACTTCTCCTTAATGCAACCGCTGTGTCAGATTTTCGGGAAAAAGCACACCATGCAATAATCTGAGTACGGCGCTCAGACACAAAAACAAGCCATACAGATACCCGCCATGTTGAAAACAAGCCATACAGATACCCGCCATGTTGTGGAGTCAACAGAAGTCAGAAATAGCATTATAAATATTCACTTACCTTTGATGATCTTCATCAGAATGCACTCCCAGGAATCCCAGGTCCACAATAACTGTTTGTTTTGTTCGATAAAGTTCATAATTTATGTCCAAATACCTCCTTTTTGTTCGCGCGTTTAGTACACAAATCCAAACTCAGAAGGCGCGGGCAAGTCCAGGCGAAAGATCAGACGAAAAGTCATATTACAGTTCGTAGAAACATGTCAAACGAAGTATAGAATAAATCTTTAGGGTGTTTTTATCATAAATCTTCAATAATGTTTCAACCGGAAAATTCCTTTGTCTGTAGAAATGCAATGGAACGCAGCTAACTCTCACGGGAGCGTGCGAGACTGAGCTCGTGGCACTCTGCCAGACCCCTGACTCAAACAGCTCTCATTATCCCCTCCTCACAGTAGAAGCATCAAACAAGGTTCTAAAGACTGTTGACATCTAGTGGAAGCCTTAGGAAGTGCAATATGACTTGAAAAACTACAAACTTCAGATTTCCCACTTCCTGGTTGGATTTATTTCTCTAGTTTTTGCCTGCCATCTGAGTTCTGTTATACTCACAGACATCATACAAACAGTTTTAGAAACTTCAGAGTGTTTTCTATCCAAATCTACTAATTATATGCATATTCTAGCTTTTAGGACTGAGTAGCAGGCAGTTTACTCTGGGCACCTTTTTATCCAAGCTACTCAATACTGCCCCCCAGTCCCAAATAAGTTAAGTAGCAATCTATATGTGGCCCTGGAAGCCCTTCATCTTCAAACACTGATACCTACACAGACTAATGCAGCCTGGGCTAACATGCTTTTCTAAGCCTCGTGTTCTTCTCCCTTCTTTCTCCTCGCCGCTCTCTCTGTCGTGGCTTTCTTATTGGCTAAATGCCTGCGGGGAGCAATCTCTCTCAGGGCAACACCTCTTTGAGAAATAGCCTTTATTTGACTGAGGATGACACAGACAGACTGCCTTGCAATCCTGCAAAGAAAGCAGGGGTTGCTGTGTGTGTGTGTGTGTGTGTGTGTGTGTGTGTGTGTGTGTGTGTGTGTGTGTGTGTGTGTGTGTGTGTGTGTGTGTGTGTGTGTGTGTGTGTGTGTGTGTGTGTGTGTGTGTGTGTGTGTGTGTGCCTGCTTGCTTACGTTGCTGAAATCTGTGTAGAATATCAATAGGTGTGAAGGCGAATGGCCTGCAGCCGTGTCTTGGGTGCCACGCTCTGCCCAGCTTCCTCGGCAGCTGCAGATCACTGTTTGTTCAGAACCGACTAGAGCTCTCTCCATCTCTCTGTTTGTTCAGAGCCGACTGGAGCTCTCTCCATCTCTCTGTTTGTTCAGAGCCGACTGGAGCTCTCTCCATCTCTCTGTTTGTTCAGAGCCGACTCTCTCCATCTCTCTGTTTGTTCAGCACCGACTAGAGCTCTCTCCATCTCTCTGTTTGTTCAGAGCCGACTGGAGCTCTCTCCATCTCTCTGTTTGTTCAGAGCCGACTGGAGCTCTCTCCATCTCTCTGTTTGTTCAGAGCCGACTGGAGCTCTCTCCATCTCTCTGTTTGTTCAGAGCCGACTCTCTCCATCTCTCTGTTTGTTCAGAGCCGACTGGAGCTCTCTCCATCTCTCTGTTTGTTTACTTCTTCTACTGTATGAACACCTGGAGAGAGAGACAGAGAGAGAGCGGGTTTTCCTCTTCTACTGTATCAGCTGTGAAAAGAAGAGAGGGAGTGGTATACAGTGTATTCGGAACGCATTCAAACCCCTTGACTTTTTCCAAATGTTGTTACGTTACAGCCTTATTCTAAAATGGATTAAATTGCTTTTTTCCCTCATCAATCTACACACAATACCCCATAAGGACAAAGCATAAAGAGATTTTTAGATATCACATTTACATAAGTATTCAGACCCTTGACACAGTACTTTGTTGAAGCACCTTTGGCAGCGATTATAGCCTTGAGACTTCTTGGGTAAGATGCTACAAGCTCGGCACACCTGTATTTGGAGAGTTTCTCCCATTCTTCTCTGCAGATCCTCTCAAGCTCTGTCAGGTTGGATGGGGAGTGTCGCTGCACAGCTATTTTCTCCAGAGATGTTCGATCGGGTTCAAGTCCAGGCTCTGGCTGGGCAACTTAAGGACATTCAGAGACTTGTCTCGAAGCCACTCCTGTGTTGTTTTGGGTGTGTGCTTAGGGTCGTTGTCCTGTTGGAAGGTGAACCTTCGCCCCAGTCTGAGGTCTTGAGCGCTCTGGAGCAGGTTTTCATCAACGATCTCTCTGTACTTTGCTCCGTTCATCTTTCCCTCGATCCTGACTAGTCTCCCAGTCCCTGCCGCTGAAAAATATCCCCACAGCATGATGCTGCCACCACCATGCTTCACTGTAGGGAGGTGCCAGGTTTCCTCTAGACGTGACGCATGGCATTCAGGCCAAAGAGTTCAATCTTGGTTTCATCAGATCAGAGAATCTTGTTTCTCATGGTCTGAGAGTCCTTTAGGTGCCAAGTGGGCTGTCATGTGCCTTTTACTGAGGAGTGGCTTCAATCTGGCCACTCTACCATAATGGCATGATTGGTGGAGTGCTGCAGAGATGGTTGTCCTTCTGGAAGGTTCTCCCATCCCCACAGAAGAACTCTGGAGCTCTGTCAGAGTGAGCATCGGGTTCTTGGTCACCTCCCTGACCAAGGCCCTTCTTCCCGATTGTTTAGTTTGGACGGGCGGCCAGCTCTAGGAAGAGTCTTGGTGCTTCCAAACTTCTTCCATTTAAGAATGATGGAAGCCACTGTGTTCTTGGGGACCTTCAATGCTGCAGAAATTTGTTGGTACCCTTCCCCAGATCTGTGCCTTGACACAATCCTGTCTCGGAGCTCTACAGACAATTCCTTCGACCTCATGGCTTTGTTTTTGCTCTGACATGCACTATCAACTGTGGGACCTTATATAGACAGGTGTGTCTTTCCAAATCATGTCCAATCAATTGAATTTACCACAGTTGGACTCCAATCAAGTTGTAGAAACATCTCAAGATTGATCAATGGAAACAGGATGCACCTGTGCTATTTTCAAGTCTCAAAGTATACTTATGAATGCTTTGAATACTTATGTACATAAGGCATTTAAAAAGAAAATTGTTTATACATTTGCAAACATTTCTAAAAACCTGTTTTTGCTTTGTCATTATTATTATGTATTATTTGTTATTAAACCTTTATTTAACTATTTAACTGGTCCCGTGTGGCTCAGTTGGTAGAGCATGGCGCTTGCAACGCCAGGGTTGTGGGTTCAATTCCCACGGGGGGACCAGGGTTCAATTCCCACGGGGGGACCAGGATGAATATGTATGAACTTTCCAATTTGTAAGTCGCTCTGGATATGAGCGTCTGCTAAATGACTTAAATGTTAAATGTAAACTAGGCAAGTCAGTTAATAAGAACAAATTCTTGTTTACAATGACGGCCTACCCAGGCCAAACACTCCCCTAAACCTGACGACGCTGGGCCAATTGTGTGCCACACTATGGGACTCCTGATCACGGGCAGTTGTGATACAGTCTGGGATCAAACCAGGGTCTGTCGTGACGCCTCTAGCACTGAGATGCAGTGCCTTAGACCGCTGCGCCACTCGAGAGCCAGTCATTATGGAGTATTGTGTGTAAATTGATTAGGGGGGGAAAAAACGATTTAAACATTTTTTAAAAAGGCTGTAACGTAACAAAATGTGAAAAAAGTCAAAGGGTCTAAATACATTTCCCGAATGCGCTGTATGTGTTTAAAGAGAGAGAGATGAAGAGAGAGGAGAGATGGGGTGGGAGAGCCAGAGACGGAGAGAGAGAGGAGAGATGGGGTGGGAGAGAGAGAGACGGAGAGAGAGAGGAGAGATGGGGTGGGAGAGAGAGAGTATGTGAAATTGTTTCTCCATTTCTCTCTGTCAATATCAACTCACAGTTTAGCAACATGATCACAGACAGTCTACATCCCCATGAACTCTGCCTCTCGTCATATCTCCCCCAGATCCCTCTCTCATATCTGTGCCAGGGAATATTGCCAGACAGGGGCTTGTGGTGTGGGACATCTGTTGGTGACAGACAGGAGGTCCGCTGTGAAGTCACCCCTGACAGCAACAGCTGTCTTAGACTAGATTTAATCCCAGACGTGTCAGAACCTGTCTGGGACGTAATTCAGACATCAGTGACACATAGGAATTATCACAGATGGATTTTTCAGACTACCCCTGATCCTCTGGTCATGTGATTGAGGTTGAAAAGCTGCTGTTTACTGATGGCCTATGCAGTGGCGAATTTAGGTATGGGCTACATGGGCAGTCGCCCAGGGCGGCCTCTTGCCGCGGATAGCCCCGGGGCACCCGCACCAAAACATTTGTAATGGTGACATTTGCGTGATCAGTTTTCTATTGCTCATTTGCACGTCACGTCCATGATATCATGTCACCGTGTGGGACTGTGGGTCAATTAACCTTGTCGGAGTGGGAGCCCTCATTCTAGTTTGTGAGCGTGGCAGGCTACTGCCTGGGAAGGTCTCCCACTCAGAAGTACGAGATGGGGTGGGGGCGGGGGTAGGTTGACCTCATGTCTCCCCACTGGAAGCCCGAGGTAGTGGAAGCGGGGGTAGGTTGACCTCATCTCTCCCCACTGGAAGCCCGAGGTAGTGGAAGCGGGGGTAGGTTGACCTCATCTCTCCTCACTGGAAGCCCGAGGTAGTGGGAGCGGGGGTAGGTTGACCTCATCTCTCCCCACTGGAAGCCCGAGGTAATGGGAGCGGGGGTAGGTTGACCTCATCTCTCCCCACTGGAAGCCCGAGGTAGTGGGAGCGGGGGTAGGTTGACCTCATCTCTCCCCACTGGAAGCCCGAGGTAGTGGGAGCGGGGGTAGGTTGACCTCATATCTCCCCACTGGAAGCCCGAGGTAGTGGGAGCGGGGGTAGGTTGACCTCATCTCTCCCCACTGGAAGCCCGAGGTAGTGGGAGCGGGGGTAGGTTGACCTCATCTCTCCCCACTGGAAGCCCGAGGTAGTGGGAGCGGGGGTAGGTTGACCTCATCTCTCCCCACTGGAAGCCCGAGATAGTGGGAGCGGGGGTAGGCTGACCTCATCTCTCCCCACTGGAAGCCCGAGGTAGTGGGAGCGGGGGTAGGTTGACCTCATCTCTCCCCACTGGAAGCCCGAGGTAGTGGGAGCGGGGGTAGGTTGACCTCATCTCTCCCCACTGGAAGCCCGAGGTAGTGGGAGCGGGGGTAGGTTGACCTCATCTCTCTCCACTGGAAGTCCGAGATAGTGGGAGCGGGGGTAGGTTGACCTCATCTCTCCCCACTGGCAGCCCGAGGTAGTGGGAGCGTGGGTAGGTTGACCTCATCTCTCCCCACTGGAAGCCCGAGGTAGTGGGAGCGGGGGTAGGTTGACCTCATCTCTCCCCACTGGAAGCCCGAGGTAGTGGGAGCGGGGGTAGGTTGACCTCATCTCTCCCCACTGGAAGCCCGAGGTAGTGGGAGCGGGGGTAGGTTGACCTCATCTCTCCCCACTGGAAGCCCGAGGTAGTGGGAGCGGGGGTAGGATGACCTCATCTCTCCCCACTGGAAGCCCGAGGTAGCGGAAGCGGGGGTAGGTTGACCTCATCTCTCCCCACTGGAAGCCCGAGGTAGTGGGAGCGGGGGAATCTATCAAATAGCGCATCTCTAACTTTGATTTTACTAAATGCATTAGTACTGTACAATCACACTACGAAATGCTACCAAATAAACCACAATTCATTCATAATACTGTGAATATATAATTTTACAGACATATTTCTGCATTTTTTTCTGTTTTGTGCAAAATCGTTAAGAATAATATAAAACCAGTCTGGACACCACCAAGGTGAATTGGTTTAGTCTTGACTCTTGGTTGACAGTGTTGGGCTCAGAGTCTAACAGCTCAGAGTCTAACAGCTCAGAGTCTAACAGCTCAGAGTCTAACAGCTCAGAGTCTAACAGCTCAGAGTTTAACAGATCCTAACAGCTCAGAGTTTAACAGCTCAGAGTTTAACAGCTCAGAGTCTAACAGCTCAGAGTCTAACAGCTTAGAGTCTAACAGCTCAGAGTTTAACAGCTCAGAGTTTAACAGCTCAGAGTTTAACAGCTCAGAGTCTAACATCTCAGAGTCTAACAGCTCAGAGTCTAACAGCTCAGAGTCTAACAGCTCAGAGTCTAACAGCTCAGAGTCTAACAGCTCAGAGTCTAACAGCTCAGAGTCTAACAGCTCAGAGTCTAAGAGTCTAACAGCTCAGAGTTTAACAGCTCAGAGTTTAACAGCTCAGAGTTTAACAGCTCAGAGTTTAACATCTCAGAGTCTAACATCAGAGTCTAACAGCTCAGAGTCTAACAGCTGAGAGTCTAACAGCTCAGAGTTTAACAGCTCAGAGTCTAACAGCTCAGAGTCTAACAGCTCAGAGTTTAACAGCTCAGAGTCTAACAGCTCAGAGTCTAACAGCTCAGAGTTTAACAGCTCAGAGTTTAACAGCTCAGAGTTTAACAGCTCAGAGTTTAACAATTCAGAGTTTAACAGCTCAGAGTCTAACATCTCAGATTCTAACATCAGAGTCTAACAGCTCAGAGTCTAACAGCTCAGAGCCTAACAGCTCAGAGTCTAACAGCTCAGAGTCTAACAGCTCAGAGTTTAACAGCTCAGAGTTTAACAGCTCAGAGTTTAACAGCTCAGAGTCTAACAGCTCAGAGTCTAACAGCTCAGAGTCTAACAGCTCAGAGTCTAACAGCTCAGAGTCTAACAGCTCAAAGCCTAACAGAGCCTAACAGCTCAGAGTCTAACAGCTCAAAGCCTAAAAGCTCAAAGCCTAACAGAGCCTAACCGAGTCTAACAGCTCCCTCCATACTGCCTGGGTATATTTATCTCTCCAGTGGCTCTTGCCAAGGGATTTTGGATCACTCCGGAGCGAGCATATAACTAAAGCCCTGAAAATCCCCCAGAATGTTCTAGTCACCCCAATTACAAATCTCCTCACCATCGTAGTCATAAAAGGCCTAAGATGTTGAAGTGTTTGGGTTTTAAGTTGGGAAGAAGAGATGATCTTCCTGCAAACAGTGATATGTCACATACAGATTTATCAGGAAATACATCCATGCATGCATATTATGTGTGTGTGTGTGTGTGTGTGTGTGTGTGTGTGTGTGTGTGTGTGTGTGTGTGTGTGTGTGTGTGTGTGTGTGTGTGTGTGTGTGTGTGTGTGTGTGTGTTTATATTATTCTGCATCCATTTGCAACATTTTCATAGCAACACTTCTGAAACTGAATACAGAAAAATATTAACAAAATATTTTTTCATAACTTAAGGGGACTTGAACAAGTGTATAATGTTTTTCTGGCAGATTGACAGAAGTGCAATATTAGCTGAGCTGTACTCTGTGGGGGGTCTGCATTAGGAGAGAGCTGTACTCTGTAACCTCTCTGGTCCACAGGACTCCTCACCAAACCTTTTAGCTTAAATGTTGTTTTAGAGAAATGTCACTCACCGCAGGGTCTCTGTACATTCTATAGAACCAGAACACTGTCACCCAGCATTATCATGTGCATTCCAGGTGTTTTTAAAACACCATTGAAAAGCACTTCATACCTGTAGTGCTTACATTAATTTTACATATACAGATGTAGGATTTTAATGTGACCAGTTTCTCACAGCAGGAAAATACATTATAATTAACAGATGTTTTTGTAGGGGTTAATAAAACATTTTGTGGGCAAATCAAGTCTGAAATGTTAAATTGGAAAATACTAACTTTTTCAACCAAGTTGTGCATTTCCTGCTGTGCTATTGACTAGTAAAGAGTTAGCTAAGTAGGCTATATTCTCTCTCTGGTCAAAAACATTTATCCATGTAATGTAGTGTTAGGATACTTTTCTTAGTGACATGGGAGAGTAAATGTGACACTTTTACCAGTGCCCTTTTTATAAAACATGGCATAAATAAATACATTAATTGGGCATGTCAACCTTGATGGCAGAAAAAAATCCCCCCACCCTAATTTTTCTAAAAGCTGTTTGTCACCCGTCCTCTGTCTGAATGGCCCTGCTAACTGTTCTTTAATCGACTGGTGTCCACGTGAACTGCTGTTGTGGGGTGAGGTCTCGTGGGAGAAAGAGAGAGGGAAGTGGGGGGTATGAGGGGCGGACACTGCTCCCAGGGGAGTTCCCCAAAAAGCTAACTTGGGTGGCCATTTTGGGAGGGGAACGGGGGCTTGTGGGGGACGGAGGGCAGTTGGAATTCTGTGAATCTCCCGTCGGCAGGCAAGTCCATGAATACCAGTGCCACTACATTGTTGCGACTTGTATTGACTTAAAGAGAGCCAAACAATTCCCTTTTCAGAGTACACCTCATTGTCCTCCCACAGTGCTGCCTATGAATATTATCAATCCCTTAAATATTACCCTCTTTGTATCCGACGGCAATGGAGAGGTAGATGGCCATAAGAAAGTAAAATTAAATCTCTGTGGGCCTTTGTGAAGCAATAGAGAGAGGGGTGAGAGCAGGACTGGGCGGCTATTGAATGGGAGTGAATGATAGGGGCGTTTTGGGAAAATTACCCATCAGGCAACACAGTATCATCAACACAATTCCACTGGGGCCGGGTTGCCAGGTTTGGAAGATTGACACCATGTGGCAGCGGCGGCGAACAGGGGCCGAGCGACTACGTCTCCTCTCACACGCAGGCAGCAGGCAGCTTGGGAAAATGAAGATGTTCATTAAAACAGGAAGGATTAGTCTTGGCTTAAATCATTATTATGGTAATACACGGGCTGCGAGGACAGATAAATGGAGACTCACCTTATCAAAACAAACAGCTTTAAGTGCAGGTCCTTCTGTGGGAAGGAAGGAACCTCCAGACTGCAGCCTTGTTGTTTTCTAGTCTTCTCCTCCCCAACACAACACGGCTGGCTCAGGGAGGAAGGGAGCACGATGATGTTGTTTTCTAGTCTTCTCCTCCCCAACACAACACGGCTGGCTCAGGGAGGAAGGGAGCACGATGATGTTGTTTTCTAGTCTTCTCCTCCCCAACACAACACGGCTGGCTCAGGGAGGAAGGGAGCACGATGGATGTTGTTTTCTAGTCTTCTCCTCCCCAACACAACACGGCTGGCTCAGGGAGGAAGGGAGCACGATGGCTGTTGTTTTCATAATTATGTATTTTCTTTCTATCTAGAATGTCTTTTTCTCTCCTCTCTGTCTGTTTTAAACCAGGGGGTTGTATTCTAGGGAAGCTCCTCTTCATCTCAATGGGATTTTCTTGTTACGTAAAGGTTAACTGAAATAAAACGGTAATTGCGTAACAATTATTTACTTTTTGGTTTCTTGGCGATCACTATGTGGTACAAGGTAGTTACCAAACATATTGAATTTCTTGCAAGATATACCAGGTTAACTCCAGCTGAAATAAGATTTACAAAATAAATCCTTCCAGATAAAAATGTATTTAATCTGTGTTTAGTTATCCCTCGCTAAATCCAGGCTTCTAAAGTTTGTAATTTCCACTTCAAAATGTCAGACTTGATTTGCCCTTATGAAAAATGTATCAACCCCTAAAAGAAAAATGGCCATTAGTTATAATCCACATAATATTTTACATTTTCTGTTGCTGCAGGATTATTTTCTCGCTGTAGCAAAGTGGCTCAAATTAAGATCCTACATCCGTAGTTATTCTGGAGTGGTCACTCAACGCAGTTGTCACTCCGATTCACTTAGGGAAGATTATCAAGAGGATGGAAGAAGTGTACTGGGGCAGAGTGAAAACCATGTGTCTGAACATTGTGTAGGTGTTGTATCCATCCAAGGCCTCTGGCATAAAGACGCACCCCCTCTCACATCAGCCTCCATAAAGCCTGCTGTTAGCGGAGGAGAGTGTGTGTGGAGGAGAGTGTGTGCACTCAGCTTTTGTGTTCCCTGACGTTTTCTGTTCTTTCCCCGGCGAGGTAGATGCATGGACTGTTGGGCTACTGCTGCAATGTTGTCTCCTACCTTAGAGTCTTAGACCGTGTCTTAGACACACACACACAAACACACACATTTTGTGGGCCCGGGCAGTGACAGAGAGATAACTTCCAACTTTGTTTTGACAATTTTGATTAAGCAGCGGAAAGGAACACCTGTACAGCAGTGGGAACAATACGCCGGGCCTTTAGAGAGATTGATTTTCTACATTAAAAAGGGCCCTTTGTCTAAAACCCAGGGCTGCTTTGTTATGCTAAAGAGAGATGGAAGATTCCCAATTCAATTTCACCTGAGCGCTGGTCAGCTCTACGCTCCTCTTTTGTCCCGTCCCTCGAGCACGGTTCCTGTCTTTTAAACCGCAATTTAGCTGCTGAGGTGGTCAGAGGGGAAATTGACAGGCGGAAGAGGGGTACTATCCCGCTCTCTCTCTTTCTCTCTCTGTCTGTCTGTCTCTCTCCCATCATGATGGAAACATTATGGCCGCCATCCAGCCTAAGTAGAGAGAGAGAGAGACGTGACATAGTCAGATCCAACACCCCCACCCCCAACAGCCAGATTACTGAACTAATAACATTTACTACAGGGGGAAAACAAATTCTGTTAACTCTGTGATGAGTGAACCCCTTTTCAGGTGTGACAGTGTCACCCAGCCATAGAGGCCTGATGTTCCTCATAGCCTCAGCCTCAGCCTCACAATGGCAATTAAATAGCAATCTCACAGAGTGGGCATATCTGACTGGACTTTCCAATCAAAAAGCGCAGCTCTACGTCTACCTGACAGTCTACGTTAATGAGGTTTGAGAGTGAAGATAAAAAAAAGAAATCTTCTGGGTATTAACTTTTTCAAGCTGCTTTGCTGTGAATGCTGGGTTACGTTGGGTATTGTTTGTTGGCTGTGTTGGCAGTGCATGCTGGTGATGCTATTGAGCATGGCAGATCATGTATGGATTGACCTTAGACTGGACACGCTTAACCTACAAGACGCACGCTCACACACACACACACACACACACATATGATTCAACATATCCCAGCTTCTTGCTAGACCATCATTATAAGTAAGAATTTGTTCTTAATTAACTTGCCTGGTTAAATAAAGATATACACTACATGACAAAAAGTATGTGGACTTTCTGCTCGTCGAACATCTCATTCCAAAATCATGGGCATTAATATGGAGTTGGTCCCCCCTTTGCTGCTATAACAGCCTCCACTCTTCTGGGAAGGCTTTCCGCTAGATGATGGAACATTGCAGCAGGGACTTGATTCCATTCAGCCATAAGAGCATTGAGGTCAGGCACTGATGTTGAGCTATTAGGCCTGATTCGCAGTCGGCGAGTCTGTATGTTGGCAGCAGCCTCTCTATGTTAGTGATGGCTGTTTAACAGTCTGATGGCCATGAGATAGAAGCTGTTTTTCAGTCTCTCGGTTCCAGCTTTGATGCACTTGTACTGACCTCGCCTTCTGGATGATAGCGGGGTGAACAGCCAGTGGCTCGTTGTGGCTCGTTAAGCAGACAGCACCACCCTCTGGAGAGCCTTGCGATTGAGGGCGGTGCAATTGCCGTACCAGGCGGTGATACAGCCTGACAGGATGCTCTCGATTGTGCATCTGTAAAAGTTTGTGAGTGTTTTATATGACAAGCCAAATTTCAGTTTGTCCACGATGTGTCGTTGTTGGTAATCAGGCCTACCACTGTAGTGTCGCTTGCAAACTTGATGATTGAGTTGGAAGCGTGCATGGCCACGCAGTCATGGGTGAACAGGGAGCACAGGAGAGAGCTGAGAACGCACCCTTGTGGGGCCCCAGTGTTAAGGATCAGCGGTGATGGAGATGTTGTTTCCTACCTTCACCACCTTGGGGCGGCCCGTCAGAAAGTCCAGGACCCAGTTGCACAGGGCGGGGTCGAGACCCATGGTCTCGAGCTTAATGACGAGTTTGTAGAGTTGAGCTGTAGTCAATGAACAGCATTCTTACATAGGTATTCCTGTTAACACAACGTGCCATTGGAACACAGAAGTGATGGTTGCTGGTAATGGGCCTCTGTACACCTATGTAAATATTCCATTCAAAATCAGCCATTTCCAGCTACAATAGTCATTACAACATTAACAATGTCTACACTGTATTTCTGATCTATTTTATGTTATTTTAATGGACAAAAATGTGCTTTTCTTTCAAAAACAAGGACAAGGTCTAAGGGACACCAAACTTTTGAACGGTAGTGTAGGGACCATGCAGGTACCCTACTGCCTTTTCCTTATACAAAATGAAGACTATGTAGAGTGAGAGAGAATCTCAAGGACCTTAGCCAGTCTTTCTAGCTATCACTTCAAAACAGAGCCGTGTGGTTGTAATGCACATAGTTTCTCCCCATCATTTTCACTGTTTCTCTCTCTCTCTCTTTCTCTCTCATCAGCATGATCCCTCACTCTCTCTGTCAGCCAAGTATTAGTATTCTGCTTGTCTCTGCGCCCAGAGAGAATTAAGGAACAGCAAGAGGAGAATTTGAACGGCTTCCATAAAGTCTTCAAACTCTTTCAGAATCAGGAGAAAAAAGAGAGGAGGAATTAAGAGGGAGGCGGAGGATGAAGATGAAATAGTCATATCATCAGAAATGTTTATAAAAGTGTTGGAGGAGAGGTTTCTGTGATTATGGTTTTAAGGGGGGGGGGGGGGTGGATTTGATCAGCCTAATCGTTGCCTAGGGTGACAGCGTTGTTGGATTCACATTAAGGGAAGACTGGGAACCGGACCAGGGAAAGCTTGCTCCGGAGTGGAGAGGAGACAGACAGACAGTCAGATAGGGAATCAGACAGACAGACAGACAGACACAGACAGACAGACAGACAGACAGACAGACAGACAGACAGACAGACAGACAGACAGACAGACAGACAGACAGACAGACAGACAGACAGGAAATCAGAGTCAATGTTGGAAAATAGACAGTGGCTTCCCAACTCCTTAGCCTCCCAGCGATTAATTAGGGAGGAGCAGAGAGGATGAGTATAGAGAAGGAATGGGAAGGAGAAGAACAGAGGAGAATTGGGGAGTGGAAGAAGAGTTGAGAGCAGGGTTGGGGTTAATTCCACAAATGTAATTCTCATTAATTTCCATTTCCCTGTAAATTCCATTTAATTCAATTCAAATTTCAGGTCAGTCTTTGAATCCAGGGATAATTCAATTCCTTTAAATTCCAATGTTAGGTAAATTCCAAGAATTTAATTCCCAATTCAATTGTATCCCCAATAATTCCACAAATTAAAATTTAATTCCCTCAGGCTTTCAGGCTGATCATGCCAATGTTCAAACAGCCTACAGATGTAGGATCTTAATTTGATCAGTCTTTTGTTGCTGAGGATTTTCCTGCATAGCAGGAAATGCAAACTTGTGGTGTATTCTGGGTTTAAAAAGGCTTCTAAAGTTTGTAATTTCCACTTTAAAATGTTAGACTTGATTTTCAATAATGGAAAATGCATCAACCCAAAAAATGTCCATTAATTATAATCCACATAATCATTCACATTTCCAGTTGCAGTACATTTTATACTAACTGCATTCATTCCAAATGGACAAATATTGAATTCCAATTCAATTTGATTTTTTTTACAATTACAATTAATGCCCAATTCAAACAGTCAAAACAGTCTAATTGCAATACCATAACTTGAAAACTTAAAAAATTCAAATTTAATTCAGGGTAAATTCTCCACTTCATGAGTGAATCATTTTTTAAAATTTCAAATAAAATTGCAATTGACCTGAACCCTGGTTGAGATACAAATCAGTGCACACCTATAGGTGCTGCAAACCTACATTTGCATAATGTCCATAAAAACATTAAGAATATCCATATTGATATCCCCATAAGTGTTAAAAAATGTAATAAATGACATCATTATTTAGATGCTACAAGTCAGTGAGTCATTGGGATCCTGTATGTCCATGGCTACAGCCCAGAGGGAGTGGTACCAGAGTAGCCTGGCTACAGAACTGTTCTTTTCAAACGTTGGTGACAATGGTGACAAAAGCCTGGCCCTGGGTGACACTAGGGAAACCCCATTCACTCTTTGGTAGCTCTGTGTTTGTGTGTGGCTTCGATATCACACATGTTTAACTGTGTTGGTACCTGTTATGGACAAAATAGCAGATGACTTTATACAGTAGTAGGCCTAAATACTGCCCCAGCCTTATGAACAAATCGAGTACTATTTTCCTGCAATTAATAGAATGGAACAAATCCAATAACTGGTCCAGGTAATTTAAAGGTTGTGGAACTGACATTCTGCTGGGGGAAGAAACAACAACAACTACTCATTATTCTCCATACAAGGGTTAGCGTTCACGGTATTTCTCCAACGGAGCTTTTCTCAGTTTCAATTTAGCAACAAATTGACTGACAAATCCAGCAACAATGTGGATGGCGAACCCTGGAATCCCTCCCTGGATTTGTCGGTCCCCAACATGATCTGGGTGCTGTTTACCTCAGAGATGGGCCGCTATATCCCTCTACAGTTACAGTATCTAATCTGGATAGAAACAAAACTAGCGCTAACGATAACTAGCACAGCGCTAATACTAGCCCGGTTCTTCTGCATGTGACAGGCCCACTAATAGGATTTAATAGGGTCCATTTGCATGTCAGGGTTTTTGATTTTCTGAAGGAAAGAATGAAAGAAAAAGCAAGGAGGGAGGAAGGAGGGAGGGGAAAAGGGGAGGAGGGGGAATTAAACGCTAAATGCACACTGCAGGACCAATTGGTTTCAAGAAGACAGTTTTCTGACAATCGTTGAAGCCCAATTATATTGGACTGGCTCTGTCTTTACTGAGTGGTATGCTACACCGAGCCTCCATTTTGAACAACAAACGTCTCTCATGCCAACCTTGTCAACTCTCGTATCCCACACATCTGTCTCCTCCAGAGAAGTGGGGCTTCTTTCTTTTGTGCTCCAGCTCTCGTTCGGTACGAAAGTTCTGAAATCCATACTCATGTACTGTCTCACTTTGACAGTAACAGGTAGGCTATTAATCAGATGAAAGCACGTCTCGGCAGCGCAGTAAAGATACTGCCACTTTAATGTGCGTTATTATAATAACTACTCTGGGACACATACCTGAATCAATCATCTCTACTTTGAGAGTCTACTGAGTCTCCTGAGCTTTAGAATGGTTTTCTACTGTCTGTATTAACTGTTCAAACAGTGTAGGGCGTCTGTGTGTGTTTGTAGAGCGAGGATGACGTGACAGTCAGTCAGTGTAGGTGGATCTCATATTACTGTGTACCGTGAGAGGAACAAGTCTATGTCTCTTCCCAAACTACATCCTATTCCCTTTATAGTACACTACTTTTGACCAGGACCCACAGTGACGCAATGTTCAATTCATATTCCTTGGTAGTTAATTGTCTGGTTGACAAGGCCAGTCTGGAGAGCCTGGTAAAGTGTTTTTTACAGCACATTGTGTAACGGTCCTGACCTGTTTTATGTTGTTTTTGTATGTGTTTAGGTCAGGGCATGTGTTTTGGGTGGGCAGTCTATGTTATCTGTTTCTATGTTGGTTTTGGTTGATTCTTTTTGGTCCTTTTTGAGAAGTTAAGAAGCTAGAAATAGTGGTTTCCTAGAAGCTATATATTTACACACTGAGTTTTTATCGTGACAGTAATATATCTAGCACTCCTCTTCTCTATTCACTGTAGGAGTGTCTTTGTAATGCGCCTCCCAAGCTTATCTGAACTCACAACTAGGAGGAGAAAAAGTACAATTGTCTCCACATTTGTTTGAAGACCATTTCTCAGACAACCATGAATTATTTCAAATACAACACTATAAGAAACGCCTAATGAATTAATACGTGTGCAGAGAAATGCCATTCACTCTGATATCAAAATGTAGCATAAAGCTATCCATTACCATCGTATATTTTTTTTATAGTTTGCGTTATTAATTTCATATTCTGATTTTAATTGGTTTTAATTTTCAATTAATAATCTTATTCAAAAAATAATCAGTTCACTGTGTGTGTGGGGGCTTACTGAACCGGAGTAGCTCAAATGAAGAAGTTGATGAAAGTTGAACAAACAAATCTATACGCTATTGTCATCTTTGTGTGTGTGTGCGTGCGCATTCGTTTGTGTGTGTGAGTGTAGGCCCTCTCAGGTCAGGGCTGTGGGTAGGCAGTCATGCTTTGAGGAAGTGATGGGCAGCCCACTCCTCGGGGGTTCTATCTCTGTGTGGATGATTAGATGGCTTGGGTCGGATTCCTGATTCCTGAGCCAGAGCCAAGCTCTCCTACAGCCCAGAGGAATGGAGAGAGACTGGAAGAGAGAGAGAGAGAGAGGGAGCGATAGTGAGAGGGACAGAGAGAGAAGCTATAGCTCTATAGCTGTAGCAGTAATCCCCCTGCTCTCTCAGGCTCATTCCCCGGCCTGGGAGCCGCTGTTTATTGGCGTGTAATGGGATCAGGATGTGGCGTAGTCAATATCAGAGCAAACATCGGCGAGGAAAGTGGCTGATCCGGGGGGAGATGAGAGGACTAATCCCTCTACAGCCCTGAGGAGATGCTCTCCCTCTCCTCCTTTCTCCTCTCTCCTCTCTCCTCTCTCCTCTTCTCCATGGCTTTATTATCCCCCCGATTGGCTTACTCTGCAGGCAAACACGGGGAGCCGTGGCCGAGTGGGATGAGGAGAGGGGGGCACAGGCTGCTAAATATAGTGTGTGTGTGTGTGTGTGTGTGTGTGTGTGTGTGTGTGTGTGTGTGTGTGTGTGTGTGTGTGTGTGTGTGCGTGTGTGCGTGCGTGCGTGCGCGCGTGCGTGCGTGCGTGCGTGCGCTGTGGAAGATGCTTTAGATTTATCTGTTTAGTTGCCGAGAGATTAAACTTGATAATCCCCTTCCTAAACCAAGACCCCCCCCCACCCCCCACCCACTGGAGTCTCCTTTGGAATGACTTGAAGTGGCTGGATGTTTGAAATATAAGAAGCTCCACTAATTTTTGCCTTCTGCCGTTGTGCTTCGGTGATCAGAAAGAGAATTGACGCCCTTCTTATTGTCATCAATCTCAAATCTTTTCTTATCGTTCTGCTGTCATGCCCCCAAGGAGTGAGGTAATTGATTGGTGGGATTACTGTGGTAACATTTCATTTATTGTGTTTTTAATGCATGTATCTTTTCTTATCATCTTGTTGGCGGTAGGCGATGATAAGATGAATATACTGTAGGACTTGACTTGGATAGCAGAGCTCTTAGAGTTTGTCCTTCAGTTGATTGACTGTCAGTGCCTTTCAGTACTCAGAAAACAATTTCAATGTTGTCTGTAAGAAAAGGTGTGAACCATAATTGAAGGTCTTTGAAATCTAGATACCTAGAAACTCAGACAGCCATCTGAAAATTGCTGTTGATACTTTGAGAAGGAAGTATATCACTCTGACTTTAAATCAGAAATGTGTGGGTTGTGCATATTGTGTAGTTTTTGAAAAGTTCAGTTTGAGCTGATTCGAAGAAAGCCTTGAGTAAGATATTGTTTAAAAAACTGTCCATTCTACTGAATAACTTTTTGTTTGAGGTCAATAGTGTTCTCTGTATGAAGGCCTAGAGCAGGGATCATCAACTAGGTTCAGCCTCGGGCTGTTTTCTTTCTTGAGCGGATGGTCAGGGGGCCAGAACGTCATTACAAATCATTTGTAGACTGCAAATTGACAGCGAGGAAACCCAAACCGATCAGTGGCGGTCAGATGTAAACATTGCTTACATTTGTATACATTAACGTTTCTCTCTACTATGTGAGGGAATACTTTGGAACAGATTTCCCCAAATCTTTTTTTTTTTTAACTAGGCAGGTCAGTTAAGAACAAATTCTTATTTACAATGATGGCCTACCAGGGAACAGTGGGTTCGATTTTTACATTGTCAGCTCGGGGATTCGATCCAGCAACCTTTCAGTTACTGGCCAAACGTTCTAACCACTAGGCTACCTGGAACTGATTGTCTGGTGTTTTTACAGCCTTTTTATGTCCAACAATAAAAAAATATGTATACAAAAAAATGGGGGTCAAATAAAATCACCCACGGCCGCAAGTTGAGGAACCCTGGCCTGCAGTATGAGACTGCAGGTTACATTAAGATGTTTCAGGAAGAGTCCTTGTTACAGGAATGTCTGATGGACAACATTAAGCATCACAATTCAACACAGGAGGACTTTACTATCCCCCTCAGTGGGCAATTTACCATCGAAGACATTATCTGTAACACAAGAACAATTACTGTACAACTAAATACATCCTTAGTACATGTAGAAACAATAAAGGAAGGGAAGCACTGTTAGGGTACACTCTTGTAGGTCTCTGTAGAGAGAAGGTGCTCTTTGGTCAAAGGGGTTGATTAGTCTTTAAAAAGCAAGGAGGACCAAGGCACTCATCACATAATTAAAATACCTTTTATTTGTGAGGCATGTTCAATGGAACAAAGTTTTTAAAACTCTGACGCGTTTCGGCAGCATGGCCTTCGTCAGGGAGTACAATACATTTTAATTATGTGAAAAGTGACTTGTTCATCCTTACTACATCGTGCACTTATGTGCTTTACCTGGTAACTTCCCTTACCTGCAGTTACTATCAACAGAGTCATTCCATTTTAGTTACCAGATTACATATAGAGTTGTACTGTTTGGGCTGGGCGTAATGGCAGATGTTGCAGATGTCGCCAGGAACCTTTCCAACCATAATGTACACAGTATGTTATGCACTGTATTCAAATGACAGACTCTATGGTCTTCACACACACTGCATGTGGTACTTCCGGGCTCTGAGAGTCTTTGTATTGGTGTAATTTGTTTACCTACTCCTGTGGGTTTGTTTACCGAGCGTTTGCATGTGAAGACCTTGAATTACGAGCCACCCCACACATCGCCCGGGCGCCAGACATGCCATCTTCTCCCCACCCCGCTGCTCACAATTTCATGTCTTTTTTGAACTCGCCTCAGCATGGTAATTTCTTTCATCCCATTTTCTCTCTCCCTCCTCATCCCTTCTTTCTTTCTCTTTTTCTCCAGTTTGATGAATACTAAGTGTTTACCTTTGGTGGTGACATACTAAACGAATCATAAAGGGGATTGTCCTTCTCTTAGTAGTTTATTAGAGAATGGTCCTGTATTTTATCACATGATAATCACACAGACAATTTACAATTTTAACTGATCCAGTAGGTATACAATACTTTTTTGGTTTCTTTGGAATTCATTGAAACAAGCACCACTGTGTACAATTTGGTGCTAGGTAGCAATTTGATGCTTTGCACAATTGTGGAAATGTGGAAATCTTTGAATAGGAACCAAAATAAGAAACTCTTTACTACAGTTTCTATGTGTGTACCAGGGGAAATAGGTCTGTAAAGCAAAGCGTTCAGTGGGTTTTCACCAACAACCAATTCGTCAGGAGAAGTTCCGCCTCCATTCATTTTCAACGAGGGCCCGCAGAGAAATGTGCGGGGGATTGTGGGAAGGCGAGCGGCGAGAACCCTGCTAGCGGAGTGGCAGAACAAGTTGAGCTCTGCTCTGCTTTATGAACATTTAAAGTGGAGCTCTGATCTGCTTTATGAACATTTAAAGTGGAGCTCTGATCTGCTTTATGAACATTTAAAGTGGAGCTCTGATCTGCTTTATGAACATTTAAAGTGGAGCTCTGATCTGCTTTATGAACATTTAAAGTGGAGCTCTGATCTGCTTTATGAACATTTAAAGTGGAGCTCTGATCTGCTTTATGAACATTTAAAGTGGAGCTCTGATCTGCTTTATGAACATTTAAAGTGGAGCTCTGCTCTGCTTTATGAACATTTAAAGTGGAGCGATGCGTTGGAGAGGAACGTTGTCAAGAGGAGGCACCGCCTCTGGTCAAAACCCACTGTAACTGCTCCCTACAGTAGCCTACTGCAAATCAAAGCATTCCCTACAGTACTGTAATCCCAAGCATTCCCTACAGTAGCGTAAACCAAAGTGTTCCCTACATTACTGGCTCCCTACAGTACTGTAAACCAAAGACAGTACTCCTGTCTCTAGCTCAGTGTCTCAGCAGGGTCTTCAACGGAGACGTCAGTGTTTAATGCACCCCCTGATTAGTTTACCTTCCTATGATTGGAAATTAATTAAACTGATTAAAACGGATCCCGCCGGAGGGGCCACACTCTGAGACACAGCTCAGTCCCTCGAGAGACCGAGAGAGAGAGCAAGGGAAAGAGAGTAGAGAGCGAGAGTAAAACGAGAGGGAGAGAGAGAGAAATTGAGAGCAGAAGAGAAAGAGAGATCAAGAGAGAGAGAGCTTGAAGAGGAGAGAGGCTCATTTGAGTCCCGACAGAATGCAATCAGCTCTCCAGCGGCATCCTAATGAAATCAATAAGAGATGGGAGATGTTCGCGTTAACAAGGTAGCTCTCTGGTCTCACCCTCCATTCTGTTTAGACAATAGACTGAGTCTTGTTAGATCCATCAGCATCATTCAGGACTGCTCATCTAGGTGACCAGTGAGACAGGACAACAGATGAGTTTGGCAAAACATTGTTAGCGAGTTCAGTATGGACACTATTTCCCCCCAATTTGCAGCTGAGGCCCTCTGTCCTTCCGTCAAGCCCGTTCCCACTGACGACATCTTATTTAGACACAGGGGAACTATGTGCTGGCTACAATTTTTTGTTTTGGGTAACCCGGTAACACATTTACATTTTAGTCATTAAGCATGTCAGCGTTGGGTTTCTAAACCTTCCCCCCACTGCCCTCTCCTCCTCTCTTCTCATCCAGGTGAATATTATGGGGTGAGTGGGAGAGAGAGAGAAAGTGTGTGTGTGTGTGTGTGTGTGTGTGTGTGTGTGTGTGTGTGTGTGTGTGTGTGTGTGTGTGTGTGTGTGTGTGTGTGTGTGTGTGTGTGTGTGTGTGTGTGTGTGTGTGTGTGTGTGTGTGTGTGTGTGTGTGTGTAGAGGTTTAGGGGGCAGAGAGATTATTAGGGAGGGGTTTCCATAGTGATGAGGCCCTAGCTCTCTGAGTGTTTCTTCCCAGAAGGCTAATTGGTATGCGTCTCTCGGCCGGCCTTCTCCCTCTTCCTAACCACAACCCCCTGCCTCTAACAACATACACTACTGGAGACTCCTCTCCTCCACTCCTCCTTTGTTTCTACCCTTTCTTTTTTCTCTCTCTCTCTTTTACGCACCCTCCTTCTGGTGTAGGCATGGACCCAGACACTGTACGTCTAGAAGTGATTGATGAGTGACTGGCAGTGGCAGAAGATGTTCAGTGGTACTATGGCAAGGCGGAGATTGTAGTAAAGGAGTTGTGCCTGTCCATGGATGGAGGCTGGCTGCTTGACTGGAAGATGCCTGGGTAGAAGGTACCACAGCAGTTAGACACGTGGGGTCTCTGCCACCTGCTGCACAGAGCTATAGGACAGAAAGTGGACACCTCATGGGACAAACAACAGAAAACTACCAACGTCCAAATATGTTACAACATGTGACATTTCTTCAATTAGACAACCAGGAAACTAAAAAGAAAGAACTGAATGGAACCTGTAAATGTTAAGCCACACCATCTTCCACCCATGCATGTTACTGTATAATAATCTCCCCATGCGGAGTCGTTTCACACTCTCCCATGCAGGCACAAAATTCTTAACAGGTCGCCTCACACCCGCGTCTTCTCTGCTTGTAACCAGTTGATTTAATGTGCCTCCCACATCCAGCCAGGCGAGCATGTAAAAGACTAATTGACAAATACTTTAAATCATTTCTAATTAGCACAAGTGCAATAATAATTGGCCGGGTAATGGGAGTGCTAATTAGCGGTAGCAGTGTGTGTGGGAGTTCTGTGTGGTTGAGTGAGCCCTGCAGGGGTGCAGATGGAACAGGGCCACTCGAGAAGAGGGGGCTCTTGTAGGGCCAAGGGGCCAGACAGAGAGGCCCTTTGTTCCCATGGCTTGCGGGTGGCCCCCCAGCTCCGCCTGGGAGGAGAAGGACCAGGGGTTTTTGTCTCGCTGCTGCTAATTGAATCTGTAACCAGCCTCTGGACGCGGCTGGGCTGTGTTTTGGAGCGTTGTCGACTGACTGGTCTCGCCATTTAAAAAAAAAAGATCACCTGCTGGAGAACATACAAGAAAAAGCTCTCACTGTGGTCACAGGAAACTGTAGTCTGTCTGTTGCCACTGCTTTCTCTGCTGAAAGAGGAAATCTCAGTGGACAGTGGATTTGGAGGCTTACTTAGATACTGTACATTACGGAAACCCAAACTACTCATTCCTTATTGCTTTGTGTTGACGTTTGATACCATGAAGGCAAATCCTGACTAGCTTGCGTAACTTGAAATTGTTCTTATCTGCTATTGATTCGGCTCAGGGTTTGACCATTTGGGACTATTCCATTGGTTCCATTTTACTGGGCAAACATAATGCATCTCATAATGTGATACCATTGAGTCTTGTAGAAATGCATATTTCATTTTTAGATTATCCGTCTCGAAGGGCCACTTTTGGAATATGTGTTTAACCCAGGTGTGAAACTGACTGTGATTGACATGTCTGTACTCTGTTACATACTCCCATCATTGATCACATGCAGTCTAACGGTTGGCTCTAATTGCTGTCTAATCATATGCTACATAGTGGATTGGAGACTAATTCCCTGCTAATAAGCACTTCATTAAGGTATTTTACCACCTTGTCCCGGTCGCCAAATTATCCTGGAAATGAGCTGCTAACTGCTATGAGTATTTCAGTACTGGTTTACTTTACAGATTTGTTTCAGATGGTATTAACATAGACTTTAACGGTGGCTACCTGGTACCAAATTATATTTTGCTATATTTTTCCAAGAATCCCAAACTAAAAGTATTACTAAGTAGTAATGATGACATTATTCTAATTATATCTGCTCTGTGCTCATACTATTGATAGCATGTTGATGTACCTTTCAGCGGTCCACAAAGATAAAATACAGTATAATAGCACTCCAGTTTTTGCTACCTAAAACATTGACATTTCCTCGCTGTCTATGCTCTTCATTTGGTTGCTATTGTTGCATTTTTGCACCGGGAGAGTTCAGCTAATGACGTCATTGATTGATTGAGCCTGCTGTCTGATCTTAAATGAAGTGAGTCATGTTTTGAAGCAATTATTGTGGCCTTTGTGTTTCGCCGATTGCACGATCACGCTAGTAGCGAGTAGATAATGTTGTCTTTGTTCATTAGAGCTATTGGACTATCTGCGACGACATTGCAGGATATCTCGGGTTTTTGGGCTACTTCTAAATTGCACTGCGGCCGCTATAGCATTTCTCTTAAAAAATATATATACAGTACCAGTAAAAAGTTTGGACGCACCTACTCATTCAAGGGTTTCAAAACTATGAAATAACACATATGGAATCATGTAGTAATCAAAAAAGTGTTAAACAAATCAAAATATATTTTATATTCGAGATTCTTCAAAGTAGCCACCCTTTGTTTGATGACAGCTTTGCACACTCTTGGCATTCTCTCAACCAGCTTCACCTGGAATGCTTTTCCAACAGTCTTGAAGGAGTTCCCACATATGCTGAGCACTTGTTGGATGCTTTCCCTTCACTCTGCGGTCCAACTCATCCCAAACCATCTCAATTGGGTTGAGGTCGGGTGATTGTGGAGGTCATCTCATGCAGCACTCCATCACTCTCCTTCTTGATCAAATAGCCCTTACACAGCCTGGAGGTGTGTTTTGGGTCATTGTCTTGTTGAAAAACAATGGAGAGTCCCACTAAGTGCAAACCAGATGGGATGGCGTATCGCTGGAACCTCCCAGATCAACTGGAGGCGGCACTCTAGACCAGCGAGACCAGGAGGGCAAATGACAAACAAGTCATTTGTTTTGCTGTCAGTAACTAGCTAGAAATATAACCTCTCTTTTCACACGAGGCAGTGTTGTTCAGTACAGTATAGTTTTGTGATTGATTCGGCCATAGCGGCACTTACTAGCCAAGCTAGCCAAGTTGAGCTAGCTAGCTTTGTTTGCTGTTTCCCAAAATGTACTGTAGCCTAATGCTATAGCTAGCAAGCTAACATTAGCAAGCTAGCCTAGCTAGCTTAAGTGCATCTTATTAGGAGCAAAACGGGAGAAATGTTTTGATGATGATGAAGAAGAGTAAAGGAATGACTTTGGCTTTATAACTCATATTAGTTTTTGAGTAACTATAACTTGTAGTTAGCTAGCTAACATGTGACTGTGAGATATTCTGCATTGTGCTGCTACAGTAGGAATACAGACAGTACACAACGATTGCTCGTGAAAGTCTTATGGCGTTTTTGTCATTCTCTTACAGACAATACTGTTTGGTGGCCTACAGATTATTTTGGGAGTTTGTTCTACGTGGGGAGAAGCTAGGCACCGAATCCCCTTGTCTGCGTGTGTTGTTGGGGTCGTTTGAGCAACTTATCCCTCACACCATGGACAGTATGTTGGCTACAAAAAAGTTGAGGACTCGAGAAGATGTGAAAGGTCCGTAACAACAATCTCCCCTTTTATCAAAGTGATTGCGAACACCTCACTGCACCCACCAAACACATCATATGCAAGAATTCCCTTTGTAGAACTGCAGTATTTATTATAGGCGTAGTAGTATAATTTTCTTCTACTGTATGTGTGATACATTGCCATTACTGTTCCTGCATACTACTGTGTAAACACACCTCGTTCTCTAGAGCAAATAAACTTGTCTTAATACAGTCTATGTCTACTTATTTGCTACATTGACAGACTAATCTGTTTAATTGAAACATGTTTACTTGCCAACTTGCCAAGTTGAAATGATACACCCGATCCCTGCATCAGTTGTCTGTTCACACTGCTATGCTTTATCTTGGTCAGGTCGCAGTTGCAAATGAGAACTTGTTCTCAACTAGCCTACCTGGTTAAATAAAGGTGAAATAAAATAAAAAAATAAAAATTGTTTTAGCAGTAAGATTGTAGCTAGTTACTTCTAAATACATTTCATGAATATCACAATGAATTGATACAGAAGTTGAAGTCAACACTTTATTGGTTTCTGATGCAGCTGGGATCATTAGTCACTTGTCAGTACACTTGTGAAAAATATAATATAATACATTTGATCAAAAACACCATTATATGCATACACTGGGTACACCAAACATTAGGGTCTCCCTCCTAATAACCCCGCCTTTTGCCCTCAGAACTGCCTCAATTCATTGGGTCATGGACTCTACAAGGTGTCAAAAAGGTTCCACAGGGATGCTGGCCCATGTTGACTCATTGTAGTTCTTGACACAAACCGGTGTGCCTGACACCTACTACCATCATCCTTCAAAGGCACTTTAATATTTTGTCTTTCCCATTCAGTCTCTGAATGGCACACATACACAATCCATCTCTCAATTGTCTCAAGGCTTAACAATCCTTCTTTAACCTTTGACCTGTGAACCTCCCCTTCATCTACACTGATTGAAGTGGATTTACCTGGATTCACCTGATCAGTCTATGTTATGGAAAGAGCAGGTGTTCTTAATGTTTTGTATTCTCGCTGTATGTACAACAGCTAGCAATATCTAGACCACAATGCAGTTGTGAGCATACTAGGCATTCTATATTATACTACAACATAACCAAATATGGATCTTGTGTTTGCTGAATGTTCCAGGCATTGTCCTGAATGTTCTTCAGCTGGTGAACCTCGTCTTGTGTTGGGCAATGGCAGCTGGTCTGGCAGAACTTCGTGAGCTCCATGACCTTGGACTCATAGACTAGACACTTTGGCTCTTGCCGGCCCTGTGCAGTCGCTTCCTCTTCCGAGTCAGATGATGTTGAGCTTGAGCTTGTTCCCGGCTGAAAGCTTTCATCCAATAGGTTTACATGATCTGTATTACTGAAGCTGGTGTCAAGGTCATCATCAGAAGCAGGATTAGTCTGTAGGATAAACACTAGTCTGTGATTAGCCAACATTTTACTACTTTGTCCCCATCAATACACGCTCAAACAAGGTACTATATCCACCCAACCCCCTTGTGTCAACAGATCATGCATACTAACCTTCACCCACAATACCCACCCCAACAGACACCAGTCACCCACACCATCCCCTCCTTACTAATACCTCTGCTTTTCTTCAATTTAGACTTCAAGCTTTGCATAAACAATCAACTAAGCCTCCATAATACAGAGAAAACTACAGTAGAAGTTGTAGCCTACTTATAAACACACCGATTATGACAACAAGACACGGACCATGTTAATGCCTAGCTCCAGTATATTTATTTGCTCATCATGGAGTCATGGAAAGATTTAGAAAAGGTGACTTAAACTAGTTCCTGGTGCTGAGCTTGATGTCGATGCTGCTGCAGATGTTGATGGGATCGGACTCTGTAAATAGAACACATAAGCCAGTCAAGTTAGCCTCTAAGGTAATTAGTTAGCTAGCTAACGGTTGAATAAGGTCCTGTAGGCTTAAGCTAATATAACCTAACGTAGCTAACGTTAGCTTGCAAAGTTACAAATCACATCGGCAGATAGCTGCTAACTAATTACATTGATTTGCTATGGAATGTTTAGCTAGCGTATTATAAAAGCCAGCTATATTTTTGTTTAGATAAACAAATATAGTTCACTAGCTAGTTAGCTAGCTACGTTACCGCTGCTCGACTTCTTAGTAAGGTAAACAACGAAATGTTACCACAGCAGCCTATACTTGCTTGTAATTTGCACATCCAGGTACTGTGCACCCTACCATGACTAAACTTTATAGTTGTTCTTGACACAATTTATTTTATTTTATTGTTATTCGCAAGCTGATGTACTATGAAAGCGTGGCTGGTCCAGTGAGTAACGTTAGCTAGCTACCTGTTGACACCCATTCTCAACTGGATCCACCTCGACAGGTGTGGTACTACATCCTGAAATCGCTATGAATTCTGGATATTGTGGTTCACTTACAACCAGGAACTGTAGATGGCCCATTTCTACCCGGGAGATGCAGAAATGCTTACTCTCTCTCTCTCTGTCTCTCTCTCTCTCTCACACACACTCTCTCTGTCTCTCACTCTCTCTGTCTCAGTCTCTCTGTCTCAGTCTCTGTCTCAGTCTCTCTGTCTCAGTCTCTCTGTCTCAGTCTCTCTGTCTCAGTCTCTGTCTCACTCTCTCTGTCTCTCTCTGTCTCACTCTCTCAGTCTCTGTCTCTGTCTCTCTGTCTCTGTCTCTCTGTCTCTCTCTCTGTCTCTCTCTCTCTGTCTCTCTCTCTCTCTCTCTCTCTCACTCACTCACTCACCCACTCTCTCTCTCTCTCTCGCTCTCTGTCTCACTCACTTTCTCTCACACTCTCTCTCTCTCTGTCTCACTCACTCTCTCTCTTGCTCTCTCTCTCACACTCTCTCTTGGTTTCTTTCTGTCTCTCTCTCTCTCTCTGTTTATCTCTCTCTTTGTCTCTCTCCTTCACCCCTCCCTCATCAATCACCACAGATATTTGGCATGTCATTCAATTAGTCCCCCCCCCTCAAAAAAAATCTATTATGTAATTATTTTGCTTCAGCTGCCAATTTGATCTATACCTGAGAGATCTTGAGATATTTTAGTTCCACCACCATATGCTGTAGTCACAGCTAATAGCCCATCTCTCTCTGAGCTGACTGACCCATAATGGGCGGCATTGATTTTCAGACAAACTCTTGATAACAGACGTATGTAACTTAAATCACAATCAGAAATACACTGTCTATTTCTTAAAATTCAAGTTACATACTAGTGTCACAATGAGAACTTGTACATTCTCTATGTACATTTGCTTAACAAACAGCATGTTTAAGAGATTGTATAGTCCTTGAAACCATGATGGACAAGTTACAGGTTATATTTATCTCTTCTGCTGAATGTAATGTATTGGTGTTTGGACTATCTGTGATCATTGGTTTTTAATCGGAGGTGATGTCATGATGTCTGTCTCTGCCGATCGATGAGCTTGACAAGGCATCTGTCTATCTGCGTGGTGGCCAGGCAAATCACAGAGAGAGATGAGAGAATTGTCCTGTCGCGGCCTGTCTGTAAAATATGCCAACATATATAAAGATACGGTTTGGTCCCGTGGCCTTTCACTGACATTTAGAGCGCCTGGGCAAGGACATGCCCTTTTCTCTTTCTCCACCGTTTCTCTGGGATAATCAGGTGGTTTGAAAGGAAGACCGATAAGGGCTTTGTTTGCGTTGACAATGTCCTGATGATATGGCCTGGGAAGATCACAGGCAAGACTCCTCTCTTTCTAAAGGAGGGAGCCACCGGAGAGAACTCATTACTTTAGTGCATCTGGGTTAATTAGCTCAGTCCCTCCTCAAGATTGAATGGAAGAATCCCACCAGGATTTCTCCAAGATATTTAGACCTACGGCCAAATAGAAAATGTCGCAGAATTTCCTTAAGCCCCCAGAAATGTTTTGAAAGCAATACTACCAGTGGAAATAATTTGAATTAAACCTGCGACAAAATATTGATAGTTACATTTTCATCTGTAAAATGTCAATATGGTTTAATAAAAAATGTACTGCAACTTGACCACATTTGGAATTAAGATATTGATTGTGATGTAAATGTACCTGGCCTAACATCATCCTGTCTCCTGTTCTCAGCACAATCTCTCTCATTTCGCTCACATTCATTTCCCCCCTTCTCTCCGTTTGGGTTTTCATGACAGTCTTTTGATTCTATTCTGTTTCAGAATCTGGAGCTTCAACCATGTGCTCCCCCTCATCTCCGTGTTACACTATAGATTACATTTATGTCAAGTTGTCTCTCTAAGTGCAGTAAGAAAAGATAAAAGCATTTTTTTAAATGCTCTCTGTGTAATTTCTAAGTGTGTCCTACCACACTTAATAGCCTTTCAACCTGGTGTTTCTGCCACTCTTTGAATGAGGCACTCTTTGAATTCCCCATATTGTGTGGGGAAGTCTGTGAGCAGATGAAGTACATGGTGATGTGGTACTGAGGGCTTCAGCTCTGGCTCTGCCTGTTGTCATGACGTTGGCCTGGGGGTAGGTTTATGACAGTCATAAATACCTCTTCCGCCCTTTTTCCTCTCTCTCTACCCTACTGATGGGAAATTTGAAAACCCCTTGGTTAACATAGAGATTCTGGTAACATCAGAAGGTGGGGGGAAATTAACTATATTCTGGTAATCCGACCAATTGAACATATGCGGTGGTACTTAATGAATATGATGTCAGTTCGTTTGTCATCTGAGACATTCTCATCAATGATAGAATGACAAAAACTCTACAGTGGAAAGTCTACACATCAGAGTTATCGGATTCACATGGAATTGTTGTTCAATTTAAATGTTTGAATATGAAATTATTCGTGATGGGATGAAGAGCCATAGGTTGTAAACTATGAAACACACCCCTTTTCTCCCTCCACTATATAAGCCCTTGACGAAAATGTAACCTCCTGTTCAGAGGATGTGAGAACGACGGTCCATACGTTAAAAAGGACTAACATGTCAACTACAGAACTAAGCCAAGCTCAGCATGAGCTTTGGTTGCGAATGGTATGAACTTTGAACTCTGATTCACTACAGAAGTGATACGTCCTAGCCGTGGAGTTAGCAACAGCAGCTGCAAACGTAAATTAGGATAGGACAGACAGAGTATGCCGTCTACCACACAGCGACGTTACTACAACGTATCCAATTTACCAACAGAGACATTCTTTAAAGGACAAAGGACTCGGTTGGGCAACACGGCCTTCCATCTACCATCAACCTACCGAAGCGCAGCTCAGAGTAAATATTTATTGCATTTTCCTTTTCCAAATGGGCGGTAATTTAGAATGCCTAAGATACTGTATTTACGATAGCACAGCTTCGCCCTTTTGTTCCTCAGTCTTCCCGCTCTTTCACTCAAACCCAGCCCCCTTTCCTTTTGTGTAACCAGCTGTCATATCTGTTCCGCCCGCTAGGGACGTTTTCCTTTATGACGTAATTTGTAATCAAGGTATGATTCATTCTGTGTATATGTAATTATGTGTGATTAGTTAGGTATTTAGTAAATAAATAATTAAACCCAATTTTGTATTGCTGATTCAACGTGTTAGCCAGGGTTCGTGAAGATAACCAAGAATTTACAACTTTCAGATGAGACTGAAATAAGGTGACGATTAATATTGACTGCTATTGATGTAAAATATTACTAGGTCTTTAAGAGTTTATTCGGAAGATAACAGCTCTATAAATATTATTTTGTGGTGCCCCGACTCTCTAGTTAATTACATTTACATGATTAGCTCAATCAGGTAATATTAATTACGGAGAAAGGATTTTATAGAATAGCATGTCATATCACTTGCTGGCCTGCTGGAGGTCATTTTGCAGGGCTCTGGCAGTGCACCTCCTTGCACAAAGGCGGAGGTAGCGGTCCTGCTGCTGGGTTGTTGCCCTCCTACGGCTTCCTCCACGTCTCCTGATGTACTGGCCTGTCTCCTGGTAGCGCCTCCATGCTCTGGACACTACGCTGACAGACACAACAAACCTTTTTGCCACAGCTTGCATTGATGTGCCATCCTGGATGAACTGCACTACCTGAGCCACTTGTGTGGGTTGTAGACTCCGTCTCATGCTACCACTAGAGTGAAAGCACCGCCATCATTCAAAAGTGACCAAAACATCAGCCAGGAAGCATAGGAACGGAGAAGTGGTGTGTGGTCACCACCTGCAGAACCATTCCTTTTTTGGGGGTGTCTTACTAATTGCCTATAATTTCCACCTTTTGTCTATTCCATTTGCACAACAGCATGTGAAATGTATTGTCAATCAGTTTTGCTTCCTAAGTGGACAGTTTGATTTCACAGAATTGTGATTGACTTGGAGTTACATTGTGTTGTTTAAGTGTTCCCTTTATTTTTTTGAGCAGTGTATATTTTTTTAAGAGAAATGCTATGGTGGCCGCAGTGCAATTTAGAAGTAGCCCAAAAACCCGAGATATCTTGCAATGTCGTGGCAGATAGTCCAATAGCTCTAATGAACAAGGATAACATTATCTACTCGCTACTAGCGTGATCGTGCAATCAGCGAAACACAAAGGGCACAATAATTGCTACAAAACATGACTCACTTCATTTAAGATCATACAGCAGGCTCAATCAATCCATTTATTTTATGGTTACTACATGATTCCATATGTGTTATTTCATAGTTTGATGTCTTCACGAATATTATACAATGTATAAAATAGTACAAATAAAGAAAAACCCTTGAATGAGTAGGTGTGTTCAAACTTTTGACTGGTAGTGTAAATATTCAGTCCCTTTGCTATGAGACTCGAAATTGATTTCAGGTGCATCCTGTTTCCATTGATCATACTTGAGATGTTTCTACTATTTGATTGGAGTCCATCTGTGGTAAGTTTAATTGATTGGACATGATTTGGAAAGGCACACTCCTGTCTATTTAAGGTCCCACAGTTGACAGTGCATGTCAAAGCAAAAACCGAGCCATGAGGTTGAAGGAATTGTCTGTAGAGCTTCGAGACAGGATTGTGTCGAATCACAGACCTGGGGAAGGGTACCAAAAAATGACTGCAGCATTGAAGGACCCCAAGAACACAGTGGTCTCCATAATTCTTAAATGGAAGAAGTTTGGAACCACCAAGACTCTTCCTAGAGCTGGCCACCCGGCCAAACTGAGCAATCGGGGGAGAAGGGCATTGGTCAGGGAGGTGACCAAGAACCGATGGTCACTCTGACAGAGCTCCAGAGTTCCTCTGTGGAGATGTGAAAGCCTTCCAGAAGGACAACCATCTCTGCAGCACTCCAACAATCATGCCTTTATGATAGAGTGACCAGACAGAAGCCACTCCTCAGTAAAAGGCACATGTCAGCCCGCTTGGAGTTTGCCAAATGGCACCAACGGTCTCTCAGACCATGAGAAACAAGATTCTCTGGTCTGATGAAACCAAGATTCTCTTTGGCTTGAATTTCAAGTGTCACGTCTGGAGGAAACCTGGCACCATCCCTACGGTGAAGCATGAGGGTGGCAGCATCATGCTCTGGTGATGTTTTTAACGGGCAGGGACTGGGAGACTAGTCAGGATTGAGGGAAAGATGAACGGAGCAAAGTACAGAGAGATCCTTGATATTTATTAACTGTTGTATACAAGATGGCGACAACAGAGATGGTCGCCTCGCTTCAAGTCCTTAGGAAACTATGCAGTAATTTTTATTTTTTTATGTATTATTTCTTGCTTAGTTAGCCCATAAAATCTAAAGTGTTATTACATAAAGCCGGGAAGAACTATTGGATATAAGAGCGACATCAACTTACCAGCCTTACGACCAGGAATACGACTTTCCCGAAGCGGATCCTTTGTTCGGACCTCCACCCTGGACATTGGATCTAATCCCAAAGGCCGATCCAAAACTACTTTGTCGCCGCAGGAGAGGCAGACGGAGCGGCCTCCTGGTCAGACTTAGAAGGCGAGCACACCATCCACCGCTTCCAAGCATATTACTCGCCAATGTCCAGTCTCTAGACAACAAGGTGGACGAAATTAGGGCACGAGTTGCCTTCCAGAGAGACATCAGAGATTGTAACATTCTCTGTTTCACGGAAACATGGCTCACTCGGGATATGTTGTCAGAGTCGGTACAGCCACCCGGTTTCTTCATGCGTCGCACCGACAGAAACAAACGTCTCCCTGGTAGGAAGAAGGGCGGGGGTGTATACCTCATGATTAATGACTCATTGTGTAATCACAACAACATACAGGAAATCAAGTCCTTTTGTTCACCTGACCTAGAATTCCTCACAATCAAATGCCGACAGCATTATCTCCCAAGAGAATTCTCTTCGATTATAGTCACAGCCGCGTATATCCCCCCAAGCAAATACCTCGACGGCCCTGAAAGAACTTCACTGGACAGTATGTAAACTGGAAACCATATATCCTGAGGCTGCATTTATTGTAGCTGGGGATTTTAACAAAGCTAATTTGAGAACAATGCTACCTAAATTCTACCAGCACATTGATTGTAGTACCCGCTCAAGCAAAACACTAGACCACTGCTACTCTAACTTCCGCGATGCATACAAGGCCCTCCCCCGCCCTCCCTTCGGCAAATCTGACCATGAATCCATCTTGTTGCTCCCCTCCTATGGGCAGAAACTAAAACAGGAAGCACCCGTGTTTAGCTCTATCCAATGCTGGTCTGACCAATCGGACTCCACGCTTCAAGATTGCTTTGATCACGCATACTGGGATATGTTCTGGGTAGCCTCAGACAATAACATCAACGTATATGCTGACTCGTTGAGTGAGTTTATTAGGAAGGGCATTGGAAATGTTGTACCCACTGTGACTATTAAAACCTAACCAGAAAACGTGGATTGAAGGCAGCATTTGCGCAAAACTGAAAGCGTGAACCGTCGCATTTAATCATGGCAAGGTGACTGGAAACATGACAGAATACAAACAGTGTAGTTATTCCCTCCGCAAGGCAATCAAACAAGCAAAGCGTCAGTATAGAGACAAAGTAGAGTCGCAATTCAACGGCTCAAACACAAGACGTATGTGGCAGGGTCTACAGACAATCACGGATTACAAAAAGAAAACCAGCCCCGTTGCGGACATCAACATCTTACTCCCATACAAATTAAACAACTTCTTTGCGCGCTTTGAGGACAATACGGTGCCACCAACATGACCCGCTATCAAAGACTGTGGGCTCTCCTTCTCAGTGGCTGACATGAGTAAAACATTTTAAACGTGTTAACCCTCGCAAGGTTTCTGGCCCAGACGGCATCCGTAGCCGTGACCTCAGAGCATGCGCAGGCCAGCTGGCTGGTGTGTTTGCAGACATAATCAATCAATCGTTATCCCAGTCTGCTGTCCCCACATGCTTCAAGATTAACACCATTGTTCCTGTTCCCAAGAAAGTGAAAGTAACTGAACTAAATGACTATCGCCCCGTAGCACTCACTTCTGTCATCATGAAGTGCTTTGAGAGACTAGTCAAGGATCATATCACCTCCACCCTACCTGATACCCTAGACCCACTCCAATTTGCTTACCGCCCCAATAGGTCCACAGATGATGCAATCGCCATCACACTGCACACTGCCCTAACCCATCTGGACAAGTTGAATAACTATGTGAGAATGCTGTTCATTGACTACAGCTCAGCATTCAACACCCTAGTACCCTCCAAACTCATTAAGCTTGAGAACCTGGGTCTTGATCCTGCCCTGTGCAACTGGGTCCTGGACTTTCTGAAGGGCCGCCCCCAGGTGGTGAAGGTAGGAAACAACATCTCCACCCCACTGATCCTCAACACTGGGGCCCCACAAGGGTGCGTTCTCGGCCCTCTCCTGTAGTCCCTGTTCACCCATGACTGTGTGGCCATACACGCCTCCAACTGAATCATCAAGTTTGCAGACAACACTAGGCTTGATTACCAACAATGACAAGACAGCCTACAGGGAGGAGGTGTTGGCCCTCGGAGTGTGGTGTCAGGAAAATAACCTCTCACTCAACGTCAACAAAACAAAGGAGATGATCGTGGACTTCAGGAAACAGCAGAGGGAGCACCCCCCTTATCCACATTGACGGGACAGTAGTGGAGAAGGTGGAAAGGCTCTCCACAGGGTAGTGAGGTCTGCAGAATGCATCACCGGGTGCAAACTACCTGCCCTCCAGGACACTTACAGCACCCGATGTCACAGGAATGCCAAAAAGATCATCAAGGACAACAACCACCCGAGCCACTGCCTGTTCACCCCGCTATCATCCAGAAGGTGAGGTCAGTACAGGTGCATCAAAGCTGGGACCGAGAGACTGAAAACAGCTTCTATCACAAGGCCATCAGACTGTTAAACAGCCATCACTAACATAGAGAGGCTGCTGCCAACGTACAGACTCAAATCACTGGCCACTTTAATAATTGGATTTAATAAAGGTATCACTAGTCACATTAAATAATGCCACTTTAATAATGTTTACATATCCTACGTTAGTCATCTCATGTATATACTGTATTTTACACCATCTATGCCGCACGGCCATCGCGCATACATGTATTTATATGTACATATTCTTATTCCATCCCCTTACATTGTGTGTATAAGGTAGTCGTTGTGAATTTGTTAGATTACTTGTTAGATGTTACTGCACTGTCGGAACTAGAAGCACAAGCATTTCGCTACACTCGCATTAACATCTGCTAACCATGTGTATGTGACCAATAAAATGTAATTTGATTTGATGAAAACCTTCAGGACCTCAGACAGGGGCCGAAGGTTCACCTTCCAGAAGGACAACGACCCTAAGCTCACAGCCAAGACAACGCAGGAGTGGCTTTGGGACAAGTCTCTGAATGTCCTTGAGTGGCCCAGCCAGAGCCCAGACTTGAACCAGATCGAACATCTCTGGAGAGACCTGAAAATAGCTGTGCAGTGACGCTCCCCATCCAACCTGACAGATCTTGAGAGGATATGCAGAGAAGAATGGGAGAAACTCCCCAAATACAAGTGTGCCAAGCTTTCATTAGGCCCTAATCTATGAATACAGATATGCATCTGTTGGTCACAGATACCTTAAAAATAAGGTAGGGGCATGGATCAGAAAACCAGTCAGTATCTGGTGTGACCACCATTTTGCCTCATGCAGCACGACATCTCCTTCACATGGAGTTGATCAGGCTGTGGCTTTTGGAATGTTGTCTCACTCGTTTTCAATGGCTGTGCAAAGTTGCTGGATATTGGCGGGGACTGGAACACGCTGTCGTACACGTCAATCCAGAGCATCCCAAACATGCTTAATGGGTGACACGTCTGTTGAGTATGCAGGCCATGGAAGAACTGGGACATTTTCAGCTTCCAGGAATTGTGTACAGATCCTTGCGACATGTGGCTGTGCATTATAATGTTGAAACATGAGGTGATGGCAGCGGATGAATGGCACGACAATGGGCCTCGGGATCTCGTCACGTTCTCTGTGCATTCAAATTGCCAACGATAAAATGTAATTGTGTTCGTTGTCCGTAGCTTATGCCTGCCCATACCATAACCCCACCGCCACCAGGGGGCACTCTGTTTACAACATTGACATCAGCAAACCGCTTGCCCACACGACGCCATACACGTGGTCTGCAGTTGTGAGGCCGGATGGATGTACCGCCAAATGATCTAAAACGATGTTGGTAGGGAAATGGTAGAGAAATTAACATAGAATTATCTGGCGACACCTCTGGTGGACATTCCTGCAGTCAGCATGCCAATTGCAAGCTCCCTCAAAACTTGAGACATCTGCAGCATTGTGTTGTGTGACAAAACTGCACATTTTAGAGTGGCCTTTTATTATTCCCAGCACAAGGTGCACCTGTGTAATGAGCATGCTGTTTAATCAGCTTCTTGATATGCCACACCTGTCAGGTGGATGGATTATCTCGGCTAAGGCGAAATGCTCACTAACAGGGAGGTAAACAAATTTGTGTACGACATTTGAGAGAAATAAGCTTTATCTGCATATGGAACATTTCTGGGATCTTTTATTTTATCTTATTAAACATGGGACCAACACTTTATATGTTACGTTTATATTTTTGTTGAGTGTAGTTTATGTCTCACTTACTCTCATTTCTCTCTCTCTCTCTTTCTCTCTCTCACTGCATCTATCACTTTATCTCTATCACCCTATCCCCACCTCTTCCATTCTTCTCTTTATTTTCTCTCATCATTTGAAGTATAGTATTTGAATGATATCGGCATTGATTGAAACACAGCATTACACACGTAATTATCAATTGTGTTGAACTCTTCCCAATAGTAAATCCCTAAAGGTGTCGAATGTTGCCACATCCTTCCTCACTAAATAGCAAGTTAAAAAGTGGGAGTCAGAAATAGGACTGTAAAAGATAAAGCATTGTGCATTGTGATCTGATTTCCATCACACTGTACTGTAGACCATATGTAATGTGTGGGATGGGATAGAGCCTAGACAACAGAGACAGCAGCAGCAGCAGAAGCAGGTTAATCTGTGTGGTGTGTTGTCTTTGTTTAGAGGCTATGTCATGAAAACTTCCTCCCGGGGTAATGTAGGTGGCTACACAGCCATCTAGCCTGGAGGGGAAAACAGGACTCATCTTTTCTTCAGTCTGGCCTTTCTGTTCAGACTGTCACTCAGTGTCTCAGCGAGTGGGGAGGACGAACAACAGAGTGTGATCTGAGTAGCAGCAGTGTGTTAGTGTTTGAACTGAAGCACAGCTCGCTGTAATCTGTCTTTTTACTCCGGATGAATATGCTCCTACGATGGGATCAGTCATCTGGTAATCTGTAATCTCCTCTGTTGAGGGAATGTAGGACTCACTTTAGGAGGGTTTACTTTAGAGGAAACCCCAACATATTCCCTCCCTCCTAGATATGAAAAGAAAAAAATAAGATTATCAACGTGAGAAATACTCCAGTAGAAATGTGAAGTTTTATATCTCTTATATTCTTCCTAATTCTGCACATACGTGATTTTTGAATGCTTCTGAGTACATGGCAAAGCCATATTTAAATGAAGGTATATTCAGTTGTTAAGAGGCCGTTAGAGACCTAAATTTGCCACATTTTAGGGATAATGCCATTGCTTTCCAAAAGGAACAGCAGCAAAATGCTATGGTATTTCATTTCCTGTCTTGAGAAATTAGAAGCAGAGCACCATTTGGGAATGTGTTTCTCTACCTTTGATGCATTACATTCCAAAAAGCAAAGAAAAGCGATATGTTAACCCCGATCTATAACGTATTAAAATGAGTGAGGGAGTCACTTAAAGTAGTGGGCTCAGTAATTGTAGCTCCAAATTTGTATCATATTTCCATTCTCGGTTGCTTTTAAAGGCTCCATCACACCGACGTATAATGCATTTTGAAATATATCCATTTCGTCTAGGAATCCCCCAATGTATTGGCAACAGACATAATGATTCACTTTAAAGGGCTTGGTCGGACTTCTAACCTATGTAAATAGTACACTCTGAGATGACTCTAATACCTGATAAGAGGGGGAAATTGCCATCACATTCACAACCCTCCATCAGAGAGAGAGAGAGAGGCACTGGAGCTGGACCCGCATATTAGAACCACTTTGGATGATTACCAGGGCTCTGATTGGTCAGAGGAGTCAGAAGGAGGCGGGGTCAGGAAGAGGGGTGGGGGAGGGAGTGGTTCTGTTAGAAATGCTGATGATGGCTGTGTAACTGTAACGTTCTCTGTCCCAGCTAATAACTGTTGAACTCACTCGTGTTTAGACATGTGGCGCAGGTTTGAAAGTGTGTTGCTCGATCCAGATAGATGGGCTACAGACATTCACATGAGCTGGACATAATATATCAAGCAACACATTTTATTCTTATTTGACCTCTTATGTTTGTTTTTGACACCTAGCAAATGTCTTGTTCATTTCAGTTCGAAGACCTTTTTTTTCTTTGTCTTTTCCACGTATTATCAAGTGATTAGAACGTTTCACATCAATAGATTGCCCCTTGACTCTTGTCTTATTCATATCAGATCTTTGTGTCAGTGTTCCTGAGTATTTTTTAAAGATTTCATTATTGTAATAAGCTGATAGTATCAATGATATGGAACCATATCTCTGGAACATCTATTACATCACAACTCGATCCTTCAGAATATTCTCTTGAATATCACTCTCCTTAAACCTCGACCATTTTATATGTCGATAATATATTATATATATTTGGCACTTCTGCATACCGCTTTCTCTATTTTATTGTGTAAGGATTTTGCCTCAGAGCATATTTGAAATGTTTTATTCTCACATAGAATCTATTTGTCACGCTTGCTCAAGAAATGACTAAAAGCAAGGGATTGCCAGTTGTGATATTGTGCTGTATTCTTCATACGACTGTGAAAATTGGCAAACATTCATATCCCTGTGAAGACACTGTTTAGATTATGTTTACAAACAATATTTGTTTAGTCCTTATTATTTTCATTTAGGGAAATATGACACTTTTTTGCTGGCTCATTTATTTTAAATAGCAGACTGTTATGATAGCAGGAACCCATTAATGTCACGAGGCTTTTTATCTTCAAATGAGCCATTTAAATGTCATTAAATAGACACACACTAACTGTTCAAATCCATTTCTTCATTGTTACTTCTTTAGAAAAAGAATTTCTAGCATTTTGCTGTCAGAATAATAGCAAATATCCCATTTAAAAGATTGTTAGGACACACAAATGCTGGATGGTCTTTTCATGCAATTCAGTTTTATTCATCCAGTGTAAACAGGCCAGATGATAATTAGGCTCCAGTTTGTTTAGCTGAATATAAAAATATCAGCCATTTATACCCTCCATTGACTAGCATTTCTTTTTTATATTGAAAGTCATTTCATGATTTGAAAATTATACATGATAGCTCAACATTGTTTGCTGGTTTGTGCTATTAACTATTAAATGAATGAATTGATTAACCATTACAAATTATAATTATTTACTGGAGGTGATTGATTGGGAATTGGAAAATTGATGCTATACATTTACGGTATCCATGTCTCTTTGGTTACGGTTGCCGAGGCAGGGAGAAAAGGTAAAGGGAGAAGTAGCATTGAAAGGAAAGCCATCATGTCAGAGCAGAGACAGAGAGAGAGGAGAGAGTGTCTGGGAGCTGAGCTAGGCATTAAAGTGGAAGCCTCTCTCTCTCTCCTCTTCAGTGTCAGTGACTTGGCTAGATGAGCAAGGAGCTGCACTTACAGTAGAACGCGGGTCATTTAGGAATGTTTTATTGCTGGGATTGTCTCTCCTGAAATGACAATGCTACTGTCATTGTGTTGCCGTGTGTAATTGTGTTGTTTCCTACTCTGTGATTGAGCTGAAATAGAGGCAGCCTTTCTTTCTCTCTCTCTCTCTCTCTCTCTCTCTCTCTCTCTCTCTCTCTCTCTCTCTCTCTCTCTCTCTCTCTCTCTCTCTCTCTCTCTCTCTCTCTCTCTCTCTCTCTCTCTCTCTCTCTCTCTCTCTCTCTCTCTCTCTCTCTGTCTCTCTCTCTCTCTCTCTCTCTCTCTCTCTCTCTCTCTCTCTCTCTGTCTCCTCTGTCTCTCTCCTCTCTCATCTCTCTCCTCTGTCCTCTCTCTTCTCTCTCCTCTCTCTACAGTATCTTAGAGGTAATTGCAGCTGCTTCTGCACTGCTCGTTATTTCGTCTTTCCTTTCATAAAGAAGGAGTGGTTGAAAGAACAGCTGACGGAACACATGCTTGTTAATATACTAGAGAGCTGCATCATTCCCTTGGCCAGGGTGATAATAGTGCACCAATACGTTGTTTTTGTTATAATAGAATAGAATAATTAAATATGAAGATAAAACAGAGTAATACACATGGTAATATTAATTGAATGAAAATTGAGGATTCATTGATACAATTATAAAATGCTTCTATGCATAATTTATCTACAATAAATGCTCAGTTTTTTCCTGGAAACACACAGATGCTGACATACATGACATGATGGCACCAAACTGTTACGGCCCTGGCTCAAGGTTTTTAACAGGCTAAAACAAATAGCTTTCTTTTGTACCATGGAGAACACGGGGCCTGTGTTCTTGGTTTCTCTGGCAACCAAAGTCTTTCTCTATTGGTTTAGGTACTCAACTCTCTGCTAGAGACAAAATTAGGTCTCTATTGGTTTAGGTACTCAACTCCCTGCTAGAGACAAAATGCGGTCTCTATTGGTTTAGGTACTCAACTCCCTGCTAGAGACAAAATGAGGTCTCTATTGGTTTAGGTACTCAACTCCCTGCTAGAGACAAAATGAGGTCTCTGTTGGTTTAGGTACTCAACTCCCTGCTAGAGACAAAATGAGGTCTCTATTGGTTTAGGTACTCAACTCCCTGCTAGAGACAAAATTAGGTCTCTATTGGTTTAGGTACTCAACTCCCTGCTAGAGACAAAATGAGGTCTCTGTTGGTTTAGATATTGTACTCCCTGCTAGAGACAAAATGAGGTCTCTATTGGTTTAGGTACTCAACTCCCTGCTAGAGACAAAATGAGGTCTCTGTTGGTTTAGATATTGTACTCCCTGCTAGAGACAGGGTCCTGCGCTAGTCATTTCTTATCAGAAAATCTGATTAAGACCAGGAGTTTTACTGCAGCCCACACAAAATAGTTCACATTCAGCCTCCCAACCCCTCAGAGTAAAGGAGAGTAGAGAAGAGTAGGGGGAGGAGTTAGAGGGGAGGAGAGAAGAGTAGGGGGAGGAGAGAAGAGTAGGGGGAGGAGAGAAGTGTTGGGGAGGAGTAGAAGAGAGAAGAATAGGGGGAAGAGCGAGGAGTTAGAGGGGAGTAGAGAAGAGTAGGGCGAGGAGTAGAGATAATTTTTTACCTTTATTTAACTAGGCAAGTCAGTTAAGAACAAATTCTTAATTTCAATGACAGCCTAGGAACAGTGGGTTAACTTCCTTGTTCAGGGGCAGAATGACAGATTTGTACCTTGTTAGCTCGGGGATTTGAACTTTCAATCTTTCGGTTACTAGTCCAACGCTCTAATCACTAGGCTACGCTAGGAGTAGAGGAGAGGAGAGCAGATGAGAGGGAAGCAGAGGAGAGTATGGGGGAGGAGTAGAGGGGAGGAAAGGAGAGTAGGGGAGGGGAGAGTAGGGGAGGAGAGGGGAGGAGAGTAGGGGAGGGGAGAGTAGGGGAGAGGAGAGAGGAGGGGAGTAGAGTAGAGGAGAGGGGAGGAGGGTAGGGGAGAGTAGGGGAGAGGGGTGTAGAGGGGAGGAGAGGGGAGGAGAGGGGATGGGAGTAGAGGAGAGGAGAGGAGAGGGGAGGACCCCCTTCTTACATTCTTCTCTGAAATAATCTTTGTTAAAATGGCAAATAGAATAATTGAAGGAAATCCCTTATTTAGAGATTTTACAATAGTAACAATTGTGGCATAGTGTCTGGAAGGACACGTATTTTATCATCCAGGAACATCCACCCCACACCCCACAGAAACACAATGTTTGCTTAACAGGTAAACCAATCTCCTGATTAAATCAAATAAATGTTACTGGGTAACGAACGACAAATCCTTATTAAAAACAGATTTTTCGTTTTGTTTTAAATATGCATTGGGGAAAATGTGTTTCTGTAAAATTCATTCTTGCACATGCAGTATGTGAAATACTCAAAATAAATATACCAGTAAATTGATCTGTGAAGAATTAAATCTACCAAATCACCAATGCTGTTCCTGGAGAGCTACAGTATGCACAGGCTTTTATTCCATCCCAGCACTAACGCATCGGATTGAACTAATCAACTACTCATCAAGACCTTGTTCAGTTGAATGGTCTCTCCAGGATCAGGTTTAGTGACTACTGATCTACTGCCGTGGGTTTGGTCAGTTCCCCCTTAAGACGTTGCTTTAATCTCAATGCTAAACCACTGGGTGTCACTGTGCTCTCTGGGCCTGGTTGGAAACTAAAGGCTTACTGACACTGTGCTACATGAAGTAAATTAGGGGGGGGTGAACTCAATACACTTTAAAATGACTAAAACCATTTGAAACTATATGAAATGATAATGGCCCTTCCAGTTCGTTGATTATGTCCAGCGTGCCAATAATCAGCTAAATTCAAACTAAACACTCAGGGAGTTTCGTAAATTCCCCAAAACGATGGATAGAGGACTATCTGCTAGGAAATATAACCCATTTTCAGTGCGGTCCTCCTGACCTCGTTGATGACTGAATGTGGCTCCTTGGGGGAAATGATTTGACACCCCTGATATAGACCAACACAGTTTCCATCAGTAACAAAATAGAAAAGAAAATGATACTTCCAATGTCCTCCAGGAACAAATGCTTTTCACACAGGTCTCTCTCGTACATCACACACACACAGTTACTGTTGACCTTGGTAAGACTGAATGTTCTGAATTCAAATGTGATAATGCCTGAATCAATGTTAAAATGTGATAATGCCTGAATCAATGTTAAAATGTGTCAATGGCAACACCTACAGTAAATGCTGGAATCTGAAAGATATTTTGGGTCTTTATATGATTGGTAAGTTTTGTGTCCTCACAATGTCTCTGCACAAAGAGGAGGACTTTCAATGAAGTAGAATCTTATTTTGATCACCCTGTTGCAGGAAATGTTTAACTTTTAGTGTACTTGAGGTAAAAAGAGAAGTTTGAGAAGTCTGAAGTTTGTAATTTCCCTTATAAAATGCATCAACCCCTATAAAAATGTCCATTAATTACAATCCACATAATAATTCACATTTCCTGTTGCTGCAGTATTGTTTTTCTGTTGTCGCAGAGCTGTCTCAAGTGAACACCTTTTAACTACTTGAGACTGATTTCAGGAGTGTCACGGCTGTTGAAAGGAGCGGACCAAGGTGCAGCGTGTTGAGCGTACATACTTTTAATAGTAGATGTCGCCAACAAAACAATAAAAAATACCAAAAACGTGAAGCTTAAGGCTATGTGCCATCAAACAAAGTTAACTTCCCACAAAGACAGGTGGAAAAAAAGAGCTACCTAAGTATGGTTCTCAATCAGAGACAACGATAGACAGCTGCCTCTGATTGAGAACCACACCCTGCCAAACACAAAGAAATAGAAAACATAGAAATAAAGAAACTAGAATGCCCACCCTAGTCACACCCTGGCCTAACCAAAATAGAGAATAAAAATCTCTCTATGGCCAGGGCGTGACAAGGAGAGGAACAAGAAAATCAAAACATGGAGCTGTGCAACGTAATACAAATAGTTGCTATACATAGTGGTTGATATTGTTATTTCGGATGTCTAGGGAAAAATAAATATGAACTGTAGTGTTCTGTAGTGGTAATATAAGTGCCCCATAACTGTAAGTACTAGCCTGTTACTGACTGACTACATAGCAGTAGGTTTTTCCAGGCTTGTTATTTGGCCAATAAGATATTATTTACATTGGATCCAGGTGTTGTAGTCTCGTTCCACCATCCTGATCTCACCAGTTTACAGGAAACGACAGCGCAGCGGTCAGGATGGTGGATCAGGCTAAAGTTGATCTGAAGTTGACTGAAAAACAGTCGCTCATGTGACCATGGAGATTTTGAATGCCCTCCTTATTCCACACAAACGTACCCTGCCTGCCTGCCAGCCTGCCTGCCTGCCTGCCTGCCAGCCTACCTGCCTGCCTGCCTGCCTGCCTGCCAGCCTACCTGCCAGCCTGCCTGCCTGCCAGCCCCAAACCAAACCCAGACCAACCCAGCAGCTACTGATGCCATCCACAGCACTCACGCCACACCTCAGTCACACACACACACACACACACACACACACACACACACACACACACACACACACACACACACACACACACACACACACACACACACACACACACACACACACACACACACACACACACACACACTTCCGCCATAAGTGCACACCGATTATGCACACCAACGAGGGCTGCATTTACCTCATATCGCAAATCAGCTTTTCCAGGCAAATTGAGACATATAGGAGTCCCCCCGTTGAAAGTGAGTGACTTGAGGAGAATGATGGAGGCCGTGCTAGGCTGTAAATCAAGCCTGACAGCCCAGCAGAGGGAATCGACAGGGCTAACATCCAACAGGAATTATTGATCCAGAACCACCGTAATCCCCTTCACATAACACAGGCAATTTCATGTAATACCTGTAATAAAGCTGCATTCAAACTCAAGTAGCCATCAAGGGGCTTTGTGTCTGATTCAGGAGGGGAGGGCCTAGGCACATCAGAAGGAGTGCATCAGGGCCAATAAAAACATAGCCAGCTATTTTCTGACTTTTTCCCCCCCGAGGGTTTTGATAAAGCTTGTTTGAGACAACCAACAGAAAACCTGTGTTTTGTGGTGAGTGGGTCTTTTATCACTTTGAGAATTATAGGGCTCTGAAGTTTATGTTCAATAGAAGATAGAATAAAGATATGTTTATGAATGAAAAAGCTGCATTGTAGATGGATGTTTTGCTATTAGGGTAAAAAGAAAACTAAAAAGAAAAAACCAGTGTCCACAAATGGGTCCGAATGGGATCGAACACGCGACCTGGGATCGAACACGCGACCTGGGATCGAACACGCGACCTGGGATCGAACACGCGACCTGGGATCGAACACGCAACCAGTGATCGAACACGAAACCTGGGATCGAACACGCAACCTGGGATCGAACACGCATCCTGGGATCGAACACGAAACCTGGGATCGAACATGAAACCTGGGATCGAACAGGAAACCTGGGATCGAGCAGGAAACCTGGGATCGAACACACAACCTGGGATCGAACACGCAACCTGGGATCGAACACGCATCCTGGGATCGAACACGAAACCTGGGATCGAACATGAAACCTGGGATCGAACATGAAACCTGGGATCGAGCAGGAAACCTGGGATCGAACACGCAACCTGGGATCGAACACGCAACCTGGGATCGAACACGCATCCTGGGATCGAACACGAAACCTGGGATCGAACATGAAACCTGGGATCGAGCAGGAAACCTGGGATCGAACACGCAACCTGGGATCGAACACGCAACCTGGGATCGAACACGAAACCTGGGATCGAGCAGGAAACCTGGGATGGAACAGGAAACCTGGGATCGAACACGCAACCTGGGATCGAACACGCAACCTGGGATCGAACACGCAACCTGGGATCGAACACGCAACCTGGGATCGAACACGCAACCTGGGATCGAACACGCAACCTGGGATCGAACACGCAACCTGGGATCGAACAGGAAACCTTCTGATCCAGAGTCATTGGATTAAGCCCATCCACCTCTTGCCCCTAGTGGCCGGTTTTGAAGGCATTTCCCAACGTCCTCAGGACATGGATAGACGTCTAATCTTGATTACCTAGCTGGTGTGTGTGTGTGCACACGTGTGTGTGTGTGTGCGTTTGCGTGTGGCATGTGGCGTGTGCGTGTGTGCGGGGTTGGGGGTTGCCCACAGTGGTAATTACTGCTGAGTAGACGTTGGCCCTGGACCTCTCCCTCCTCCTCTCCCCCCCCTTCTCCCCCCTATGTATCACTGCACAGGCCTTATCAAAGCCTCACCACCCTGCTCATTAATACATGGTCCAGACTGCTGCCGTCCATATATCATTGTCTTTCACTGGAGGCGTCCTAATCACTCTGGTATTATCAGGCAGGGAGCAGCAGGCAGGCAATCACGCTGACAGGCAGCCGGGAATCATGGGAGATGTGGGACAGGGTTAAACGAGGCTGACAGTGGCGATAATGCTGACTCGGCTATAAATTAAGATGGGTGGATGATAACAGACAGAAAGAGAGGAGCGGGGGGGAGGGGGGGGGGGGGGTTACAGAATGACAGACCCCGGGGTTCAGGCTGGGTTAATGAACTTTAACGTACATACTCATCTCTGTAAATGTGAGGAATGTGGGGAGAAAACAGTTCTGGTATGGCAGCAGTTGAGAGATGAGTGATGCAGGGAGGCATTCATTCAATCTCTTCTCTCTCTCTCTGTCTCTCTGTCTCTCTGTTGGACTGTGAGTTGCTGTCAAATCGGAAGCATGAATCTGATGGAGCAGAGCAGCCTGGGAAGTTGTGATAGTTGTCTATGACAGGGAATGGGTTTGAGTGGGCCAATAAGTTGTCTCTGACAGCAGTCGGAGGGGGAGAGAGCTGTAATGTGTGGGTTATAATCAGACAGACGTTTTGACTAGCAGCCATACAGGCCCAGCAGTGGTGTGAATCTTGCTTGGACATTTCCCCATCTTCCCCTCATTGTCACTATCTCAGAGAGGGGGGAGGAAGGGAGAGAAAGAGAGAGAGGGGTGGGGGTGATATAGACAGACAGTTCCTTATCAGATCCAGTCATGGAGTTTTTCATTCTTAGACAGAGAAAAAAGATCAGACAGACCACTATCATCTATCTATGTATGTATGTATGTATGTATGTATGTATGTATGTATGTATGTATGTATGTATGTATGTATGAATCTATCTATCTATCTATCTATCTATCTATCTATCTATTTATCTATAATAATATAGATAATGTAGTTGATTTGTAGAATGTGTGTTAGGTTGCTAGTGTGTTTCTGAGTGCATGTGTGGGTCAGTGTATGTGCATTTGTGTGTGATCTTGAAGCTCATCAGCCTATAGTGTAAGTTGGAAACACAACAGAGATCCCTCTAGAAAAACAGAGAATACCTTGGGTCTTGTCGTCCGCACCAGTTCATGTGGATCGCAGCTCTGAAGCCACTCCCGGACACATGGCCCTGCCTCTGTTGTCTCTGTAAGATCCACTCGTTCCAGCTTCATTGCAACACTGAACGTTACCACAATATAGATATGTCATTAGAAAATATATTTTTAATTCAGTCTTATTAAATTAGGCCAGGTTAATGTTGCGTACTGTGAGGTTGATTTGAAAAGTAAGCAGATACAAATGCCTAATAAGACAGGGACACAAACGAAAGTTATTTTCGGGTTTTATTTTTCCCGATATAGAAACATATCTTTTAGAGAAGTTCCTTTTATTAATCTCTTATATTTGTGTAGTGAGAAACACTTCAGGTATAAAATACTAATAAAAAAAACTTTCCGTTTCCCACAAATAAATCATGTGAATCACAGTGTTTTAGAATGAGGTCAGTCCAGCTCTCCTCACTGTTCACCAAACCAACAACACCTAGCACCATCGTACTGTACCACATACAACCTGCCTGCTACCGCTCCTCCACTCCTCCTTTCTCCTCTTTCATCCCTCGTTTTCTCTTAGAGAGGGAGGAGGCTTTTTCCCTGGGTCCTGTTTTTCCCTGTAGAGCTGAGCCATGCGTTTGGCAGTGGCATAATCATACCTTCACAGGTTGCTCCTCAGGGAGCGAGAGAAGGAGTGGATCCTGATAATCACCCCCCTCCAACACCACTGGGAAACAAGAAAAATAGCACAATTCAATGTGAAACTAATGTGCTTCATACAATTACTGGATGAATCATTTTACGCTGTTACTGGACCCCGAGAGAGAGAGGAGAGAGAGAGGAGAGAGAGGAGAGAGAGGGGAGAGAGAGGAGAGAGAGGGGAGAGAGGAGAGAGAGGAGAGAGAGAGGAGAGAGAGGGGAGAGAGAGGATAGAGAGGGGAGAGAGAGGAGAGAGAGGGGAGAGAGGGGAGAGAAAGGGGAGAGGGGAGAGAAATAGCATCATCAGGCAAAGATCTACGTTCGGGGAGTATCTCTAAATGCCTTGTTAAAGCAGCAGGTCAAAGGTCACCATACTTAATTATACCGTAACTGCAGAGAAACGGCCAAATTATTAAATAGGCAGAGAGAGGAATATCCTGATAGAAATAGCAGGAAATTACAACCTTTAATAATATTGCAGAATGCTCATTTCAGCAGACAATGCTTAGCGAGAACCACAATCACAAACTACCATCCGAAATGCCCCTCATCCCACACACCCCCACACCCAAAGGCCTCTGCTTGGGTCCTCGAAAATAACATAGGTAAAAGAGGAAGAAAAAAATATTACATTCAAAATGCATGTTGCTGAAAATTAATGGTATTAGTAAAGATATTAGATATTAGAACATGGTTAACTCTATTTAACCCCAACCCAGTGTCTACCATGTGCTGCTATCCCTTTAACCCCAACCCAGTCTCTACCATGTTCTGCTATCCCTTTAACCCCAACCCAGTCTCTACCATGTTCTGCTATCCCTTTAACCCCAACCCAGTCTCTACCATGTTCTGATATCTCTTTAACCCCAACCCAGTCTCTACCATGTTCTGCTATCCCTTTAACCCCAACCCAGTCTCTACCATGTTCTGCTATCCCTTTAACCCCAACCCAGTCTCTACCATGTTCTGCTATCCCTTTAACCCCAACCCAGTCTCTACCATGTTCTGCTATCCCTTTAACCCCAACCCAGTCTCTACCATGTTCTGCTATCCCTTTAACCCCAAACCAGTCTCTACCATGTTCTGATATCCCTTTAACCCCAACCCAGTCTCTACCATGTTCTGCTATCCCTTTAACCCCAACCCAGTCTATACCATGTTCTGATATCCCTTTAACCCCAACCCAGTCTATACCATGTTCTGCTATCCCTTTAACCCAACCCAGTCTCTACCATGTAGTGCTATCCCTTTAACCCCAACCCAGTCTCTACCATGTTCTGCTATCCCTTTAACCCCAACCCAGTCTCTACCATGTTCTGCTATCCCTTTAACCCCAACCCAGTCTCTACCATGTTCTGCTATCCCTTTAACTCCAACCCGGTCTCTACCATGTTCTGCTATCCCTTTAACCCCAACCCAGTCTCTACCATGTTCTGCTATCCCTTTAACTCCAACCTGGTCTCTACCATGTTCTGCTATCCCTTTAACCCCAACCCAGTCTCTACCATGTTCTGATATCCCTTTAACCCCAACCCAGTCTCTACCATGTTCTGCTATCCCTTTAACCCCAACCCAGTCTCTACCATGTTCTGCTATCCCTTTAACCCCAACCCAGTCTCTACCATGTTCTGCTATCCCTTTAACCCCAAACCAGTCTCTACCATGTTCTGCTATCCCTTTAACCCCAACCCAGTCTCTACCATGTTCTGCTATCCCTTTAACCCCAACCCAGTCTCTACCATGTTCTGCTATCCCTTTAACCCCAACCCAGTCTCTACCATGTTCTGCTATCCCTTTAACTCCAACCTGGTCTCTACCATGTTCTGCTATCCCTTTAACCCCAACCCAGTCTCTACCATGTTCTGCTATCCCTTTAACCCCAACCCGGTCTCTACCATGTTCTGCTATCCCTTTAACCCCAACCCAGTCTCTACCATGTTCTGATATCCCTTTAACCCCAACCCAGTCTCTACCATGTTCTGCCATCCCTTTAACCCCAACCCAGTCTCTACCATGTTCTGCTATCCCTTTAACCCCAACCTGGTCTCTACCATGTTCTGCTATCCCTTTAACCCCAACCTGGTCTCTACCATGTTCTGATATCCCTTTAACCCCAACCCAGTCTCTACCATGTTCTGTCATCCCTTTAACTCCAACCCAGTCTCTACAATATTCTGCTATCCCTTTAACCCCAACCCAGTCTCTACCATGTTCTGCTATCCCTTTAACCCCAACCCAGTCTCTACCATGTTCTGCTATCCCTTTAACCCCAACCCAGTCTTTACCATGTTCTGATATCCCTTTAACCCCAACCCAGTCTCTACCATGTTCTGCTATCCCTTTAACCCCAACCCAGTCTCTACCATGTTCTGCTATCCCTTTAATCCCAACCCAGTCTCTACCATGTTCTGCTATCCCTTTAACTCCAACCCAGTCTCTACCATGTTCTGCTATCCCTTTAACCCCAACCCAGTCTCTACCATGTTCTGCTATCCCTTTAACACAACCCAGTCTCTACCATGTTCTGCTATCCCTTTAACCCCAACCCAGTCTCTACCATGTTCTGCTATCCCTTTAACACAACCCAGTCTCTACCATGTTCTGCTATCCCTTTAACCCCAACCCAGTCTCTACCATGTTCTGCTATCCCTTTAACACAACCCAGTCTCTACCATGTTCTGCTATCCCTTTAACCCCAACCCAGTCTCTACCATGTTCTGCTGTCCCTTTAACCCCAATCCAGTCTCTACCATGTTCTGCCATCCCTTTAACCCCAACCAAGTCTCTACCATGTTCTGCTATCCCTTTAACCCCAACCCAGTCTCTACCATGTTCTGCTATCCCTTTAACCCCAAACCAGTCTCTACCATGTTCTGCTATCCCTTTAACCCAACACAGTCTCTACAATATTCTGCTATCCCTTTAACCTCCTCTACTTGGGGTTGTCACTAGTTACCAAAGCCACAAAGTCAAATTGTCTACATTGTAAAAATGTATGAAAACAAAAATTTGCTTTTTGCTTGTAATTTAAGTTTAGGGTTAGGTATAAGGTTGGCAGTGTGGTTAATGTTAGGTTTAAAATCACATTTTAAGCAGAGAAATTGTAGACGTCTAGTAGACCCCCGTCCATCTTCCTCCATGTCAATTACAGGACTTATTAAGTCATGCCTCAAAAGTTAAACAGGAACAACGCTCAGTCAACGACCTACAAGACCAAGAGGTGGTGAGGCTGTGGGACTATGGGATAACAGCTAATGTGATGATCTGTGAGGTTAGACTCTAGACACGGCAGAGTGGCAGCCAAGACATCATGCTGACTGTCGTCCCCAAACAAAGCAACCCCAACCCCTGGAACAGGGAAGGGTTTTAAAACAGGTAGAGGGGGTATATTCATAATGGCTCCTTCTGAAACCCTCTTCGTAAAATGATCTCTGCTTCTCCTCCTCAGGATAAAAAAAAGATGCGTTAAGAATGGAGTAAGAAAAGTGACATTTTAATGCGTCGCCCCATACCCACCCCCTCGCCGACCCCCTCCTGAGACGCTGCTAGTTGATTTGGTATTCATGCTGTGCAGATTAATCAAGTGGCGGTGCGTTAGCCCTGGACGGCCTGCCATTCTCTCCCCCCTGCCAATCTGCATATCTGCATATTACCGCCGCGCGGCCTTTAATTTCCTACAGGAGCAGATAATGATCACCTTGTTCAGACAGAAGGGAGCCTTTGTCAGGGGAGAGGGGCCTGATATTTCATATGGGGAGCTGAGGCAAGGAATCACTGATTAATGCCATGTTGAGCAGATTCGCCGCCCGAGAACCTTTTCATTACCGTACGGGACGCAGCGGATGGGGTGAGGAGGGAAGGCAAGAAGCCCCCCTCGCCCGCTCGCCCGGCTGGCAAATACTTCTGCTCGCTAGATGTATTGATTTTGTTTCTATTTAATATGGCTGAAACCATCTGAAATATAATAACTGCCGTAAGACGGGGCAAGGAGAGGAGGGGGCAGGCGGAGGAGGAGGATGAATAAGAGAGGGATGAGAGAAACATAATGATATGGGGGTATGAGAAGCATTCATACCCCTTGACTTATTCCACATTTTGTTGTTACAGCCTGAATTTAAAATTGATTAAATAGATTTGTTTACTCATCCATCTACACACAATACCCCAAAATGACAAAGTGAAAACATGTTTTTTGAAATGTTGGCAAATTTGTCCTTTTAGGGCTAGGCGTCCCGCTAGCGGGACAACTTCTGGTGAAACTGGAGTGTGCGCAATTCAAATAAATAATCATAAAAATGATGGATATTAAACATTTAGGTACATATAAGTGTCTTCTATCGGCTGAAAGCTTACATTTGTGTTAATTTAACTGCACTGTCCGATTTACAGTAGCTATTACAGCGAAAACATGCCATACGATTGTTTGAGGACGGCGCCCCACATCGAAATATTTTTCCACCGGCACAGGTTTCATAAATTCACAAATAGCGATTAAATATTCCCTTACTTTCCGAAAATCTTCCTCTGATTTGTCATCCAAAGGGTCCCAGCTATAACATGTAGTGTTGTTTTGTTAGATAAAATCGTTCTTTATATCCCAAAAAGTCTGTTAAAGGGTCCTTCTTGCCCAGTTGCTCAGTTTGGTCGGACGGCCAGCTCTAGGCAGAGTCTGGGTAGTTCCATATTTTTGGAGACCACTGTGCTCTTGGAAACTTTTAACACTAGAAATTGTTTTATACCCTTCCACAGATATATGCCTCATCACAATTATATATTCGACATCTACGGACAGTTCATTGGACTTGATTGTATAGTTTCTGCTCTGACATGCACTGTCAACTGTGGGACCTTATATAGACAGGTTTATTTCTTTCTAAATCATGTCCAAATAATTGAATTGGCCACAGGTGGACTCCAATCAAGTTGTAGTGACATCTCAAGGATGATCAAATAAAATTGGATGCACTTGAGCTCCATTTGGAGGGTCAGACCAAAGGGGTATGAATACTTATGTAAATTAAATATTTCTGCATAGAATTTTCAAAACATTTGCTAACATTTCTCAAAACATATTTTCACTTTGTAATGATGCGGTATTGTGTGTAGATTGGCGCATAGAAAAATATATTTAATCTATTTTGATTTCAAGCTGTAACACAACAAAATGTGGAATAAGTCAAGGGTTATGAATAATTTGTGAAGACAATGTAGATGGTCAAGGGTTATGAATACTTTGTGAAGACAATGTAGATGGTCAAGCGTTATGAATACTTTGTGAAGACACTGTAGATGGTCAAGGGTTATGAATACTTTGTGAAGACAATGTAGATGGTCAAGCGTTATGAATACTTTGTGAAGACACTGTAGATGGTCAAGGGTTATGAATACTTTGTGAAGATACTGTAGATGGTCAAGGGTTATGAATACTTTGTGAAGATACTGTAGATGGTCAAGGGTTATGAATACTTTGTGAAGACACTGTAGATGGTCAAGGGTTATGAATACTTTGTGAAGACACTGTAGATGGTCAAGGGTTATGAATACTTTGTGAAGACACTGTAGATGGTCAAGGGTTATGAATACTTTGTGAAGACGCTGTAGATGGTTTTAGAGCCTAGTGTTTCTCTTGTCCGTATTTCTCAACGATTCCACTTAAAGAGTGTCAAGATGGGCTGCTGGAAATGTGACTCTGTGTTGTAACATACAAGAGGTACTTACCAATAACTACAGTAGAAGAAGTACTTACCAAGAACTACAGTAGAAGAGGTATTGTCAAGAACTACAGTAGAAGAGGTAATTACCGAGAACTACAGTAGAAGAAGTACATACCAATAACTACAGTAGAAGAGGTACTTACCAAGAACTACAGTAGAAGAGGTATTGCCAAGAACTACAGTAGAAGAGGTAATTACCGAGAACTACAGTAGAAGAAGTACTTACCAATAACTACAGTAGAAGAGGTAATTACCAAGAACTACAGTAGAAGAGGTATTGCCAAGAACTACAGTAGAAGAGGTAATTACCGAGAACTATAGTAGAAGAGGTAATTACCAAGAACTACAGTAGAAGAGGTACTTACCAAGAACTACACTAGAAGGAAAGTAGGCCATACTTTCTATTACACAGTTTCTGTAGCAGAGTAACTACTGTCCATAACCGATGAATGTTCCCTTTTCATATAAATAGCTTATTTAGAAGTCATTGAAATTAGATGGCCTTTTTTCAGTTATTGAATTGGAATCTCAGTTTAGTTCCTGAATTGACTGCCTTGAATTTGAATTGACTCCAACCCTGCAGAATACCACTTTTGTTTTGGGCGGAATTGACTCCAACCCTGCAGAATACCACTTTGTTTTGGGGGGGAATTGACTCCAACCCTGCAGAATACCACTTTGTTTTGGGGGGGAATTGACTCCAACCCTGCAGAATACCACTTTTGTTTTGGGGGGAATTGACTCCAACCCTGCAAAATACCACTTTTGTTTTGGGGGGGAATTGACTCCAACCCTGCAGAATACCACTTTTGTTTTGGGGGGAATTGACTCCAACCCTGCAGAATACCACTTTGTTTTGGGGGGGAATTGACTCCAACCCTGCAAAATACCACTTTGTTTTGGGGGGGAATTGACTCCAACCCTGCAGAATACCACTTTGTTTTGGGGGGGAATTGACTCCAACCTTGCAGAATACCACTTTGTTTTGGGGGGAATTGACTCCAACCCTGCAGAATACCACTTTGTTTTGGGGGGGAATTGACTCCAACCCTGCAGAATACCACTTTGTTTTGGGGGGGAATTGACTCCAACCCTGCAGAATACCACTTTGTTTTGGGGGGGAATTGACTCCAACCCTGCAGAATACCACTTTTGTTTTGGGGGGGAATTGACTCCAACCCTGCAGAATACCACTTTTGTTTTGGGGGGGAATTGACTCCAACCCTGCAGAATACCACTTTTGTTTTGGGGGGGAATTGACTCCAACCCTGCAGAATACCACTTTGTTTTGGGGGGAATTGACTCCAACCCTGCAGAATACCAGTTTGTTTTGGGGGGAATTGACTGTAACTTTGACATCATTAAATTGCCAGAATGCCTGGTTAACTGGACCCAAATCATATTAATGGCTTGACTGCCCTGCATGCCCAGTAGAATGTTAAAATCAGACACATCAACATCATTTGTATCACATTTGTATAACATTCCAGTGGATTTGTTGAACAAGAAAAAGCTTCTTTCTGATTAATTCCGGTACACATTATCCCAGGAGGCCTTGAAACCTCCTGACAGATGAGTGGTATTGTGGCATACTCAAAGCAAAATCTCACAGTGTCTATCTGTCTGTCTCTCTGTCTGTCTCCAGGGGCCCGAGCCCTGGTTATGAAGATGGGAGGCAAATGTAATTGATTTGTAGCAGCGGTCGTAATCCTGCAAAATTTATGTAAGCCCTTCTTAACATAGCAGAAGTCTCTTGACTAATTAAACGCAGCTGAAAGGAACAAAGTTGTTTGTCTGCCGCCTGGATCACTGGGGGCTTCTTCTTTCCTCACGTTGTAGGAGATGACATGGGCGTGCTCTGTGCTGAAAAATCTATTGAGGTTTTGTGCAGGCAGGTTCTCAGACACCTGCATGGTCTCGAGGACCCACCCACAACAGAAGTAAACAGCAGTTGTTTGTGAACATTGGATATGGAAGGATTGGGATGATGACGCTAGACCTCTTTATCGATTTCAGGATGTTTTGAGTCGTTGAGACGTTGTTATTTTTGAAGGAGCTGGTTGTGGAGTTGCGTCAGGATAAACAAAGCAATATTGAATCGTCGTCGAGGAGAGTCTAGCCATCTGTCTACCTGTCTGTGTCTGTCAGCACTCAGACAATGTTGTACAATAGCCTATTTGTGTCACTTCAACTCTTAATTCTTTCTCTCTCTGCATATACACACTGAATGAGCTCTTTAGAGCCTAGATTGCTTTTATACATCTATGAAAACAACATCAATCCTTGTTAGAGCATCTCTAAGTGGCTTTTGTTTGACATCTGCTTGTGGACACAGTGTGTAGAACACACGCCAATGGAAGCCATTCAATATGGTTAGGAGGGATCAGCACACCACAGAATTGACTCTCCATGTCATTAGATTATGGGCTTAATCCACCCAACTGTTGACTAGATTACCGTATGGGACGGCGGATCTGATCAGATTACAGACCCCAAGGTATTCACCCCTTCAATGCCAAATCGAAGAACAAAACAGTTAAGGCATGAAAGAAACATGTGTAAAGAATAACAGTGGTTGTGATGGTGGAACCTCCCTGGCAAACAGATGCTAGGTTCCTTCCCAGCAGTGTTTATATTGACAACTGTTGACTTCCTTTGTTGATAATTAACTCTGTATAACATTGCCCCCCCCCCCCTCAAAAATATATATATCTTTTAAAAAATGTAAAAGAATTATGGAATTTGTTTGAAATACTGCCAAAGGCTCATATGCTTCAGGTTCACAGTTGAATTAGTGAAAGCAATTCCCCAAGCTAAACTTCCAGCATGTTACTTTTGAACCATTCTGTGGTTTCAGATCAGTTCAGATAGAGACTAATGGAAGAGGAGATACAGCCTTGATGGAGTCTCTGTCTGTCTGTCTGTCTGTCTGTCTGTCTGTCTGTCTGTCTGTCTGTCTGTCTGTCTGTGTGATGATTGTCCTCGCTGTGCTAATTATCAGTGCGTAATTTGCCTGATAGGGCCTAGGTGAGTGGCCTTGCTAAGGATCCTTCCTTTCACACCCCCTATATGTCAGCTGAAGATGTCAGATGGAAAATGCTAATCTGTCGTGTTTCTATTGTAGTCAGACCTTAGATGAGATGAGAGAGAGCGAGAGCGAGAGCGAGAGAGAGAGAGAGAGCTGGGAACGATCTGAGAGATAAGGCAAGAAGGGCCTTCTGTGCCATCAAAAGGAACATCAAATTTGACATACCAATTTGGATCTGTCTAAAAAATACTTGAATCAGTTATAGAACCCATTTCCCTTTATGGTTGTGAGGTCTGGGGTCCGCTCACCAACCAAGAATTCACAAAATGGGACAAACACCAAAAATATAATCCATGTACAATGTAAAAAATAATGCATGCAGAGCAGAATTAGTCTGATACCCGCTAATTATCAAAATCCAGAAAAGAGCAGTTAAATTCTACAACCACCTGAAAGGAATCAATTCCCAAACCTTCCATAACAAAGCCATCACCTACAGAGAGATGAACCTGGAAAAGAGTCCCCTAAGCAAGCTGGTCCTGGGGCTCTGTTTACAAACACAAACAGACCCCACAGAACCCCAGGACAGCAACACAATTAGACCCAACCAAATCATGAGAAAACAAAAAGATAATTACTTGACACATTGGAAAGAATTTACAAAACACAGAGCAAACTAGAATGCTATTTGTCCTTAAACAGAGAGTACACAGTGGCAGAATATCTGACCTCTGTGACTGACCCAAAATCAATTGCTATTGAGAAAGGCCGCCGAAGGCAGACTTGGCTCTCAAGAGAAGACAGGCTATGTGCACACTGCCCACAAAATGAGGTGGAGACTGAGCTTTCCACATAGAGATTTGAGGCTGCATTGCGTTCCTATTATAAATCAAGGTCACTGAGGGTTCTATTCAAAGCTCCCTCGTGTTTGTGTTGCTGTACTGTCTGCATGAGCTGAAGTACTCTGCTCCTGACGCCCTCCGCTCTCTCCTCCACTCACACAGCTTACAAGCTGAAATATAATGCAATAGAATTCGCCTCTATTCAATTCCATCATATGTGGGAAATTGCCTGCTTATGTTCATGTTATTTTGTTCCCTCCTACATTGTTCCGTTATTGTATTGTTATATTGTCAGATGGTGGCTGATGTATCAGATGTAAAAGCAGTGTTGGCAGATTCTCATTCCCTCACAAGGCCGTGAGTTTTCTCAACTTTATTTGTTCACGTCTCTCAGTAAGAGAGGTTAACTGATCAGATGACTGCACGTCAGCGGTTTCCAAACTCTTTATAGAGCGGTCCAACCAACCAAGATCCGCGCAAAAAACATTGCAGTGACTTTACCCTTCATTAGGGCTAGGCCCCTTTTTTCTCCACTTCCTGTCTGAATGACGTGCCCAAAGTAAACTGCCTGTAGCTCAGACCCTAAAGCCAGGATATGCATATCATTGGTACCATTGGAAAGAAAACACTTTGAAGTTTGTGGAAATGTTAAAATAATGTAGGAGAATATAACACAATAGACATGGTAGGAGGAAATACATCCTCTTAGAAATGCAAGAGAAAGGTCTTATTGAAAATTAGCTCCCTGGATGCAATTCCTATGGCTTCCACAGGGTGTCAGCAGTCTATGTTCAAGATTTCAGGCTTGTAACTTCAAAAAATAATAAGAAATATCAGTTTTAGTAGAAGGACACAGTCTTGGAAATTCGTGTTTGCGAGCGCCATGAAGACATTACACACCTGCTAAAATTGGTTTCCTATTGAACATACTTCTTTCCGTAAGAAATACTATAGTTTGATTACATTTTAGGATATCTGAGGAGTAAATAGAAACGTATTTTGACATGTTGAAACAAAGTTTAGGGGTAGATTTTTGGATTCCTGTCTCTGCAAGTTGAACGGGTGGATTACGCGAATCGATGGCGAAGAAGGATTTTATCTAACAAAACGACACTACATGTTATAGCTGGGACCCTTTGGATGACAAATCAGAGGAAGATTTTTGAAAAGTAAGTGAATATTTAATCGTTATATGTGAATGTATGAAACCTGTGCCGGTGGAAAGACATTTTGATGTGGGACCCCGTCCTCAAACAATCGCATGGCATGTTTTCGCTGTAATAGCTACTGTAAATCGGACAGTGGAGTTAGATTAACAAGAATTTAAGCTTTGAGACGATATAAGACACTTATATGTACCTAAATGTTTAAAATCCATAATATTTATGATTATTTATTTGCGCACTCCAGTTTCACCGGAAGTTGTCCTGCTAGCGGGACACCAATCCTTAATGGCAGTGATGGGGGAGGACTCTGAGAGTGTACAGGAATGTCCACATTGTCCTTGAGTGGAAAGTTTCTTACTACACTAACAATTATCAAAATAGTGTCAAATCAAATCTAACTTTATTTGTCACGTGTGCCGAATACAACAAGTGTAGACCTTACAATGGAACGCTTACAAGCCCTTAACCAACAGTGCAGTTCAAGAAGAGTTAAGAAAATATTTAAAGTAACTAAACTAAAAACTAAAAATAAATAATAAAAAGTAACACAATAACATAACGATAACGAGGTCATGTACAGGGGGTACCGGTACCGAGTCAGTGTGCGGGGGTACAGGCTAGTTGAGGTAATTTGTACATGTAGGTATGGGTGAAGTGACTATGCATAGATAATAAACAGCGAGTAGCAGCAGTGTACAAAACTAAGGGTGGGGGGGTCAATGTAAATAGTCCGGGTGGCCATTTGATTAATTGTTCAGCAGTTTTATGGCTTGGGGCTAGAAGCTGTTAGGGAGCCTTTTGGTCCTAGACTTGGCACTCCGGTACCGCTTGCCGTGCAGTAGCAGAGAAAACAGTCTATGACTTGGGTGACTGAAGTCTCTGACAATTTTATGGGCTTTCCTCTGATACTGCTGTTAGCAGTTGATGTTATTCTTCAATAACACAAACTCCAAAGCAAATCAAGGGGAGAAAATAGTTTTTTTTGAGAAGGACAAATCATAGATGTTATGCTGGGAGGTAGATGTTCAGTCTCCCCTGTCCTCAGCTTTTCTCCACAGAACAAAGGAACAGGATGCCATGCATAACCCCCCACCCTAGCCTGGGGTTGACCAATCAGAAGTCTTTGCATTACAACTGGGCCAATGGCCAAATAACAAGTATCCTGCTCCAGACTCAATGTACAGACCGTAGCACACGTAGCTCTGAGTTCAGGAGTGACATTCCACAGATTCTAAACAGCTGTTGAACTGAAGACCAACTATTTACATTGACAATTCCCTATTGATTGTTAATTCTAGTACTGTCGTCCTCTCATCCTCTGTGTTGTGTATTTATCTTCAAAATATTCTTATACCGCCTATTATATAGGTCCTGGATAGCAGGAAGCTTGGCCCCAGTGATGTACTGGGCCGTAAGCACTACCCTCTGTAGCACCTTACGGTCAGATGCCGAGCAGTTTCCATACCAGGCGGTGATGCAACCGGTCAGGATGCTCTCAATGGTGCAGCTGTAGAAGTTTTTGGGGACCCATGCCTGGCGACCCATGACAAATCTTTTCAGTCTCTTGAGGGGGAAAAGGTTTTGTCGTGCCCTCTTCATGACTATCTTGGTGTGTTTGGACCATGATAGTTTGTTGGTGATGTGGACACCAAGGAACTTGAAACTCTCGACCCGCTCCACTGCAGTCCCATCAATGTTAATGGGGGCCTGTTCAGGCCACCTTTTCCTGTAGTCCACAATCAGCTCCTTTGTCTTGCTCATTTGAAGTTTGGCCTGTGTCGACTGCGTGTGCTGTGTGTGAGTTTGTGTGCTGTGTGTGAGTGTGTGTGCTGTGTGTGAGTGTGTGTGCTGTGTGTGAGTGTGTGTGCTGTGTGTGAGTTTGTGTGCTGTGTGTGAGTTTGTGTGCTGTGTGTGAGTGTGTGTGCTGTGTGTGAGTGTGTGTGCTGTGTGTGAGTGTGTGTGCTGTGTGTGAGTGTGTGTGTTGTGTGTGAGTTTGTGTGCTGTGTGTGTGTGTGTGTGCTGTGAGTGAGTTTGTGTGCTGTGTGTGTGTGTGCATGGATGTGTATGTGCATGAGTGTATTTCAGTTAAACCTATACCTTAATCTAAACTCATGTCTTTTTCTCTCTGTGTTCTTGTAGGCAGAAAAATGCTGCTGGGATTGACACTCACCAAGGAGCTGTACCGTACCTGACACCAAGTAAGATGCTGTTGTTGATATTGTTGTTGTTGCTGTTGTCTTGGTGATTGTCATTCCAACCTTCCTGGGAATCATCTGTTCTAGAACCATCCAAGATGCAGAGATAGCTGACACACACATGTCATCGGCAGCCCCAGTGCGTTAGATACCCTATAGAGAAATGGTGCGGTGATCTGTGTTGCTGATCACCTGTCGTCTTTCTATTGACTCTCCTGACGTGAATAAGATTTGAAATGTGAATGTGAATCAACTCTGAATGAAATCCCAATCAAATCTGGATCTGGATTCAGAGAAGTTTTGTGAGTCATTGTTTCAGTGGATTGTGTGGAATTTCCTTTCCACTGGAGACTGACATGTAATCTTTCACTATTTACTGTGAGGATACAAATTGTATTTGCAGTGCTGCTGTACAGGGATTATTGGGTCTGTTGCTGCATACTGTACTGAGACATGGTCGTCAGCTTTCACACCTTTCACCCCTCACTCTTTGCCCCCTTACGCAACACACAACACACACACACACACACACACACACACACACACACACACAGGCAGAACGAGCTCAAGCCTTTCCCCAGCCTTTGATTGTGGAATTTCCTGCCCAAGGACATCCGCCATTCAAATGTCTTTTCACAATTCACGTCCAAACTCGAAATTTCAAATGCCAGGGCTTTCAATTAACATTGAGCTCATGTGAAGCACCTACAGCCCCTTGTCTGTGAAAAGCAGTATAGAATGGGTTTTGTATGGCTCTCAAGCACATAATAAACCGATGGGAGGATTTGCAAGATTATGAGGCGTCCTTCAAAGTTTTTTCGTCATTTTCCCTTTTGAAACGATTAGATTTGTCGTTCTTATTTGTGAGCCTTTCACCCTTCTCATTGTTAAATTGTCCCGTGGTCTTGTTGAGATACTGTACTTGTGAGACACACATAAATAAATAATCATTGTCCTTGGGGCATAATTGAGTTGAAGCAAATGAAGCAGTCTCCTATTCATTTTCAGTTCATGTCAAAACCATGTTGTATTGAATTTCCTATGCTGGATTCTAATTTCAATTACTTTTTGGAAAATATTTAAACACACGGGCTATCTTTATGAATGGTGATTCTATCTTTATGAATGGTGATTCTTTAGACTGTATGGAACTAATGTAAAATGATTCATTTTCTAACACCATCGTCAATGCACTTCTTTTCTTTAAGGAGGCATTATACTATTTCATGCAGCGTAAATTAAAGGTGCGGGAATAAGACAGTTGTCTTTTATCTGTGTTCCTACTTAAAGGGATACCTGCCACCAAACCCACAGTTCAGAAGAAATAGAATGGACATTCACTGTAATGGACCAGTTGTAACGGTCGTCATATTGACTGCTATGGTGTGTGGTCATCCACACACAATCCCAAATTGGCTGCATTTTTCCCACTTGCATTACTTGACATAGATCCAGAAAAACTAGATTGGACCAAAATGCAGCGTAGGTGGAATACATGATGATTTTAATAATAATAACAAAGACGAAAATATACTTGAGCAAACTAAAAAACAACAAATGAAGTCAACAGACCTGAACAAACGAACTTACATAATAACACGAAGAACGCACAAACAGGAACAGACTACATACACGAACGAAAACGAAACAGTCCCGTGTGGTGCGACATACACAGACACGGAAGACAATCACCCACAAACAAACAGTGAAAACAGCCTACCTTAATATGGTTCTCAATCAGAGGAAACGTCAAACACCTGCCTCTAATTGAGAACCATATCAGGCAACACATTACACCCAACATAGAAACACATAACATAGAATGCCCACCCCAACTCACGCCCTGACCAACTAAACACATACAAAAACAAGGAAAACAGGTCAGGAACATGACACCAGAAGCCATATTGAATGTGCCATTTAACTACAATGTTTTCCAGCTCACCATATCATCTCTCAGAATTCTGTTCTATAAATGCAACAATGACAAATTCTATTGAGCCTGGAAAGAAGTGGACGGTGCTCAACCGACGTGAGCAGAGGCGCAACCCAAACGTTTTAACATCATTAGAAAGGAAAAAGCACAACGCTCGTTGACCATTCAAAAATGATTGTTTCATTTAAGCAAAGTTAAAATGTGTGGTTCTGATGAAGATCGTGGCTGAAACCTCAAGCATTTTAACTTTGTTTAATTAAATCAGTGTGTGTTTAAAGCGCAACTGAAGGCAATTAACAACTTCTCTGCTAGAAAACGGCCTATGTGGCATGATATGAGTCAGAAACATTTGTTCTAGTGACAAAATTGACAACAAAGTGGAAATAGGATCATTTTATTCATAAAGTCAGTCTCGTCCAAAACTGAGTTTTATAAGTGAGTTCGTCATGACTTACTTGAGGGTAGGGTTTTGAGTTCGACAATGCTCAATAGCCCACTAACACTGGATACCCAGCTGCAGGGATTGCGCTCCCACCAATCCTACCGCAGAACACACAGACAGTGAGACAAACCTGCCCAGCAGCGCAGCTGACCTTGTTTACATAAGAGAACACGTCACTATTTCTTTACTTGAGGAATACTGCACCAAACACATTAGCTAGATGTAAAAATGGCAGCTAAAACCTCCTCAGCAAAAACGTCCAAATTAATTACAGATTTCTTGAGTTATGTTGGATCCATTCTGACTGTTTTGAGGAAGTAATACTGACTTTGTTTCTATGGTGTCTCATGGGGGACAAACATCAGATACTGCCACATCGAAACACACCCCCAAGACTGAAATCTCGTTTTACTTGATGAGAAACAGAGAAACGCTTGCGGTATCGGAGCGTTCAGTTACTCTTTAATGGCGGGAGAGCATTGCACCTTTTCCTTTCCAAATTCTGTTGAGCCGCCATCTTATTGTGTGTATGTTGAAAAATCTTTAGATCCACATGTCTGTCTGTCTGTCTGTCTGTCTGTCTGTCTGTCTGTCTGTCTGTCTGTCTGTTCTAGCTATTCTGTTTCTATACGGCTATAACCTCCTCACTCACTACACACCTGGCAGAATTATTCATTCATTTAACAGGAGCCTGTTTCAAGAGATGCGGGTTCAAAGGCTTTAGGATTCAGTGGAACATGGCTTTGGGGGGGAAAATGTAGCCAAAGTGCACTTCAGCATCCTAGCTGCATCCGACACAACCATTTCTGTGGAAGAGATGAAGTGTGTGTGTGTGTGTGTGTGTGTGTGTGTGTGTGTGTGTGTGTGTGTGTGTGTGTGTGTGTGTGTGTGTGTGTGTGTGTGTGTGTGTGTGTGTGTGTGTGTGTGTGTGTGTGTGTGTGTGTGTGTGTGTGTGTGTGTGTGTGTGTGTGTGTGTGTGCGCGCGCGTGTGCATTTGTGCATGCCTATGTGCATGCCTGTGTGCTTGCATATGTGTGTTTCCATGGCTGTGTGTGTTGCACAGCCTACAGAGCCCTGTGATTACCTTACCCTCTACATTATCTGGAGTGCAGAGGCGCTGAAAGCAGTCGTGGCTTAATCTCCCTCCCCATTTACGTCTCTCTCTCGCTCTCTCTCTCTCTCTACCGCATTAGCTTCCTTTAAGATTCACTTACGGTGATGTTCCACTTTGAAGATAATGTTTTGTGACTGGTAGCCTACAGGGTTGGGGCTGTAATCATAGCTGCTGGGTGTGTGTTGTTTTGATAGCGGGGTTGGGGGGGTGTGAAGAGGGGTCTGACATGGAGAAGGGGCCTCAAACCCAGCTACTTCTATACAAACCTTATAGCATCAAACAGGAAGCAGCTCTTTGTAGGTGTTGCACCTGTTCTCTTCCCCTCTGAACCTCTGTGTATAGGTGTTGCGCCTGTTGTCTTCCCCCCTGAACTGCGACTCCAGTTCAGTTCATTCTGCTGTTGAATTAACTAACCACCTGGTTTCAAATGGTACATACAGGTAGTGGTGATTGTTCCAAGGAATCCCAGTAAATACTAAGTAAAATACAAATAGTTACTAGGTATTTTATTTGTCATTAAGAAGTAAATACCAGGTCAAATAAAGCGAATCTACAACTCACTAGATGTATAAAGGGAGAACCCATGTTCTGTATCACCCCTTTAATAACTCCCTCCTCCCTTTATGAGCAGCAGTTGATCAAGGGGCCGAGATGAGATGAGAGGAGTACACGAACGAGATGGCCAATTTGTTCCACATGGCGATGTCCTGTGTCACTGCTGACAGAGGGGGTGGGAGGGGGTGGAGGAGCGGCCCCCAGGTCGGCAGCTGTGCTCCAACTCAAAGCACCACCCCCCCACACTCTCCCAGGGGCCCCGGGGGCCAGGGCAGCAGGTCACATATCAAAGGGTCCAATCCTCTGGCTAATGAAGCAGCTCAGTACCTAGCGGCCCTGAAGACCTCGCTAACGAGCTCCGGTTGCTAGTCTCTCTCTCTGTTTCTTTCTCTCTGTCTCTCTCTCTCTTGCTCTTTCTCTCTCTTCCTCCCTCCCTCCCTCCCTCTGTCTTTCTCTCTCCCTCATGCCAATTAGAATCCACGCGCATCACATGACATGACATCAGAGCCCCCTCTGAAATGAGCTGCATTTTTAATTTGCCCATGATTACATCATTCATTAATCATGGAGAGACAAGTCCAAATCCTGAGCGTGTATTATGGGGGCCAATTGGCAAGAGGTGAGCATAGCTGCATTCATTATTTACCTGTGCTGGAAAATAAGAGGGAGGGACGTGGTACGTATTTTAAGAAGAAAAATTATATAATGTGAACTAGCTTTATGTATGTAACCAACAAAGAAACAAGTGTTTTGAAAAATAATGTCATCATTTTTATTAAAATAATGTTATTTCAATGAGTGCTTAGCGAGTTGCTTTGTCTTCCTAATGCAAGGCCTTTTGCAAGAGGAACTCTGATCTCTAGTTTATTTCATTACAACGTTGGTGCCCTCCGCCATGCTATGTCACTGTAATCCAGGATATGAGTGGGCAAGAGTGGTAGGCAGTTGACTGAGAGAGGCTGCGTTTAGACAGGCAGCCCAATTCTGATATTATTTTTCACTAATTGGTCTTTTGACCAATCAGATCAGCTCTGAAAAAGATCTGATGTGAAAAGATCTGATGTGATTGGTCAATAGACCAATTAGTTAAAAAATAGATCAGAATTGGGCTGCCTGTCTAAACGCAGCCAGAGATGCAGGTTGCAGCTACAGTTGCCTGAGAGAGAGAGAGAGAGAGAAGCAGGTTGCGGCTACAGTTGATAGAGAGAGAGGCAGGTTGCAGCTACAGTTGCCTGAGAGAGAGAGAGAGAGAGAGAGGCAGGTCACAGCTACAGTTGACTGAGAGAGAGGCAGGTTGCAGCTACAGTTGACTGAGAGAGAGGCAGGTTGCAGCTACAGTTGACTGAGAGAGAGAGGCAGGTCGTAGCTACAGTTGACTGAGAGAGAGAGAGAGAGAGAGAGAGAGAGAGAGAGAGAGAGAGAGAGAGAGAGAGAGAGAGAGAGAGAGAGAGAGAGAGAGAGAGAGAGAGAGAGAGAGAGGAGAGAGAGAGAGAGAGAGAGAGAGAGAGAGAGAGAGAGAGAGAGAGAGAGGCAGGTTGGGGCTACAGTTGACTGAGGGAGAGGCAGGTTGCAGCTACAGTTGACTGAGAAGGAGAGGCAGGTTGTAGCTACAGTTGACTGAGAGAGAGAGAGAGGCAGGTCACAGCTACAGTTGACTGAGAGAGAGAGAGAGGCAGGTCACAGCTACAGTTGACTGAGAGAGAGAGGCAAGTCGCAGCTACAGTTGACTGAGAGAGAGGCAGGTCGCAGCTACAGTTGACTGAGAAAGAGAGGCAGGTCGCAGCTACAGTTGACTGAGAGAGAGAGGCAGGTCGCAGCTACAGTTGACTGAGAGAGAGAGGCAGGTCGCAGCTACAGTTGACTGAGAGAGAGAGGCAGGTCGCAGCTACAGTTGACTGAGAGAGAGAGGCAGGTCGCAGCTACAGTTGACTGAGAGAGAGAGGCAGGTCGCAGCTACAGTTGACTGAGAGAGAGAGGCAGGTCGCAGCTACAGTTGACTGAGAGAGAGAGGCAGGTCGTAGCTACAGTTGACTGAGAGAGAGGCAGGTCGTAGCTACAGTTGACTGAGAGAGAGGCAGGTCGCAGCTACAGTTGACTGAGAGAGAGGCAGGTGGCAGCTACAGTTGACTGAGAGAGAGGCAGGTGGCAGCTACAGTTGACTGAGAGAGAGGCAGGTGGCAGCTACAGTTGACTGAGAGAGAGGCAGGTCGTAGCTACAGTTGACTGAGAAAGAGAGGCAGGTCGCAGCTACAGTTGACTGAGAGAGAGGCAGGTCGCAGCTACAGTTGACTGAGAGAGAGGCAGGTGGTAGCTACAGTTGACTGAGAGAGAGAGGCAGGTCGTAGCTACAGTTGACTGAGAGAGGCAGGTCGTAGCTACAGTTGACTGAGAGAGAGAGGCAGGTCGTAGCTACAGTTGACTGAGAGAGAGGCAGGTCGCAGCTACAGTTGACTGAGAGAGAGGCAGGTGGTAGCTACAGTGGACTGAGAGAGAGAGGCAGGTGGTAGCTACAGTGGACTGAGAGAGAGAGGCAGGTCGTAGCTACAGTGGACTGAGAGAGGCAGGTCGTAGCTACAGTTGACTGAGAGAGAGAGGCAGGTCGTAGCTACAGTTGACTGAAAGAGAGGCAGGTGGTAGCTACAGTTGACTGAGAGAGAGAGGCAGGTCGTAGCTACAGTTGACTGAGAGAGAGGCAGGTCGCAGCTACAGTTGACTGAGAGAGAGAGGCAGGTCGCAGCTACAGTTGACTGAGAGAGAGAGGCAGGTCGTAGCTACAGTTGACTGAGAGAGAGGCAGGTCGCAGCTACAGTTGACTGAGAGAGAGAGGCAGGTCGTAGCTACAGTTGACTGAGAGAGAGGCAGGTCGCAGCTACAGTTGACTGAGAGAGAGAGGCAGGTGGTAGCTACAGTTGACTGAGAGAGAGGCAGGTCGCAGCTACAGTTGACTGAGAGAGAGAGGCAGGTCGCAGCTACAGTTGACTGAGAGAGAGAGGCAGGTCGTAGCTACAGTTGACTGAGAGAGAGAGGCAGGTCGCAGCTACAGTTGACTGAGAGAGAGAGGCAGGTCGCAGCTACAGTTGACTGAGAGAGAGAGGCAGGTCGCAGCTACAGTTGACTGAGAGAGAGAGGCAGGTCGTAGCTACAGTTGACTGAGAGAGAGAGGCAGGTCGCAGCTACAGTTGACTGAGAGAGAGAGGCAGGTCGCAGCTACAGTTGACTGAGAGAGAGAGGCAGGTCGTAGCTACAGTTGACTGAGAGAGAGAGGCAGGTCGCAGCTACAGTTGACTGAGAGAGAGAGGCAGGTCGCAGCTACAGTTGACTGAGAGCTCTCGCTCTATAGTGACATTGTGGTGACTATACCCTCTCCACCAGCAGCAGAATTGACTACCCTTCCAATGAGATGGAGACCACAGCCCTGTTTGACTTCTTTTAAAAATGTCATCCACCCATCCTCTTTCATTGAAGTAATCTTGAAACCGGAGCGAAAATATCATATTTACGTAACTTTGTGATCATGGGTTAGGTCACCTCCAAGAACGTATACAAATACAGTCATTATTTTAAAGTTTGATTTGTTCCAGGCAACAGCAGCAAAGACGTACCAATATGTTCCCTGCTGAGCCCGTTGACCACACCAGATTCCTCAGTTGCTCCAGCTGAAATATGAGCAAACGCTTTATCCGTGTTTCCATGCAGCGATTGACAAGATAGACCTCTTTTGAGTGGAGCCATTTTCCCTCCCAGCGTTCAGCTAGCATGGTGTTATGTGACCCATTCCCACAGCATCTGATAGATCAGATAGATACAGAACCAGCTGGGGGATGGCATCAATTCAGATGCTCCTGACTGAAATCTATCATATAATGAGCCAGGGCCATCAAACGCTGGTCATCAGAGGGGAGTCTGAATTAAGCTCTCTGTCCTGTTCTCCCCATGCTTTACCCAGGGCTTTCAGCCCGGCCCCACAGCGCAGGCAGCAGAAGGTCCCTGGAACGAGGCAGCGAGGGTTGTGAGGCCTGTTCTCGGGTGATTGGGGGTAATTTGGAGAGGATGAATTGTAGCTTTGTGCCGTGGGCCAACTCCATGACAGGCAACTGTTGGGCTGTCAAACTGAGCTGAGAGAGAGAGAGAGAGAGAGAGAGAGAGAGAGAGAGAGAGAGAGAGAGAGAGAGAGAGAGAGAGAGAGAGAGAGAGAGAGAGAGAGAGAGAGAGAGAGAGAGAGAGAGAGAGAGAGAGAGAGAGAGAGAGAGAGAGAGAGAGAGACATATAGGACAGAATAGAGAGAGAGACATATAGGACAGAATAGAGAGAGAGACATATAGGACAGAATAGAGAGAGAGACATATAGGACAGAATAGAGAGAGAGACATATAGGACAGAATAGAGAGAGAGACATATAGGACAGAATAGAGAGAGAGACATATAGGACAGAATAGAGAGAGAGACATATAGGACAGAATAGAGAGAGAGACATATAGGACAGAATAGAGAGAGAGACATATAGGACAGAATAGAGAGAGAGACATATAGGACAGAATAGAGAGAGAGACATATAGGACAGAATAGAGAGAGAGACATATAGGACAGAATAGAGAGAGAGACATATAGGACAGAATAGAGAGAGAGACATATAGGACAGAATAGAGAGAGAGACATATAGGACAGAATAGAGAGAGAGACATATAGGACAGAATAGAGAGAGAGACATATAGGACAGAATAGAGAGAGAGACATATAGGACAGAATAGAGAGAGAGACATATAGGACAGAATAGAGAGAGAGACATATAGGACAGAATAGAGAGAGAGACATATAGGACAGAATAGAGAGAGAGACATATAGGACAGAATAGAGAGAGAGACATATAGGACAGAATAGAGAGAGAGACATATAGGACAGAATAGAGAGAGAGACATATAGGACAGAATAGAGAGAGAGACATATAGGACAGAATAGAGAGAGAGACATATAGGACAGAATAGAGAGAGAGACATATAGGACAGAATAGAGAGAGAGACATATAGGACAGAATAGAGAGAGAGACATATAGGACAGAATAGAGAGAGAGACATATAGGACAGAATAGAGAGAGAGACATATAGGACAGAATAGAGAGAGAGACATATAGGACAGAATAGAGAGAGAGACATATAGGACAGAAATAGAGAGAGAGACATATAGGACAGAATAGAGAGAGAAGGGCCTATCTGAACCCCTCTCCTCCCTCTCCAACCATTCACCAGGCTTCAGTCTAACAGATGGTCTCACACACAACTAGTTACCAGAACGGAATTAGTACCAAAACAGCAGCTAACCAGTATAACTCATCTTATTGACTGGATTTTTTGGATGGTCTTTCCTTCAAGTTCTAATTCCTAAATTACCTGTTTACTGTTGATAATTCCGTATCCATGACTAAAGACTGTTGCTGAGGTCAAATGTATCCCCTGAAACTAGTCTAGGTGCATTTCTCTCCTTTCTCCACTACATTAACCAGCATCTCTCTAAGGATCCTGGAATCCTCCTCCATGACCAGTCGTTTTATCAGTCAGGTTTTGTCTCCTCTCTGTTTCTGCACTTGTCTATACTGATTGCGTAACTCCTCACACCCGCTGGTTGGTTGCCTGCAGTCTCGCGGTTTTAATTATAATTGCCATCTCAGCCAATTATGCATTAATAATCAGCAAATTAGCCATGATTAATCGGCATTAGGTGAATGATTATGGAACTAAAGATAGATAATCAGCTGGCGGGGCTGGAAATACAGGGTTTAACACAGTAGGAGGCTTCATCTGGTGGAAACAGACATTCTCTTGGTTGTCTTCACTCAGCACGACTATATTCTCTCTCTCTGTGTGTGTGTGTGTGTGTGTGTGTGTGTGTGTGTGTGTGTGTGTGTGTGTGTGTGTGTGTGTGTGTGTGTGTGTGTGTGTGTGTGTGTGTGTGTGTGTGTGTGTGTGTGTGTGTGTGTGTGTGTGTGTGTGTGTGTGTGTGTGTGAGTGTGAGAGAGAGAGGGAGAGAGAATTGTATATAATCCATGCTAGCTTTACAACCCTGAGTGATGGGTTGTCTATTGTTACACACACTGAACAGGGACTGGGGTAATACTACGTTAACACAGCCAACCTCCAGAAAATGCTGTTGTGACCCTCAGGAATAGATACGCTGTCAGTCACACTGTTTATCTCTAAATAGGAAGAAGCTGCCAACTGTGCACTTTATCAGGACAATATGTTATGTGCCACATGGAAGTCTACATTCATACTGAATTGATGAGGAAATGTACACTCCAGGAAAGAGGATGTTGATGATGTAAATAATGTTTATAACTAGTTAGGTATAATAGACATGATGTTTATAACTAGCTAGGTATAACAGGCATGATGTTTATAACTAGTTAGGTATAACAGGCATGATGTTTATAACTAGTTAGGTATAACAGACATGATGTTTATAACTAGTTAGGTATAACAGGCATGATGTTTATAACTAGTTAGGTATAACAGGCATGATGTTTATAACTAGTTAGGTATAACAGGCATGATGTTCATAACTAGTTAGGTATAACAGGCATGATGTATATAACTAATTAGGTATAACAGGAATGATGTTTATAACTAGTTAGGTATAACAGACATGATGTTTATAACTAGTTAGATATAACAGGCATGATGTTTATAACTAGTTAGGTATAACAGGCATGATGTATATAACTAGTTAGGTATAACAGGCATGATGTATATAACTAGTTAGGTATAACAGGCATGATGTTTATAACTAGTTAGGTATAACAGGAATGATGTTTATAACTAGTTAGGTATAACAGGCATGATGTTTATAACTAGTTAGGTATAACAGGAATGATGTTTATAACTAGTTAGGTATAACAGGCATGAGGTATATAACTAGTTAGGTATAACAGGCATGATGTTTATAACTAGTTAGGTATAACAGGAATGATGTTTATAACTAGTTAGGTATAACAGGTATGATGTTTATAACTAGTTAGGTATAACAGGAATGATGTTTATAACTAGTTAGGTATAACAGGCATGATGTTTATAACTAGTTAGGTATAACAGGAATGATGTTTATAACTAGTTAGGTATAACAGGCATAATGTATATAACTAGTTAGGTATAACAGGCATGATGTATATAACTAGCTAGGTATAACAGGCATGATGTTTATAACTAGTTAGGTATAACAGGCATGATGTTTATAACTAGTTAGGTATAACAGGCATGATGTATATAACTGGTTATGTATAACAGGCATGATGTTTATAACTGGTTAGGTATAACAGGCATGATGTTTATAACTAGTTAGGTATAACAGGCATGATGTTTATAACTAGTTAGGTATAACAGGCATGATGTATATAACTAGTTAGGAATAACAGGCATGATGTATATAACTAGTTAGGTATAACAGGCATGATGTTTATAACTAGTTAGGTATAACAGGCATGATGTATATAACTAGTTAGGTATAACAGGCATGATGTATATAACTAGTTAGGTATAACAGGCATGATGTATATAACTAGTTAGGTATAACAGGCATGATGTTTATAACTAGTTAGGTATAACAGGCATGATGTATATAACTAGTTAGGTATAACAGGCATGATGTATATAACTAGTTAGGTATAACAGGCATGATGTTTATAACTAGTTAGGTATAACAGGCATGATGTTTATAACTAGTTAGGTATAACAGGCATGATGTTTATAACTAGTTAGGTATAACAGGCATGATGTTTATAACTAGTTAGGTATAACAGGCATGATGTTTATAACTAGTTAGGTATAACAGGCATGATGTTTATAACTAGTTAGGTATAACAGGCATGATTTATATAACTAGTTAGGTATAACAGGCATGATGTTTATAACTAGTTAGGTATAACAGGCATGATGTTTATAACTAGTTAGGTATAACAGGCATGATGTATATAACTAGTTAGGTATAACAGGCATGATGTTTATAACTAGCTAGGTATAACAGGCATGATGTATATAACTAGTTAGGTATAACAGGCATGATGTTTATAACTAGTTAGGTATAACAGGCATGATGTATATAACTAGTTAGGTATAACAGGCATGATGTTTATAACTAGTTAGGTATAACAGGCATGATGTTCATAACTAGTTAGGTATAACAGGCATGATGTTTATAACTAGTTAGGTATAACAGGCATGATGTTTATAACTAGTTAGGTATAACAGGCATGATGTATATAACTAGTTAGGTATAACAGGCATGATGTATATAACTAGTTAGGTATAACAGGCATGATGTTTATAACTAGTTAGGTATAACAGACATGATGTTTATAACTAGTTAGGTATAACAGGCATGATGTTTATAACTAGCTAGGTATAACAGACATGATGTTTATAACTAGTTAGGTATAACAGGCATGATGTTTATAACTAGTTAGGTATAACAGGCATGATGTATATAACTAGTTAGGTATAACAGGCATGATGTATATAACTAGCTAGGTATAACAGGCATGATGTTTATAACTAGTTAGGTATAACAGGCATGATGTTTATAACTAGTTAGGTATAACAGGCATGATGTATATAACTAGTTAGGTATAACAGGCATGATGTATATAACTAGCTAGGTATAACAGGCATGATGTTTATAACTAGTTAGGTATAACAGGCATGATGTTTATAACTAGTTAGGTATAACAGGCATGATGTTTATAACTAGTTAGGCATAACAGGCATGATGTATATAACTAGTAAGGTATAACAGGCATGATGTTTATAACTAGTTAGGTATAACAGGCATGATGTTTATAACTAGTTAGGTATAACAGGCATGATGTATATAACCAGTTAGGTATAACAGGCATGATGTTTATAACTAGTTAGGTATAACAGGCATGATGTATATAACTAGTTAGGTATAACAGGCATGACGTTTATAACTAGTTAGGTATAACAGGCATGATGTTTATAACTAGTTAGGTATAACAGGCATGATGTATATAACTAGTTAGGTATAACAGGCGTGATGTTTATAACTAGTTAGTTATAACAGGCATGATGTATATAACTAGTTAGGTATAACAGGCGTGATGTTTATAACTAGTTAGTTATAACAGGCATGATGTATATAACTAGCTAGGTATAACAGGCATGATGTTTATAACTAGTTAGTTATAACAGGCATGATGTTTATAACTAGCTAGGTATAACAGGCACGATGTTTATAACAAGTTAGGTATAACAGGCATGATGTATACAACTAGTTAGGTATAACAGGCAGGATGTTTATAACTAGTTAGGTATAACAGGCATGATGTTTATAACTAGTTAGGTTTAACAGGCATGATGTTTATAACTAGTTAGGTATAACAGGCAGGATGTTCATAACTAGTTAGGTATAACAGGCATGATGTTTATAACTAGTTAGGTATAACAGGCATGATGTTTATAACTAGTTAGGTATACCAGGTGTGATGTTTATAACTAGTTAGGTATAACAGGCATGATGTATATAACTAGTTAGGTATAACAGGCATGATGTTTATAACTAGTTAGGTATAACAGGCATGATGTATATAACTAGTTAGGTATAACAGGCATGATGTTTATAACTAGTTAGGTATAACAGGCATGATGTATATAACTAGTTAGGTATAACAGACATGATGTTTAAAACTAGTTAGGTATACCAGGCATGATGTTTATAACTAGTTAGGTATAACAGGCATGAGGTATATAACTAGTTAGGTATAACAGGCATGATGTATATAACTAGTTAGGTATAACAGGCATGATGTTTATAACTAGTTAGGTATAACAGTTCTGATGTTTATAGCTAGTTAGGTATAACAGGCATGATGTTCATAACTAGTTAGGTATAACAGGCATGATGTATATAACTAGTTAGGTATAACAGGCATGATGTTTATAACTAGTTAGGTATAACAGGCATGATGTTTATAACTGGTTAGGTATAACAGGCATGATGTATATAACTAGTTAGGTATAACAGGCATGATGTTTATAACTTGTTAGGTATAACAGGCATGATGTATATAACTAGTTAGGTATAACAGGCATGATGTTTATAACTAGTTAGGTATAACAGGCATGATGTTTATAACTAGTTAGGTATAACAGGCATGATGTTTATAACTAGTTAGGTATAACAGGCATGATGCATATAACTAGTTAGGTATAACAGGCATGATGTTTATAACTAGTTAGGTATAACAGGCATGATGCATATAACTAGTTAGGTATAACAGGCATGATGTTTATAACTAGTTAGGTATAACAGGCATGATGTATATAACTAGTTAGGTATAACAGGCATGATGTTTATAACTAGTTAGGTATAACAGGCATGATGTTTATAACTAGTTAGGTATAACAGGCATGATGTTTATAACTAGTTAGGTATAACAGGCACGATGTATATAACTAGTTAGGTATAACAGGCATGATGTTTATAACTAGTTAGGTATAACAGGCATGATGTTTATAACTAGTTAGGTATAACAGGCATGATGTTTATAACTAGTTAGGTATAACAGGCATGATGTATATAACTAGCTAGGTATAACATGCATGATGTCTATAACTAGTTAGGTATAACAGGCATGATGTTTATAACTAGTTAGGTATAACAGGCATGATGTATATAACTAGCTAGGTATAACAGGCATGATGTATATAACTAGTTAGGTATAACAGGCATGATGTATATAACTAGCTAGGTATAACAGGCATGATGTATATAACTAGTTAGGTATAACAGACATGATGTATATAACTAGTTAGGTATAACAGGCATGATGTATATAACTAGTTAGGTATAACAGGCATGATGTATATAACTAGTTAGGTATAACAGACGTGATGTATATAACTAGCTAGGTATAACAGGCATGATGTTTATAACTAGTTAGGTATAACAGGCCTGATATTTATAACTAGTTAGGTATAACAGGCATGATGTATATAACTAGTTAGGTATAACAGGCATGATGTATATAACTAGTTAGGTATAACAGGCATGATGTATATAACTAGTTAGGTATAACAGGCATGATGTATATAACTAGTTAGGTATAACAGGCATGATGTATATAACTAGTTAGGTATAACAGGCATGATGTATATAACTAGTTAGGTATAACAGGCATGATGTATATAACTAGTTAGGTATAACAGGCATGATGGTTATAACTAGCTAGGTATAACAGGCATGATGTATATAACTAGTTAGGTATAACAGGCATGATGTATATAACTAGTTAGGTATAACATGCATGATGTTTATAACTAGTTAGGTATAACAGGCATGATGTTTATAACTAGCTAGGTATAACAGGCATGATGTTTATAACTAGTTAGGTATAACAGGCATGATGTATATAACTAGTTAGGTATAACAGGCATGATGTTTATAACTAGTTAGGTATAACAGGCATGATGTATATAACTAGTTAGGTATAACAGGCATGATGTTTATAACTAGTTAGGTATAACAGGCATGATGTTTATAACTAGTTAGGTATAACAGGCATGATGTATATAACTAGTTAGGTATAACAGGCATGATGTTTATAACTAGTTAGGTATAACAGGCATGATGTTTATAACTGGTTAGGTATAACAGGCATGATGTATATAACTAGTTAGGTATAACAGGCATGATGTTTATAACTAGTTAGGTATAACAGGCATGATGTATATAACTAGTTAGGTATAACAGGCATGATGTTTATAACTAGTTAGGTATAACAGGCATGATGTTTATAACTAGTTAGGTATAACAGGCATGATGTTTATAACTAGTTAGGTATAACAGGCATGATGTTTATAACTAGTTAGGTATAACAGGCATGATGTTTATAACTAGTTAGGTATAACAGGCATGATGTATATAACTAGTAAGTTATAACAGGCATGATGTTTATAACTAGTTAGGTATAACAGGCATGATGTTTATAACTAGTTAGGTATAACAGGCATGATGTATATAACCAGTTAGGTATAACAGGCATGATGTTTATAACTAGTTAGGTATAACAGGCATGATGTTTATAACTAGTTAGGTATAACAGGCGTGATGTATATAACTAGTTAGGTATGACAGGCGTGATGTTTATAACTAGTTAGGTATAACAGGCATGATGTTTATAACTAGTTAGTCATAACAGGCACGATGTTTATAACTAGCTAGGAATAACAGGCACGATGTTTATAACTAGTTAGGTATAACAGGCATGATGTATACAACTAGTTAGGTATAACAGGCATGATGTATGTAACTAGTTAGGTATAACAGACTTGATGTATATAACCAGTTAGGTATAACAGGCATGATGTTTATAACTAGTTAGGTATAACAGGCAGGATGTTCATAACTAGTTAGGTATAACAGGCATGATGTTTATAACTAGTTAGGTTTAACAGGCATGATGTTTATAACTAGTTAGGTTTAACAGGCAGGATGTTTATAACTAGTTAGGTATAACAGGCAGGATGTTTATAACTAGTTAGGTATAACAGGCATGATGTTTATAACTAGTTAGGTATAACAGGCATGATGTTTATAACTAGTTAGGTTTAACAGGCATGATGTTTATAACTAGTTAGGTATAACAGGCAGGATGTTTATAACTAGTTAGGTATAACAGGCAGGATGTTTATAACTAGTTAGGTATAACAGGCATGATGTTTATAACTAGTTAGGTTTAACAGGCATGATGTTTATAACTAGTTAGGTATAACAGGCAGGATGTTCATAACTAGTTAGGTATAACAGGCATGATGTTTATAACTAGTTAGGTATAACAGGCATGATGTTTATAACTAGTTAGGTATACCAGGCATGATGTTTATAACTAGTTAGGTATAACAGGCATGATGTATATAACTAGTTAGGTATAACAGGCATGATGTTTATAACTAGTTAGGTATAACAGGCATGATGTATATAACTAGTTAGGTATAACAGGCATGATGTTTATAACTAGTTAGGTATAACAGGCATGATGTATATAACTAGTTAGGTATAACAGACATGATGTTTATAACTAGTTAGGTATACCAGGCATGATGTTTATAACTAGTTAGGTATAACAGGCATGATGTATATAACTAGTTAGGTATAACAGGCATGATGTTTATAACTAGTTAGGTATAACAGGCATGATGTTTATAACTAGTTAGGTATAACAGGCATGATGTTTATAACTAGTTAGGTATAACAGGCATGATGTTTATAACTAGTTAGGTATAACAGGCACGATGTATATAACTGGTTAGGTATAACAGGCATGATGTTTATAACTAGTTAGGTATAACAGGCATGATGTTTATAACTAGTTAGGTATAACAGGCATGATGTTTATAACTAGTTAGGTATAACAGGCATGATGTATATAACTAGCTAGGTATAACATGCATGATGTCTATAACTAGTTAGGTATAACAGGCATGATGTTTATAACTAGTTAGGTATAACAGGCATGATGTATATAACTAGCTAGGTATAACAGGCATGATGTATATAACTAGTTAGGTATAACAGGCATGATGTATATAACTAGCTAGGTATAACAGGCATGATGTATATAACTAGTTAGGTATAACAGACATGATGTACATAACTAGTTAGGTATAACAGGCATGATGTATATAACTAGTTAGGTATAACAGGCATGATGTATATAACTAGTTAGGTATAACAGACGTGATGTATATAACTAGCTAGGTATAACAGGCATGATGTTTATAACTAGTTAGGTATAACAGGCCTGATATTTATAACTAGTTAGGTATAACAGGCATGATGTATATAACTAGTTAGGTATAACAGGCATGATGTATATAACTAGTTAGGTATAACAGGCATGATGTATATAACTAGTTAGGTATAACAGGCATGATGTATATAACTAGTTAGGTATAACAGGCATGATGTATATAACTAGTTAGGTATAACAGGCATGATGTATATAACTAGTTAGGTATAACAGGCATGATGTATATAACTAGTTAGGTATAACAGGCATGATGTATATAACTAGTTAGGTATAACAGGCATGATGGTTATAACTAGCTAGGTATAACAGGCATGATGTATATAACTAGTTAGGTATAACAGGCATGATGTATATAACTAGTTAGGTATAACATGCATGATGTTTATAACTAGTTAGGTATAACAGGCATGATGTTTATAACTAGTTAGGTATAACAGGCATGATGTATATAACTAGTTAGGTATAACAGGCATGATGTTTATAACTAGTTAGGTATAACAGGCATGATGTATATAACTAGTTAGGTATAACAGGCATGATGTTTATAACTAGTTAGGTATAACAGGCATGATGTTTATAACTAGTTAGGTATAACAGGCATGATGTATATAACTAGTTAGGTATAACAGGCATGATGTATATAACTAGTTAGGTATAACAGGCATGATGTATATAACTAGTTAGGTATAACAGGCATGATGTATATAACTAGTTAGGTATAACAGGCATGATGTTTATAACTAGTTAGGTATAACAGGCATGATGTTTATACCTAGTTAGGTATAACAGGAATGATGTTTAAAACTAGCTAGGTATAACAGGCATGATGTTTATAACTAGTTAGTTATAACAGACATGATGTTTATAACTAGCTAGGTATAACAGGCACGATGTTTATAACTAGTTAGGTATAACAGGCACGATGTATATAACTAGTTAGGTATAACAGGCATGATGTATATAACTAGTTAGGTATAACAGGCATGATGTTCATAACTAGTTAGGTATAACAGGCATGATGTTTATAACTAGTTAGGTATAACAGGCATGATGTTTATAACTAGTTAGGTATAACAGGCATGATGTTTATAACTAGTTAGGTATAACAGGCATGATGTTTATAACTAGTTAGGTTTAACAGGCATGATGTTTATAACTAGTTAGGTATAACAGGCAGGATGTTCATAACTAGTTAGGTATAACAGGCATGATGTTTATAACTAGTTAGGTATAACAGGCATGATGTTTATAACTAGTTAGGTATACCAGGCATGATGTTTATAACTAGTTAGGTATAACAGGCATGATGTATATAACTAGTTAGGTATAACAGGCATGATGTTTATAACTAGTTAGGTATAACAGGCATGATGTATATAACTAGTTAGGTATAACAGGCATGATGTTTATAACTAGTTAGGTATAACAGGCATGATGTATATAACTAGTTAGGTATAACAGACATGATGTTTATAACTAGTTAGGTATACCAGGCATGATGTTTATAACTAGTTAGGTATAACAGGCATGATGTATATAACTAGTTAGGTATAACAGGCATGATGTTTATAACTAGTTAGGTATAACAGGCATGATGTTTATAACTAGTTAGGTATACCAGGCATGATGTTTATAACTAGTTAGGTATAACAGGCATGATGTTTATAACTAGTTAGGTATAACAGGCACGATGTATATAACTGGTTAGGTATAACAGGCATGATGTTTATAACTAGTTAGGTATAACAGGCATGATGTTTATAACTAGTTAGGTATAACAGGCATGATGTTTATAACTAGTTAGGTATAACAGGCATGATGTATATAACTAGCTAGGTATAACATGCATGATGTCTATAACTAGTTAGGTATAACAGGCATGATGTTTATAACTAGTTAGGTATAACAGGCATGATGTATATAACTAGCTAGGTATAACAGGCATGATGTATATAACTAGTTAGGTATAACAGGCATGATGTATATAACTAGCTAGGTATAACAGGCATGATGTATATAACTAGTTAGGTATAACAGACATGATGTACATAACTAGTTAGGTATAACAGGCATGATGTATATAACTAGTTAGGTATAACAGGCATGATGTATATAACTAGTTAGGTATAACAGACGTGATGTATATAACTAGCTAGGTATAACAGGCATGATGTTTATAACTAGTTAGGTATAACAGGCCTGATATTTATAACTAGTTAGGTATAACAGGCATGATGTATATAACTAGTTAGGTATAACAGGCATGATGTATATAACTAGTTAGGTATAACAGGCATGATGTATATAACTAGTTAGGTATAACAGGCATGATGTATATAACTAGTTAGGTATAACAGGCATGATGTATATAACTAGTTAGGTATAACAGGCATGATGTATATAACTAGTTAGGTATAACAGGCATGATGTATATAACTAGTTAGGTATAACAGGCATGATGTATATAACTAGTTAGGTATAACAGGCATGATGGTTATAACTAGCTAGGTATAACAGGCATGATGTATATAACTAGTTAGGTATAACAGGCATGATGTATATAACTAGTTAGGTATAACATGCATGATGTTTATAACTAGTTAGGTATAACAGGCATGATGTTTATAACTAGTTAGGTATAACAGGCATGATGTATATAACTAGTTAGGTATAACAGGCATGATGTTTATAACTAGTTAGGTATAACAGGCATGATGTATATAACTAGTTAGGTATAACAGGCATGATGTTTATAACTAGTTAGGTATAACAGGCATGATGTTTATAACTAGTTAGGTATAACAGGCATGATGTATATAACTAGTTAGGTATAACAGGCATGATGTATATAACTAGTTAGGTATAACAGGCATGATGTATATAACTAGTTAGGTATAACAGGCATGATGTATATAACTAGTTAGGTATAACAGGCATGATGTTTATAACTAGTTAGGTATAACAGGCATGATGTTTATACCTAGTTAGGTATAACAGGAATGATGTTTAAAACTAGCTAGGTATAACAGGCATGATGTTTATAACTAGTTAGTTATAACAGACATGATGTTTATAACTAGCTAGGTATAACAGGCACGATGTTTATAACTAGTTAGGTATAACAGGCACGATGTATATAACTAGTTAGGTATAACAGGCATGATGTATATAACTAGTTAGGTATAACAGGCATGATGTTCATAACTAGTTAGGTATAACAGGCATGATGTTTATAACTAGTTAGGTATAACAGGCATGATGTTTATAACTAGTTAGGTATAACAGGCATGATGTTTATAACTAGTTAGGTATAACAGGAATGATGTTTATAACTAGTTAGGTATAACAGGCATGATGTATATAACTAGTTAGGTATAACAGGCATGATGTTTATAACTAGTTAGGTATAACAGGCATGATGTATATAACTAGTTAGGTATAACAGGCATGATGTATATAACTAGTTAGGTATAACAGGCATGATGTTTATAACTAGTTAGGTATAACAGGCATGATGTATATAACTAGTTAGGTATAACAGGCATGATGTATATAACTAGTTAGGTATAACAGGCATGATGTTTATAACTAGTTAGGTATAACAGGCATGATGTTTATAACTAGTTAGGTATAACACGCATGATGTTTATAACTAGTTAGGTATAACAGGCATGATGTTTATAACTAGTTAGGTATAACAGGCATGATGTTTATAACTAGTTAGGTATAACAGGCATGATGTTTACAACTAGTTAGGTATAACAGGCATGATGTATTTAACTAGTTAGGTATAACAGGCATGATGTTTATAACTAGCTAGGTATAACAGGCATGATGTATATAACTAGTTAGGTATAACAGTTCTGATGTTTATAACTAGTTAGGTATAACAGGCATGATGTATATAACTAGTTAGGTATAACAGGCATGATGTTTATAACTAGTTAGGTATAACAGGCATGATGTTTATAACTAGTTAGGTATAACAGGCATGATGTATATAACTAGCTAGGTATAACATGCATGATGTCTATAACTAGTTAGGTATAACAGGCATGATGTTTATAACTAGTTAGGTATAACAGGCATGATGTATATAACTAGCTAGGTATAACAGGCATGATGTATATAACTAGTTAGGTATAACAGGCATGATGTATATAACTAGCTAGGTATAACAGGCATGATGTATATAACTAGTTAGGTATAACAGACATGATGTACATAACTAGTTAGGTATAACAGGCATGATGTATATAACTAGTTAGGTATAACAGGCATGATGTATATAACTAGTTAGGTATAACAGACGTGATGTATATAACTAGCTAGGTATAACAGGCATGATGTTTATAACTAGTTAGGTATAACAGGCCTGATATTTATAACTAGTTAGGTATAACAGGCATGATGTATATAACTAGTTAGGTATAACAGGCATGATGTATATAACTAGTTAGGTATAACAGGCATGATGTATATAACTAGTTAGGTATAACAGGCATGATGTATATAACTAGTTAGGTATAACAGGCATGATGTATATAACTAGTTAGGTATAACAGGCATGATGTATATAACTAGTTAGGTATAACAGGCATGATGTATATAACTAGTTAGGTATAACAGGCATGATGTATATAACTAGTTAGGTATAACAGGCATGATGGTTATAACTAGCTAGGTATAACAGGCATGATGTATATAACTAGTTAGGTATAACAGGCATGATGTATATAACTAGTTAGGTATAACATGCATGATGTTTATAACTAGTTAGGTATAACAGGCATGATGTTTATAACTAGTTAGGTATAACAGGCATGATGTATATAACTAGTTAGGTATAACAGGCATGATGTTTATAACTAGTTAGGTATAACAGGCATGATGTATATAACTAGTTAGGTATAACAGGCATGATGTTTATAACTAGTTAGGTATAACAGGCATGATGTTTATAACTAGTTAGGTATAACAGGCATGATGTATATAACTAGTTAGGTATAACAGGCATGATGTATATAACTAGTTAGGTATAACAGGCATGATGTATATAACTAGTTAGGTATAACAGGCATGATGTATATAACTAGTTAGGTATAACAGGCATGATGTTTATAACTAGTTAGGTATAACAGGCATGATGTTTATACCTAGTTAGGTATAACAGGAATGATGTTTAAAACTAGCTAGGTATAACAGGCATGATGTTTATAACTAGTTAGTTATAACAGACATGATGTTTATAACTAGCTAGGTATAACAGGCACGATGTTTATAACTAGTTAGGTATAACAGGCACGATGTATATAACTAGTTAGGTATAACAGGCATGATGTATATAACTAGTTAGGTATAACAGGCATGATGTTCATAACTAGTTAGGTATAACAGGCATGATGTTTATAACTAGTTAGGTATAACAGGCATGATGTTTATAACTAGTTAGGTATAACAGGCATGATGTTTATAACTAGTTAGGTATAACAGGCATGATGTTTATAACTAGTTAGGTTTAACAGGCATGATGTTTATAACTAGTTAGGTATAACAGGCAGGATGTTCATAACTAGTTAGGTATAACAGGCATGATGTTTATAACTAGTTAGGTATAACAGGCATGATGTTTATAACTAGTTAGGTATACCAGGCATGATGTTTATAACTAGTTAGGTATAACAGGCATGATGTATATAACTAGTTAGGTATAACAGGCATGATGTTTATAACTAGTTAGGTATAACAGGCATGATGTATATAACTAGTTAGGTATAACAGGCATGATGTTTATAACTAGTTAGGTATAACAGGCATGATGTATATAACTAGTTAGGTATAACAGACATGATGTTTATAACTAGTTAGGTATACCAGGCATGATGTTTATAACTAGTTAGGTATAACAGGCATGATGTATATAACTAGTTAGGTATAACAGGCATGATGTTTATAACTAGTTAGGTATAACAGGCATGATGTTTATAACTAGTTAGGTATACCAGGCATGATGTTTATAACTAGTTAGGTATAACAGGCATGATGTTTATAACTAGTTAGGTATAACAGGCACGATGTATATAACTGGTTAGGTATAACAGGCATGATGTTTATAACTAGTTAGGTATAACAGGCATGATGTTTATAACTAGTTAGGTATAACAGGCATGATGTTTATAACTAGTTAGGTATAACAGGCATGATGTATATAACTAGCTAGGTATAACATGCATGATGTCTATAACTAGTTAGGTATAACAGGCATGATGTTTATAACTAGTTAGGTATAACAGGCATGATGTATATAACTAGCTAGGTATAACAGGCATGATGTATATAACTAGTTAGGTATAACAGGCATGATGTATATAACTAGCTAGGTATAACAGGCATGATGTATATAACTAGTTAGGTATAACAGACATGATGTACATAACTAGTTAGGTATAACAGGCATGATGTATATAACTAGTTAGGTATAACAGGCATGATGTATATAACTAGTTAGGTATAACAGACGTGATGTATATAACTAGCTAGGTATAACAGGCATGATGTTTATAACTAGTTAGGTATAACAGGCCTGATATTTATAACTAGTTAGGTATAACAGGCATGATGTATATAACTAGTTAGGTATAACAGGCATGATGTATATAACTAGTTAGGTATAACAGGCATGATGTATATAACTAGTTAGGTATAACAGGCATGATGTATATAACTAGTTAGGTATAACAGGCATGATGTATATAACTAGTTAGGTATAACAGGCATGATGTATATAACTAGTTAGGTATAACAGGCATGATGTATATAACTAGTTAGGTATAACAGGCATGATGTATATAACTAGTTAGGTATAACAGGCATGATGGTTATAACTAGCTAGGTATAACAGGCATGATGTATATAACTAGTTAGGTATAACAGGCATGATGTATATAACTAGTTAGGTATAACATGCATGATGTTTATAACTAGTTAGGTATAACAGGCATGATGTTTATAACTAGTTAGGTATAACAGGCATGATGTATATAACTAGTTAGGTATAACAGGCATGATGTTTATAACTAGTTAGGTATAACAGGCATGATGTATATAACTAGTTAGGTATAACAGGCATGATGTTTATAACTAGTTAGGTATAACAGGCATGATGTTTATAACTAGTTAGGTATAACAGGCATGATGTATATAACTAGTTAGGTATAACAGGCATGATGTATATAACTAGTTAGGTATAACAGGCATGATGTATATAACTAGTTAGGTATAACAGGCATGATGTATATAACTAGTTAGGTATAACAGGCATGATGTTTATAACTAGTTAGGTATAACAGGCATGATGTTTATACCTAGTTAGGTATAACAGGAATGATGTTTAAAACTAGCTAGGTATAACAGGCATGATGTTTATAACTAGTTAGTTATAACAGACATGATGTTTATAACTAGCTAGGTATAACAGGCACGATGTTTATAACTAGTTAGGTATAACAGGCACGATGTATATAACTAGTTAGGTATAACAGGCATGATGTATATAACTAGTTAGGTATAACAGGCATGATGTTCATAACTAGTTAGGTATAACAGGCATGATGTTTATAACTAGTTAGGTATAACAGGCATGATGTTTATAACTAGTTAGGTATAACAGGCATGATGTTTATAACTAGTTAGGTATAACAGGAATGATGTTTATAACTAGTTAGGTATAACAGGCATGATGTATATAACTAGTTAGGTATAACAGGCATGATGTTTATAACTAGTTAGGTATAACAGGCATGATGTATATAACTAGTTAGGTATAACAGGCATGATGTATATAACTAGTTAGGTATAACAGGCATGATGTTTATAACTAGTTAGGTATAACAGGCATGATGTATATAACTAGTTAGGTATAACAGGCATGATGTATATAACTAGTTAGGTATAACAGGCATGATGTTTATAACTAGTTAGGTATAACAGGCATGATGTTTATAACTAGTTAGGTATAACACGCATGATGTTTATAACTAGTTAGGTATAACAGGCATGATGTTTATAACTAGTTAGGTATAACAGGCATGATGTTTATAACTAGTTAGGTATAACAGGCATGATGTTTACAACTAGTTAGGTATAACAGGCATGATGTATTTAACTAGTTAGGTATAACAGGCATGATGTTTATAACTAGCTAGGTATAACAGGCATGATGTATATAACTAGTTAGGTATAACAGTTCTGATGTTTATAACTAGTTAGGTATAACAGGCATGATGTATATAACTAGTTAGGTATAACAGGCATGATGTTTATAACTAGTTAGGTATAGCAGGCATGATGTTCATAACTAGTTAGGTATAACAGGCATGATGTTTATAACTAGTTAGGTATAACAGGCATGATGTTTATAACTAGTTAGGTATAACAGGCATGATGTATATAACTAGTTAGGTATAACAGGCATGATGTATATAACTAGTTAGGTATAACAGGCATGATGTTTATAACTAGTTAGGTATAACATGCATGATGTTTATAACTAGTTAGGTATAACAGGCATGATGTATATAACTAGTTAGGTATAACAGGCATGATGTTTATAACTAGTTAGGTATAACAGGCATGATGTTTATAACTAGTTAGGTATAACAGGCATGATGTATATAACTAGTAAGGTATAACAGGCATGATGTTTATAACTAGTTAGGTATAACAGGCATGATGTTTATAACTAGTTAGGTATAACAGGCATGATGTATATAACCAGTTAGGTATAACAGGCATGATGTTTATAACTAGTTAGGTATAACAGGCATGATGTATATAACTAGTTAGGTATAACAGGCATGACGTTTATAATTAGTTAGGTATAACAGGCATGATGTTTATAACTAGTTAGGTATAACAGGCATGATGTATATAACTAGTTAGGTATAACAGGCGTGATGTTTATAACTAGTTAGGTATAACAGGCATGATGTTTATAACTAGTTAGTCATAACAGGCATGATGTTTATAACTAGCTAGGTATAAGAGGCATGATGTTTATAACTAGTTAGGTTTAACAGGCATGATGTTCATAACTAGTTAGGTATAACAGTTCTGATGTTTATAGCTAGTTAGGTATAACAGGCATGATGTTTATAACTAGTTAGGTATAACAGGCATGATGTATATAACTAGTTAGGTATAACAGGCATGATGTTTATAACTAGTTAGGTATAACAGGCAGGATGTTCATAACTAGTTAGGTATAACAGGCATGATGTTTATAACTAGTTAGGTTTAACAGGCATGATGTTTATAACTAGTTAGGTTTAACAGGCATGATGTTTATAACTAGTTAGGTATAACAGGCAGGATGTTTAAAACTAGTTAGGTATAACAGGCATGATGTTTATAACTAGTTAGGTATAACAGGCATGATGTTTATAACTAGTTAGGTTTAACAGGCATGATGTTTATAACTAGTTAGGTATAACAGGCAGGATGTTTATAACTAGTTAGGTATAACAGGCATGATGTTTATAACTAGTTAGGTTTAACAGGCATGATGTTTATAACTAGTTAGGTATAACAGGCAGGATGTTCATAACTAGTTAGGTATAACAGGCAGGATGTTTATAACTAGTTAGGTATAACAGGCATGATGTATATAACTAGTTAGGTATAACAGGCATGATGTTTATAACTAGTTAGGTATAACAGTTCTGATGTTTATAGCTAGTTAGGTATAACAGGCATGATGTTCATAACTAGTTAGGTATAACAGGCATGATGTATATAACTAGTTAGGTATAACAGGCATGATGTTTATAACTAGTTAGGTATAACAGGCATGATGTTTATAACTGGTTAGGTATAACAGGCATGATGTATATAACTAGTTAGGTATAACAGGCATGATGTTTATAACTAGTTAGGTATAACAGGCATGATGTATATAACTAGTTAGGTATAACAGGCATGATGTTTATAACTAGTTAGGTATAACAGGCATGATGTTTATAACTAGTTAGGTATAACAGGCATGATGTTTATAACTAGTTAGGTATAACAGGCATGATGTTTATAACTAGTTAGGTATAACAGGCATGATGTTTATAACTAGTTAGGTATAACAGGCATGATGTATATAACTAGTAAGGTATAACAGGCATGATGTTTATAACTAGTTAGGTATAACAGGCATGATGTTTATAACTAGTTAGGTATAACAGGCATGATGTATATAACCAGTTAGGTATAACAGGCATGATGTTTATAACTAGTTAGGTATAACAGGCATGATGTTTATAACTAGTTAGGTATAACAGGCGTGATGTATATAACTAGTTAGGTATAACAGGCGTGATGTTTATAACTAGTTAGGTATAACAGGCATGATGTTTATAACTAGTTAGTCATAACAGGCACGATGTTTATAACTAGCTAGGAATAACAGGCACGATGTTTATAACTAGTTAGGTATAACAGGCATGATGTATACAACTAGTTAGGTATAACAGGCATGATGTATGTAACTAGTTAGGTATAACAGACTTGATGTATATAACTAGTTAGGTATAACAGGCATGATGTTTATAACTAGTTAGGTATAACAGGCAGGATGTTCATAACTAGTTAGGTATAACAGGCATGATGTTTATAACTAGTTAGGTTTAACAGGCATGATGTTTATAACTAGTTAGGTTTAACAGGCAGGATGTTTATAACTAGTTAGGTATAACAGGCAGGATGTTTATAACTAGTTAGGTATAACAGGCATGATGTTTATAACTAGTTAGGTATAACAGGCATGATGTTTATAACTAGTTAGGTTTAACAGGCATGATGTTTATAACTAGTTAGGTATAACAGGCAGGATGTTTATAACTAGTTAGGTATAACAGGCAGGATGTTTATAACTAGTTAGGTATAACAGGCATGATGTTTATAACTAGTTAGGTTTAACAGGCATGATGTTTATAACTAGTTAGGTATAACAGGCAGGATGTTCATAACTAGTTAGGTATAACAGGCATGATGTTTATAACTAGTTAGGTATAACAGGCATGATGTTTATAACTAGTTAGGTATACCAGGCATGATGTTTATAACTAGTTAGGTATAACAGGCATGATGTATATAACTAGTTAGGTATAACAGGCATGATGTTTATAACTAGTTAGGTATAACAGGCATGATGTATATAACTAGTTAGGTATAACAGGCATGATGTATATAACTAGTTAGGTATAACAGGCATGATGTTTATAACTAGTTAGGTATAACAGGCATGATGTATATAACTAGTTAGGTATAACAGGCATGATGTTTATAACTAGTTAGGTATAACAGGCATGATGTTTATAACTAGTTAGGTATAACAGGCATGATGTATATAACTAGTTAGGTATAACAGGCATGATGTATATAACTAGTTAGGTATAACAGGAATGATGTTTATAACTAGTTAGGTATAACAGGAATGATGTTTATAACTAGTTAGGTATAACAGGCATGATGTTTATAACTAGTTAGGTATAACATGCATGATGTTCATAACTAGTTAGGTATAACAGGAATGATGTTTATAACTAGTTAGGTATAACAGGCATGATGTATATAACTAGTTAGGTATAACAGGTATGATGTTTATAACTAATTAGGTATAACAGGAATGATGTTTATAACTAGTTAGGTATAACAGGCATGATGTTTATAACTAGTTAGGTATAACAGGCATGATGTTTATAACTAGTTAGGTATAACAGGCATGATGTTTATAACTAGTTAGGTATAACAGGCATGATGTTTATAACTAGCTAGGTATAACAGGCATGATGTATATAACTAGTTAGGTATAACAGGTATGATGTATATAACTAGTTAGGTATAACAGACATGATGTTTATAACTAGTTAGGTATACCAGGCATGATGTTTATAACTAGTTAGGTATAACAGGCATGATGTATATAACTAGTTAGGTATACATTTACATTTACATTTAAGTCATTTAGCAGACGCTCTTATCCAGAGCGACTTACAAATTGGTGCATTCACCTAATGACATCCAGTGGAACAGCCACTTTACAATAGTGCATCTACATCTTTTAAGGGGGGGGGGGGGCAGAAGGATTGCTTTATCCTATCCTAGGTATTCCTTGAAGAGGTGGGGTTTCAGGTGTCTCCGGAAGGTGGTGATTGACTCCGCTGTCCTGGCGTCGTGAGGGAGTTTGTTCCACCATTGGGGTGCCAGAGCAGCGAACAGTTTTGATTGGGCTGAGCGGGAACTGTACTTCCTCAGTGGTAGGGAGGCGAGCAGGCCAGAGGTGGATGAACGCAGTGCCCTTGTTTGGGTGTAGGGCCTGATCAGAGCCTGAAGGTACTGAGGTGCCGTTCCCCTCACAGCTCCGTAGGCAAGCACCATGGTCTTGTAGCGGATGCGAGCTTCAACTGGAAGCCAGTGGAGAGAGCGGAGGAGCGGGGTGACGTGAGAGAACTTGGGAAGGTTGAACACCAGACGGGCTGCGGCGTTCTGGATGAGTTGTAGGGGTTTGATGGCACAGGCAGGGAGCCCAGCCAACAGCGAGTTGCAGTAATCCAGACGGGAGATGACAAGTGCCTGGATTAGGACCTGCGCCGCTTCCTGTGTGAGGCAGGGTCGTACTCTGCGGATGTTGTAGAGCATGAACCTACAGGAACGGGCCACCGCCTTGATGTTAGTTGAGAACGACAGGGTGTTGTCCAGGATCACGCCAAGGTTCTTAGCGCTCTGGGAGGAGGACACAATGGAGTTGTCAACCGTGATGGCGAGATCATGGAACGGGCAGTCCTTCCCCGGGAGGAAGAGCAGCTCCGTCTTGCCGAGGTTCAGCTTGAGGTGGTGATCCGTCATCCACACTGATATGTCTGCCAGACATGCAGAGATGCGATTCGCCACCTGGTCATCAGAAGGGGGAAAGGAGAAGATTAGTTGTGTGTCGTCTGCATAGCAATGATAGGAGAGACCATGTGAGGTTATGACAGAGCCAAGTGACTTGGTGTATAGCGAGAATAGGAGAGGGCCTAGAACAGAGCCCTGGGGGACACCAGTGGTGAGAGCGCGTGGTGAGGAGACAGATTCTCGCCACGCCACCTGGTAGGAGCGACCTGTCAGGTAGGACGCAATCCAAGCGTGGGCCGCGCCGGAGATGCCCAACTCGGAGAGGGTGGAGAGGAGGATCTGATGGTTCACAGTATCGAAGGCAGCCGATAGGTCTAGAAGGATGAGAGCAGAGGAAAGAGAGTTAGCTTTAGCAGTGCGGAGCGCCTCCGTGATACAGAGAAGAGCAGTCTCAGTTGAGTGACTAGTCTTGAAACCTGACTGATTTGGATCAAGAAGGTCATTCTGAGAGAGATAGCAGGAGAGCTGGCCAAGGACGGCACGTTCAAGAGTTTTGGAGAGAAAAGAAAGAAGGGATACTGGTCTGTAGTTGTTGACATCGGAGGGATCGAGTGTAGGTTTTTTCAGAAGGGGTGCAACTCTCGCTCTCTTGAAGACGGAAGGGACGTAGCCAGCGGTCAGGGATGAGTTGATGAGCGAGGTGAGGTAAGGGAGAAGGTCTCCGGAAATGGTCTGGAGAAGAGAGGAGGGGATAGGGTCAAGCGGGCAGGTTGTTGGGCGGCCGGCCGTCACAAGACGCGAGATTTCATCTGGAGAGAGGGGAGAGAAAGAGGTCAAAGCACAGGGTAGGGCAGTGTGAGCAGAACCAGCGGTGTCGTTTGACTTAGCAAACGAGGATCGGATGTCGTCGACCTTCTTTTCAAAATGGTTGACGAAGTCGTCTGCAGAGAGGGAGGAGGGGGGGGGGAGGGGGAGGAGGATTCAGGAGGGAGGAGAAGGTGGCAAAGAGCTTCCTAGGGTTAGAGGCAGATGCTTGGAATTTAGAGTGGTAGAAAGTGGCTTTAGCAGCAGAGACAGAAGAGGAAAATGTAGAGAGGAGGGAGTGAAAGGATGCCAGGTCCGCAGGGAGGCGGGTTTTCCTCCATTTCCGCTCGGCTGCCCGGAGCCCTGTTCTGTGAGCTCGCAATGAGTCGTCGAGCCACGGAGCGGGAGGGGAGGACCGAGCCGGCCTGGAGGATAGGGGACATAGAGAGTCAAAGGATGCAGAAAGGGAGGAGAGGAGGGTTGAGGAGGCAGAATCAGGAGATAGGTTGGAGAAGGTTTGGGCAGAGGGAAGAGATGATAGGATGGAAGAGGAGAGAGTAGCGGGGGAGAGAGAGCGAAGGTTGGGACGGCGCGATACCATCCGAGTAGGGGCAGTGTGGGAAGTGTTGGACGAGAGCGAGAGGGAAAAGGATACAAGGTAGTGGTCGGAGACTTGGAGGGGAGTTGCAATGAGGTTAGTGGAAGAACAGCATCTAGTAAAGATGAGGTCAAGCGTATTGCCTGCCTTGTGAGTAGGGGGGGAAGGTGAGAGGGTGAGGTCAAAAGAGGAGAGGAGTGGAAAGAAGGAGGCAGAGAGGAATGAGTCAAAGGTAGACATGGGGAGGTTAAAGTCACCCAGAACTGTGAGAGGTGAGCCGTCCTCAGGAAAGGAGCTTATCAAGGCATCAAGCTCATTGATGAACTCTCCAAGGGAACCTGGAGGGCGATAAATGATAAGGATGTTAAGCTTGAAAGGGCTGGTAACTGTGACAGCATGGAATTCAAAGGAGGCGATAGACAGATGGGTAAGGGGAGAAAGAGAGAATGACCACTTGGGAGAGATGAGGATCCCGGTGCCACCACCCCGCTGACCAGAAGCTCTCGGGGTGTGCGAGAACACGTGGGCAGACGAAGAGAGAGCAGTAGGAGTAGCAGTGTTATCTGTGGTGAGCCATGTTTCCGTCAGTGCCAAGAAGTCGAGGGACTGGAGGGAGGCATAGGCTGAGATGAGCTCTGCCTTGTTGGCCGCGGCTCGGCAGTTCCAGAGGCTACCGGAGACCTGGAACTCCACGTGGGTCGTGCGGGCTGGGACCACCAGGTTAGGGTGGGCGCGGCCACGCGGTGTGAGGCGTTTGTATGGTCTGTGCAGAGAGGAGAGAACAGGGATAGACAGACACATATTTGACAGGCTACAGAAGAGGCTACGCTAAAGCAAAGGAGATTAGAATGACAAGTGGGCTACACGTCTCGAATGTTCAGAAAGTTAAGCTTACGTAGCAAAAAATCAATAAAATTACAAATCTTATTGACTAAAATGATATAGTACTGCTGGCTGGTGAAGTAGCCTGGCTAGCAGTAGCTGCGTTGTTGAAAGTGAAGCTGGCTAGGTGACCTCGACAGTTTCTCTAAATTTCTCTAAACTACACAATTATCATGGATACAAGGACAGCAAAGACAACTAGCTAACACTACGCTAATCAGGTATAAGAGGCATGATGTATATAACTAGTTAGGTATAACAGGCATGATGTTTATAACTAGTTAGGTATAACAGTTCTGATGTTTATAGCTAGTTAGGTATAACAGGCATGATGTTCATAACTAGTTAGGTATAACAGGCATGATGTATATAACTAGTTAGGTATAACAGGCATGATGTTTATAACTAGTTAGGTATAACAGGCATGATGTTTATAACTGGTTAGGTATAACAGGCATGATGTATATAACTAGTTAGGTATAACAGGCATGATGTTTATAACTAGTTAGGTATAACAGGCATGATGTATATAACTAGTTAGGTATAACAGGCATGATGTTTATAACTAGTTAGGTATAACAGGCATGATGTTTATAACTAGTTAGGTATAACAGGCATGATGTATATAACTAGTTAGGTATAACAGGCATGATGTATATAACTAGTTAGGTATAACAGGAATGATGTTTATAACTAGTTAGGTATAACAGGCATGATGTATATAACTAGTTAGGTATAACAGGCATGATGTTTATAACTAGTTAGGTATAACAGGCATGATGTATATAACTAGTTAGGTATAACAGGCATGATGTTTATAACTAGTTAGGTATAACAGGCATGATGTATATAACTAGTTAGGTATAACAGACATGATGTTTATAACTAGTTAGGTATACCAGAAATGATGTTTATAACTAGTTAGGTATAACAGGCATGATGTATATAACTAGTTAGGTATAAGAGGCATGATGTATATAACTAGTTAGGTATAACAGGCATGATGTTTATAACTAGTTAGGTATAACAGTTCTGATGTTTATAGCTAGTTAGGTATAACAGGCATGATGTTCATAACTAGTTAGGTATAACAGGCATGATGTATATAACTAGTTAGGTATAACAGGCATGATGTTTATAACTAGTTAGGTATAACAGGCATGATGTTTATAACTGGTTAGGTATAACAGGCATGATGTTTATAACTAGTTAGGTATAACAGGCATGATGTTTATAACTAGTTAGGTATAACAGGCATGATGTATATAACTAGTTAGGTATAACAGGCATGATGTTTATAACTAGTTAGGTATAACAGGCATGATGTTTATAACTAGTTAGGTATAACAGGCATGATGTATATAACTAGTTAGGTATAACAGGCATGATGTATATAACTAGTTAGGTATAACAGGAATGATGTTTATAACTAGTTAGGTATAACAGGCATGATGCTTATAACTAGTTAGGTATAACAGGAATGATGTTTATAACTAGTTAGGTATAACAGGCATGATGTTTATAACTAGTTAGGTATAACATGCATGATGTTTATAACTAGTTAGGTATAACAGGAATGATGTTTATAACTAGTTAGGTATAACAGGCATGATGTATATAACTAGTTAGGTATAACAGGTATGATGTTTATAACTAATTAGGTATAACAGGAATGATGTTTATAACTAGTTAGGTATAACAGGCATGATGTTTATAACTAGTTAGGTATAACAGGCATGATGTTTATAACTAGTTAGGTATAACAGGCATGATGTTTATAACTAGTTAGGTATAACAGGCATGATGTTTATAACTAGCTAGGTATAACAGGCATGATGTATATAACTAGTTAGGTATAACAGGTATGATGTATATAACTAGTTAGGTATAACAGACATGATGTTTATAACTAGTTAGGTATACCAGGCATGATGTTTATAACTAGTTAGGTATAACAGGCATGATGTATATAACTAGTTAGGTATAAGAGGCATGATGTATATAACTAGTTAGGTATAACAGGCATGATGTTTATAACTAGTTAGGTATAACAGTTCTGATGTTTATAGCTAGTTAGGTATAACAGGCATGATGTTCATAACTAGTTAGGTATAACAGGCATGATGTATATAACTAGTTAGGTATAACAGGCATGATGTTTATAACTAGTTAGGTATAACAGGCATGATGTTTATAACTGGTTAGGTATAACAGGCATGATGTATATAACTAGTTAGGTATAACAGGCATGATGTTTATAACTAGTTAGGTATAACAGGCATGATGTATATAACTAGTTAGGTATAACAGGCATGATGTTTATAACTAGTTAGGTATAACAGGCATGATGTTTATAACTAGTTAGGTATAACAGGCATGATGTATATAACTAGTTAGGTATAACAGGCATGATGTATATAACTAGTTAGGTATAACAGGAATGATGTTTATAACTAGTTAGGTATAACAGGCATGATGCTTATAACTAGTTATGTATAACAGGAATGATGTTTATAACTAGTTAGGTATAACAGGCATGATGTTTATAACTAGTTAGGTATAACATGCATGATGTTTATAACTAGTTAGGTATAACAGGCATGATGTTTATAACTAGTTAGTATAACAGGCATGATGTATATAACTAGTTAGGTATAACAGGTATGATGTTTATAACTAGTTAGGTATAACAGGAATGATGTTTATAACTAGTTAGGTATAACAGGCATGATGTTTATAACTAGTTAGGAATAACAGGCATGATGTTTATAACTAGTTAGGTATAACATGCATGATGTTTATATCTAGTTAGGTATAACAGGAATGATGTTTATAACTAGTTAGGTATAACAGGCATGATGTATATAACTAGTTAGGTATAACAGGTATGATGTATATAACTAGTTAGGTATAACAGACATGATGTTTATAACTAGTTAGGTATACCAGGCATGATGCTTATAACTAGTTAGGTATAACAGGCAGGATGTTTATAACTAGTTAGGTATAAGAGGCATGATGTATATAACTAGTTAGGTATAACAGGCATGATGTTTATAACTAGTTAGGTATAACAGTTCTGATGTTTATAGCTAGTTAGGTATAACAGGCATGATGTTCATAACTAGTTAGGTATAACAGGCATGATGTATATAACTAGTTAGGTATAACAGGCATGATGTTTATAACTAGTTAGGTATAACAGGCATGATGTATATAACTAGTTAGGTATAAGAGGCATGATGTATATAACTAGTTAGGTATAACAGGCATGATGTTTATAACTAGTTAGGTATAACAGTTCTGATGTTTATAGCTAGTTAGGTATAACAGGCATGATGTTCATAACTAGTTAGGTATAACAGGCATGATGTATATAACTAGTTAGGTATAACAGGCATGATGTTTATAACTAGTTAGGTATAACAGGCATGATGTTTATAACTGGTTAGGTATAACAGGCATGATGTATATAACTAGTTAGGTATAACAGGCATGATGTTTATAACTAGTTAGGTATAACAGGCATGATGTATATAACTAGTTAGGTATAACAGGCATGATGTTTATAACTAGTTAGGTATAACAGGCATGATGTTTATAACTAGTTAGGTATAACAGGCATGATGTATATAACTAGTTAGGTATAACAGGCATGATGTATATAACTAGTTAGGTATAACAGGAATGATGTTTATAACTAGTTAGGTATAACAGGCATGATGTATATAACTAGTTAGGTATAACAGGCATGATGTTTATAACTAGTTAGGTATAACAGGCATGATGTATATAACTAGTTAGGTATAACAGGCATGATGTTTATAACTAGTTAGGTATAACAGGCATGATGTATATAACTAGTTAGGTATAACAGACATGATGTTTATAACTAGTTAGGTATACCAGAAATGATGTTTATAACTAGTTAGGTATAACAGGCATGATGTATATAACTAGTTAGGTATAAGAGGCATGATGTATATAACTAGTTAGGTATAACAGGCATGATGTTTATAACTAGTTAGGTATAACAGTTCTGATGTTTATAGCTAGTTAGGTATAACAGGCATGATGTTCATAACTAGTTAGGTATAACAGGCATGATGTATATAACTAGTTAGGTATAACAGGCATGATGTTTATAACTAGTTAGGTATAACAGGCATGATGTTTATAACTGGTTAGGTATAACAGGCATGATGTATATAACTAGTTAGGTATAACAGGCATGATGTTTATAACTAGTTAGGTATAACAGGCATGATGTATATAACTAGTTAGGTATAACAGGCATGATGTTTATAACTAGTTAGGTATAACAGGCATGATGTTTATAACTAGTTAGGTATAACAGGCATGATGTATATAACTAGTTAGGTATAACAGGCATGATGTATATAACTAGTTAGGTATAACAGGAATGATGTTTATAACTAGTTAGGTATAACAGGCATGATGCTTATAACTAGTTAGGTATAACAGGAATGATGTTTATAACTAGTTAGGTATAACAGGCATGATGTTTATAACTAGTTAGGTATAACATGCATGATGTTTATAACTAGTTAGGTATAACAGGAATGATGTTTATAACTAGTTAGGTATAACAGGCATGATGTATATAACTAGTTAGGTATAACAGGTATGATGTTTATAACTAATTAGGTATAACAGGAATGATGTTTATAACTAGTTAGGTATAACAGGCATGATGTTTATAACTAGTTAGGTATAACAGGCATGATGTTTATAACTAGTTAGGTATAACAGGCATGATGTTTATAACTAGTTAGGTATAACAGGCATGATGTTTATAACTAGCTAGGTATAACAGGCATGATGTATATAACTAGTTAGGTATAACAGGTATGATGTATATAACTAGTTAGGTATAACAGACATGATGTTTATAACTAGTTAGGTATACCAGGCATGATGTTTATAACTAGTTAGGTATAACAGGCATGATGTATATAACTAGTTAGGTATAAGAGGCATGATGTATATAACTAGTTAGGTATAACAGGCATGATGTTTATAACTAGTTAGGTATAACAGTTCTGATGTTTATAGCTAGTTAGGTATAACAGGCATGATGTTCATAACTAGTTAGGTATAACAGGCATGATGTATATAACTAGTTAGGTATAACAGGCATGATGTTTATAACTAGTTAGGTATAACAGGCATGATGTTTATAACTGGTTAGGTATAACAGGCATGATGTATATAACTAGTTAGGTATAACAGGCATGATGTTTATAACTAGTTAGGTATAACAGGCATGATGTATATAACTAGTTAGGTATAACAGGCATGATGTTTATAACTAGTTAGGTATAACAGGCATGATGTTTATAACTAGTTAGGTATAACAGGCATGATGTATATAACTAGTTAGGTATAACAGGCATGATGTATATAACTAGTTAGGTATAACAGGAATGATGTTTATAACTAGTTAGGTATAACAGGCATGATGCTTATAACTAGTTATGTATAACAGGAATGATGTTTATAACTAGTTAGGTATAACAGGCATGATGTTTATAACTAGTTAGGTATAACATGCATGATGTTTATAACTAGTTAGGTATAACAGGCATGATGTTTATAACTAGTTAGTATAACAGGCATGATGTATATAACTAGTTAGGTATAACAGGTATGATGTTTATAACTAGTTAGGTATAACAGGAATGATGTTTATAACTAGTTAGGTATAACAGGCATGATGTTTATAACTAGTTAGGAATAACAGGCATGATGTTTATAACTAGTTAGGTATAACATGCATGATGTTTATATCTAGTTAGGTATAACAGGAATGATGTTTATAACTAGTTAGGTATAACAGGCATGATGTATATAACTAGTTAGGTATAACAGGTATGATGTATATAACTAGTTAGGTATAACAGACATGATGTTTATAACTAGTTAGGTATACCAGGCATGATGCTTATAACTAGTTAGGTATAACAGGCAGGATGTTTATAACTAGTTAGGTATAAGAGGCATGATGTATATAACTAGTTAGGTATAACAGGCATGATGTTTATAACTAGTTAGGTATAACAGTTCTGATGTTTATAGCTAGTTAGGTATAACAGGCATGATGTTCATAACTAGTTAGGTATAACAGGCATGATGTATATAACTAGTTAGGTATAACAGGCATGATGTTTATAACTTGTTAGGTATAACAGGCATGATGTTTATAACTGGTTAGGTATAACAGGCATGATGTATATAACTAGTTAGGTATAACAGGCATGATGTTTATAACTAGTTAGGTATAACAGGCATGATGTATATAACTAGTTAGGTATAACAGGCATGATGTTTATAACTAGTTAGGTATAACAGGCATGATGTTTATAACTAGTTAGGTATAACATGCATGATGTTTATAACTGGTTAGGTATAACAGGCATGATGTATATAACTAGTTAGGCATAACAGGCATGATGTATATAACTAGTTAGGCATAACAGGCATGATGTATATAACTAGTTAGGTATAACAGGCATGATGTTTATAACTAGTTAGGTATAACAGGCATGATGTTTATAACTAGTTAGGTATAACAGGCATGATGTATATAACTAGTTAGGTATAACAGGCATGATGTTTATAACTAGTTAGGTATAACAGGAATGATGTTTATAACTAGTTAGGTATAACAGGCATAATGTATATAACTAGTTAGGTATAACAGGCATGATGTATATAACTAGCTAGGTATAACAGGCATGATGTTTATAACTAGTTAGGTATAACAGGCATGATGTTTATAACTAGTTAGGTATAACAGGCATGATGTATATAACTGGTTATGTATAACAGGCATGATGTTTATGACTGGTTAGGTATAACAGGCATGATGTTTATAACTAGTTAGGTATAACAGGCATGATGTTTATAACTAGTTAGGTATAACAGGCATGATGTATATAACTAGTTAGGAATAACAGGCATGATGTATATAACTAGTTAGGTATAACAGGCATGATGTTTATAACTAGTTAGGTATAACAGGCATGATGTATATAACTAGTTAGGTATAACAGGCATGATGTATATAACTAGTTAGGTATAACAGGCATGATGTATATAACTAGTTAGGTATAACAGGCATGATGTTTATAACTAGTTAGGTATAACAGGCATGATGTATATAACTAGTTAGGTATAACAGGCATGATGTATATAACTAGTTAGGTATAACAGTTCTGATGTATATAACTAGTTAGGTATAACAGGCATGATGTTTATAACTAGTTAGGTATAACAGGCATGATGTTTATAACTAGTTAGGTATAACAGGCATGATGTATATAACTAGTTAGGTATAACAGGTATGATGTTTATAACTAGTTAGGTATAACAGGAATGATGTTTATAACTAGTTAGGTATAACAGGCATGATGTTTATATCTAGTTAGGAATAACAGGCATGATGTATATAACTAGTTAGGTATAACAGGTATGATGTATATAACTAGTTAGGTATAACAGGTATGATGTATATAACTAGTTAGGTATAACAGACATGATGTTTATAACTAGTTAGGTATACCAGGCATGATGCTTATAACTAGTTAGGTATAACAGGCATGATGTATATAACTAGTTAGGTATAAGAGGCATGATGTATATAACTAGTTAGGTATAACAGGCATGATGTTTATAACTAGTTAGGTATAACAGTTCTGATGTTTATAGCTAGTTAGGTATAACAGGCATGATGTTCATAACTAGTTAGGTATAACAGGCATGATGTATATAACTAGTTAGGTATAACAGGCATGATGTTTATAACTTGTTAGGTATAACAGGCATGATGTTTATAACTAGTTAGGTATAACAGGCATGATGTATATAACTAGTTAGGTATAACAGGCATGATGTTTATAACTAGTTAGGTATAACAGGCATGATGTATATAACTAGTTAGGTATAACAGGCATGATGTTTATAACTAGTTAGGTATAACAGGCATGATTTTTATAACTAGTTAGGTATAACATGCATGATGTTTATAACTGGTTAGGTATAACAGGCATGATGTATATAACTAGTTAGGCATAACAGGCATGATGTATATAACTAGTTAGGCATAACAGGCATGATGTATATAACTAGTTAGGTATAACAGGCATGATGTTTATAACTAGTTAGGTATAACAGGCATGATGTTTATAACTAGTTAGGTATAACAGGCATGATGTATATAACTAGTTAGGTATAACAGGCATGATGTTTATAACTAGTTAGGTATAACAGGAATGATGTTTATAACTAGTTAGGTATAACAGGCATAATGTATATAACTAGTTAGGTATAACAGGCATGATGTATATAACTAGCTAGGTATAACAGGCATGATGTTTATAACTAGTTAGGTATAACAGGCATGATGTTTATAACTAGTTAGGTATAACAGGCATGATGTATATAACTGGTTATGTATAACAGGCATGATGTTTATAACTGGTTAGGTATAACAGGCATGATGTTTATAACTAGTTAGGTATAACAGGCATGATGTTTATAACTAGTTAGGTATAACAGGCATGATGTTTATAACTAGTTAGGTATAACAGGCATGATGTATATAACTAGTTAGGTATAACAGGCATGATGTATATAACTAGTTAGGTATAACAGGCATGATGTATATAACTAGTTAGGTATAACAGGCATGATGTTTATAACTAGTTAGGTATAACAGGCATGATGTTTATAACTAGTTAGGTATAACAGGCATGATGTTTATAACTAGTTAGGTATAACAGGCATGATGTTTATAACTAGTTAGGTATAACAGGCATGATGTTTATAACTAGTTAGGTATAACAGGCATGATGTTTATAACTAGTTAGGTATAACAGGCATGATTTATATAACTAGTTAGGGATAACAGGCATGATGTTTATAACTAGTTAGGTATAACAGGCATGATGTTTATAACTAGTTAGGTATAACAGGCATGATGTATATAACTAGTTAGGTATAACAGGCATGATGTTTATAACTAGCTAGGTATAACAGGCATGATGTATATAACTAGTTAGGTATAACAGGCATGATGTTTATAACTAGTTAGGTATAACAGGCATGATGTATATAACTAGTTAGGTATAACAGGCATGATGTTTATAACTAGTTAGGTATAACAGGCATGATGTTCATAACTAGTTAGGTATAACAGGCATGATGTTTATAACTAGTTAGGTATAACAGGCATGATGTTTATAACTAGTTAGGTATAACAGGCATGATGTATATAACTAGTTAGGTATAACAGGCATGATGTATATAACTAGTTAGGTATAACAGGCATGATGTTTATAACTAGTTAGGTATAACAGGCATGATGTTTATAACTAGTTAGGTATAACAGGCATGATGTTTATAACTAGTTAGGTATAACAGGCATGATGTTTATAACTAGTTAGGTATAACAGGCATGATGTTTATAACTAGTTAGGTATAACAGGCATGATTTATATAACTAGTTAGGGATAACAGGCATGATGTTTATAACTAGTTAGGTATAACAGGCATGATGTTTATAACTAGTTAGGTATAACAGGCATGATGTATATAACTAGTTAGGTATAACAGGCATGATGTTTATAACTAGCTAGGTATAACAGGCATGATGTATATAACTAGTTAGGTATAACAGGCATGATGTTTATAACTAGTTAGGTATAACAGGCATGATGTATATAACTAGTTAGGTATAACAGGCATGATGTTTATAACTAGTTAGGTATAACAGGCATGATGTTCATAACTAGTTAGGTATAACAGGCATGATGTTTATAACTAGTTAGGTATAACAGGCATGATGTTTATAACTAGTTAGGTATAACAGGCATGATGTATATAACTAGTTAGGTATAACAGGCATGATGTATATAACTAGTTAGGTATAACAGGCATGATGTTTATAACTAGTTAGGTATAACAGACATGATGTTTATAACTAGTTAGGTATAACAGGCATGATGTTTATAACTAGCTAGGTATAACAGACATGATGTTTATAACTAGTTAGGTATAACAGGCATGATGTTTATAACTAGTTAGGTATAACAGGCATGATGTATATAACTAGTTAGGTATAACAGGCATGATGTATATAACTAGCTAGGTATAACAGGCATGATGTTTATAACTAGTTAGGTATAACAGGCATGATGTTTATAACTAGTTAGGTATAACAGGCATGATGTTTATAACTAGTTAGGCATAACAGGCATGATGTATATAACTAGTAAGGTATAACAGGCATGATGTTTATAACTAGTTAGGTATAACAGGCATGATGTTTATAACTAGTTAGGTATAACAGGCATGATGTATATAACCAGTTAGGTATAACAGGCATGATGTTTATAACTAGTTAGGTATAACAGGCATGATGTTTATAACTGGTTAGGTATAACAGGCATGATGTATATAACTAGTTAGGTATAACAGGCATGATGTTTATAACTAGTTAGGTATAACAGGCATGATGTATATAACTAGTTAGGTATAACAGGCATGATGTTTATAACTAGTTAGGTATAACAGGCATGATGTTTATAACTAGTTAGGTATAACAGGCATGATGTTTATAACTAGTTAGGTATAACAGGCATGATGTTTATAACTAGTTAGGTATAACAGGCATGATGTTTATAACTAGTTAGGTATAACAGGCATGATGTATATAACTAGTAAGGTATAACAGGCATGATGTTTATAACTGGTTAGGTATAACAGGCATGATGTTTATAACTAGTTAGGTATAACAGGCATGATGTATATAACCAGTTAGGTGTAACAGGCATGATGTTTATAACTAGTTAGGTATAACAGGCATGATGTTTATAACTAGTTAGGTATAACAGGCGTGATGTATATAACTAGTTAGGTATAACAGGCGTGATGTTTATAACTAGTTAGGTATAACAGGCATGATGTTTATAACTAGTTAGTCATAACAGGCACGATGTTTATAACTAGCTAGGAATAACAGGCACGATGTTTATAACTAGTTAGGTATAACAGGCATGATGTATACAACTAGTTAGGTATAACAGGCATGATGTATGTAACTAGTTAGGTATAACAGACTTGATGTATATAACTAGTTAGGTATAACAGGCATGATGTTTATAACTAGTTAGGTATAACAGGCAGGATGTTCATAACTAGTTAGGTATAACAGGCATGATGTTTATAACTAGTTAGGTTTAACAGGCATGATGTTTATAACTAGTTAGGTTTAACAGGCAGGATGTTTATAACTAGTTAGGTATAACAGGCAGGATGTTTATAACTAGTTAGGTATAACAGGCATGATGTTTATAACTAGTTAGGTATAACAGGCATGATGTTTATAACTAGTTAGGTTTAACAGGCATGATGTTTATAACTAGTTAGGTATAACAGGCAGGATGTTTATAACTAGTTAGGTATAACAGGCAGGATGTTTATAACTAGTTAGGTATAACAGGCATGATGTTTATAACTAGTTAGGTTTAACAGGCATGATGTTTATAACTAGTTAGGTATAACAGGCAGGATGTTCATAACTAGTTAGGTATAACAGGCATGATGTTTATAACTAGTTAGGTATAACAGGCATGATGTTTATAACTAGTTAGGTATACCAGGCATGATGTTTATAACTAGTTAGGTATAACAGGCATGATGTATATAACTAGTTAGGTATAACAGGCATGATGTTTATAACTAGTTAGGTATAACAGGCATGATGTATATAACTAGTTAGGTATAACAGGCATGATGTTTATAACTAGTTAGGTATAACAGGCATGATGTATATAACTAGTTAGGTATAACAGACATGATGTTTATAACTAGTTAGGTATACCAGGCATGATGTTTATAACTAGTTAGGTATAACAGGCATGATGTATATAACTAGTTAGGTATAACAGGCATGATGTTTATAACTAGTTAGGTATAACAGGCATGATGTTTATAACTGGTTAGGTATAACAGGCATGATGTATATAACTAGTTAGGTATAACAGGCATGATGTTTATAACTAGTTAGGTATAACAGGCATGATGTATATAACTAGTTAGGTATAACAGGCATGATGTTTATAACTAGTTAGGTATAACAGGCATGATGTTTATAACTAGTTAGGTATAACAGGCATGATGTATATAACTAGTTAGGTATAACAGGCATGATGTATATAACTAGTTAGGTATAACAGGAATGATGTTTATAACTAGTTAGGTATAACAGGAATGATGTTTATAACTAGTTAGGTATAACAGGCATGATGTTTATAACTAGTTAGGTATAACATGCATGATGTTTATAACTAGTTAGGTATAACAGGAATGATGTTTATAACTAGTTAGGTATAACAGGCATGATGTATATAACTAGTTAGGTATAACAGGTATGATGTTTATAACTAATTAGGTATAACAGGAATGATGTTTATAACTAGTTAGGTATAACAGGCATGATGTTTATAACTAGTTAGGTATAACAGGCATGATGTTTATAACTAGTTAGGTATAACAGGCATGATGTTTATAACTAGTTAGGTATAACAGGCATGATGTTTATAACTAGCTAGGTATAACAGGCATGATGTATATAACTAGTTAGGTATAACAGGTATGATGTATATAACTAGTTAGGTATAACAGACATGATGTTTATAACTAGTTAGGTATACCAGGCATGATGTTTATAACTAGTTAGGTATAACAGGCATGATGTATATAACTAGTTAGGTATAAGAGGCATGATGTATATAACTAGTTAGGTATAACAGGCATGATGTTTATAACTAGTTAGGTATAACAGTTCTGATGTTTATAGCTAGTTAGGTATAACAGGCATGATGTTCATAACTAGTTAGGTATAACAGGCATGATGTATATAACTAGTTAGGTATAACAGGCATGATGTTTATAACTAGTTAGGTATAACAGGCATGATGTTTATAACTGGTTAGGTATAACAGGCATGATGTATATAACTAGTTAGGTATAACAGGCATGATGTTTATAACTAGTTAGGTATAACAGGCATGATGTATATAACTAGTTAGGTATAACAGGCATGATGTTTATAACTAGTTAGGTATAACAGGCATGATGTTTATAACTAGTTAGGTATAACAGGCATGATGTATATAACTAGTTAGGTATAACAGGCATGATGTATATAACTAGTTAGGTATAACAGGAATGATGTTTATAACTAGTTAGGTATAACAGGCATGATGTATATAACTAGTTAGGTATAACAGGCATGATGTTTATAACTAGTTAGGTATAACAGGCATGATGTATATAACTAGTTAGGTATAACAGGCATGATGTTTATAACTAGTTAGGTATAACAGGCATGATGTATATAACTAGTTAGGTATAACAGACATGATGTTTATAACTAGTTAGGTATACCAGGCATGATGTTTATAACTAGTTAGGTATAACACGCATGATGTATATAACTAGTTAGGTATAAGAGGCATGATGTATATAACTAGTTAGGTATAACAGGCATGATGTTTATAACTAGTTAGGTATAACAGTTCTGATGTTTATAGCTAGTTAGGTATAACAGGCATGATGTTCATAACTAGTTAGGTATAACAGGCATGATGTATATAACTAGTTAGGTATAACAGGCATGATGTTTATAACTAGTTAGGTATAACAGGCATGATGTTTATAACTGGTTAGGTATAACAGGCATGATGTATATAACTAGTTAGGTATAACAGGCATGATGTTTATAACTAGTTAGGTATAACAGGCATGATGTATATAACTAGTTAGGTATAACAGGCATGATGTTTATAACTAGTTAGGTATAACAGGCATGATGTTTATAACTAGTTAGGTATAACAGGCATGATGTATATAACTAGTTAGGTATAACAGGCATGATGTATATAACTAGTTAGGTATAACAGGAATGATGTTTATAACTAGTTAGGTATAACAGGCATGATACTTATAACTAGTTAGGTATAACAGGAATGATGTTTATAACTAGTTAGGTATAACAGGCATGATGTTTATAACTAGTTAGGTATAACATGCATGATGTTTATAACTAGTTAGGTATAACAGGAATGATGTTTATAACTAGTTAAGTATAACAGGCATGATGTATATAACTAGTTAGGTATAACAGGTATGATGTTTATAACTAATTAGGTATAACAGGAATGATGTTTATAACTAGTTAGGTATAACAGGCATGATGTTTATAACTAGTTAGGTATAACAGTTCTGATGTTTATAGCTAGTTAGGTATAACAGGCATGATGTTCATAACTAGTTAGGTATAACAGGCATGATGTATATAACTAGTTAGGTATAACAGGCATGATGTTTATAACTAGTTAGGTATAACAGGCATGATGTTTATAACTGGTTAGGTATAACAGGCATGATGTATATAACTAGTTAGGTATAACAGGCATGATGTTTATAACTAGTTAGGTATAACAGGCATGATGTATATAACTAGTTAGGTATAACAGGCATGATGTTTATAACTAGTTAGGTATAACAGGCATGATGTTTATAACTAGTTAGGTACAACAGGCATGATGTATATAACTAGTTAGGTATAACAGGCATGATGTATATAACTAGTTAGGTATAACAGGAATGATGTTTATAACTAGTTAGGTATAACAGGCATGATGCTTATAACTAGTTAGGTATAACAGGAATGATGTTTATAACTAGTTAGGTATAACAGGCATGATGTTTATAACTAGTTAGGTATAACATGCATGATGTTTATAACTAGTTAGGTATAACAGGAATGATGTTTATAACTAGTTAGGTATAACAGGCATGATGTATATAACTAGTTAGGTATAACAGGTATGATGTTTATAACTAATTAGGTATAACAGGAATGATGTTTATAACTAGTTAGGTATAACAGGCATGATGTTTATAACTAGTTAGGTATAACAGGCATGATGTTTATAACTAGTTAGGTATAACAGGCATGATGTTTATAACTAGTTAGGTATAACAGGCATGATGTTTATAACTAGCTAGGTATAACAGGCATGATGTATATAACTAGTTAGGTATAACAGGTATGATGTATATAACTAGTTAGGTATAACAGACATGATGTTTATAACTAGTTAGGTATACCAGGCATGATGTTTATAACTAGTTAGGTATAACAGGCATGATGTATATAACTAGTTAGGTATAAGAGGCATGATGTATATAACTAGTTAGGTATAACAGGCATGATGTTTATAACTAGTTAGGTATAACAGTTCTGATGTTTATAGCTAGTTAGGTATAACAGGCATGATGTTCATAACTAGTTAGGTATAACAGGCATGATGTATATAACTAGTTAGGTATAACAGGCATGATGTTTATAACTAGTTAGGTATAACAGGCATGATGTTTATAACTGGTTAGGTATAACAGGCATGATGTATATAACTAGTTAGGTATAACAGGCATGATGTTTATAACTAGTTAGGTATAACAGGCATGATGTATATAACTAGTTAGGTATAACAGGCATGATGTTTATAACTAGTTAGGTATAACAGGCATGATGTTTATAACTAGTTAGGTATAACAGGCATGATGTATATAACTAGTTAGGTATAACAGGCATGATGTATATAACTAGTTAGGTATAACAGGAATGATGTTTATAACTAGTTAGGTATAACAGGCATGATGTATATAACTAGTTAGGTATAACAGGCATGATGTTTATAACTAGTTAGGTATAACAGGCATGATGTATATAACTAGTTAGGTATAACAGGCATGATGTTTATAACTAGTTAGGTATAACAGGCATGATGTATATAACTAGTTAGGTATAACAGACATGATGTTTATAACTAGTTAGGTATACCAGGCATGATGTTTATAACTAGTTAGGTATAACACGCATGATGTATATAACTAGTTAGGTATAAGAGGCATGATGTATATAACTAGTTAGGTATAACAGGCATGATGTTTATAACTAGTTAGGTATAACAGTTCTGATGTTTATAGCTAGTTAGGTATAACAGGCATGATGTTCATAACTAGTTAGGTATAACAGGCATGATGTATATAACTAGTTAGGTATAACAGGCATGATGTTTATAACTAGTTAGGTATAACAGGCATGATGTTTATAACTGGTTAGGTATAACAGGCATGATGTATATAACTAGTTAGGTATAACAGGCATGATGTTTATAACTAGTTAGGTATAACAGGCATGATGTATATAACTAGTTAGGTATAACAGGCATGATGTTTATAACTAGTTAGGTATAACAGGCATGATGTTTATAACTAGTTAGGTATAACAGGCATGATGTATATAACTAGTTAGGTATAACAGGCATGATGTATATAACTAGTTAGGTATAACAGGAATGATGTTTATAACTAGTTAGGTATAACAGGCATGATGCTTATAACTAGTTAGGTATAACAGGAATGATGTTTATAACTAGTTAGGTATAACAGGCATGATGTTTATAACTAGTTAGGTATAACATGCATGATGTTTATAACTAGTTAGGTATAACAGGAATGATGTTTATAACTAGTTAGGTATAACAGGCATGATGTATATAACTAGTTAGGTATAACAGGTATGATGTTTATAACTAATTAGGTATAACAGGAATGATGTTTATAACTAGTTAGGTATAACAGGCATGATGTTTATAACTAGTTAGGTATAACAGTTCTGATGTTTATAGCTAGTTAGGTATAACAGGCATGATGTTCATAACTAGTTAGGTATAACAGGCATGATGTATATAACTAGTTAGGTATAACAGGCATGATGTTTATAACTAGTTAGGTATAACAGGCATGATGTTTATAACTGGTTAGGTATAACAGGCATGATGTATATAACTAGTTAGGTATAACAGGCATGATGTTTATAACTAGTTAGGTATAACAGGCATGATGTATATAACTAGTTAGGTATAACAGGCATGATGTTTATAACTAGTTAGGTATAACAGGCATGATGTTTATAACTAGTTAGGTACAACAGGCATGATGTATATAACTAGTTAGGTATAACAGGCATGATGTATATAACTAGTTAGGTATAACAGGAATGATGTTTATAACTAGTTAGGTATAACAGGCATGATGCTTATAACTAGTTAGGTATAACAGGAATGATGTTTATAACTAGTTAGGTATAACAGGCATGATGTTTATAACTAGTTAGGTATAACATGCATGATGTTTATAACTAGTTAGGTATAACAGGAATGATGTTTATAACTAGTTAGGTATAACAGGCATGATGTATATAACTAGTTAGGTATAACAGGTATGATGTTTATAACTAATTAGGTATAACAGGAATGATGTTTATAACTAGTTAGGTATAACAGGCATGATGTTTATAACTAGCTAGGTATAACAGGCATGATGTTTATAACTAGTTAGGTATAACAGGCATGATGTTTATAACTAGTTAGGTATAACAGGCATGATGTATATAACTAGTTAGGTATAACAGGCATGATGTTTATAACTAGTTAGGTATAACAGGCATGATGTTTATAACTAGTTAGGTATAACAGACATGATGTTTATAACTAGCTAGGTATAACAGGCATGATGTTTATAACTAGTTAGGTATAACAGGCATGATGTTTATAACTAGTTAGGTATAACAGGCATGATGTATATAACTAGTTAGGTATAACAGGCATGATGTTTATAACTAGTTAGGTATAACAGTTCTGATGTTTATAGCTAGTTAGGTATAACAGGCATGATGTTCATAACTAGTTATGTATAACAGGCATGATGTATATAACTAGTTAGGTATAACAGGCATGATGTTTATAACTAGTTAGGTATAACAGGCATGATGTTTATAACTGGTTAGGTATAACAGGCATGATGTATATAACTAGTTAGGTATAACAGGCATGATGTTTATAACTAGTTAGGTATAACAGGCATGATGTATATAACTAGTTAGGTATAACAGGCATGATGTTTATAACTAGTTAGGTATAACAGGCATGATGTTTATAACTAGTTAGGTATAACAGGCATGATGTATATAACTAGTTAGGTATAACAGGCATGATGTATATAACTAGTTAGGTATAACAGGAATGATGTTTATAACTAGTTAGGTATAACAGGCATGATGCTTATAACTAGTTATGTATAACAGGAATGATGTTTATAACTAGTTAGGTATAACAGGCATGATGTTTATAACTAGTTAGGTATAACATGCATGATGTTTATAACTAGTTAGGTATAACAGGCATGATGTTTATAACTAGTTAGTATAACAGGCATGATGTATATAACTAGTTAGGTATAACAGGTATGATGTTTATAACTAGTTAGGTATAACAGGAATGATGTTTATAACTAGTTAGGTATAACAGGCATGATGTTTATAACTAGTTAGGAATAACAGGCACGATGTTTATAACTAGTTAGGTATAACATGCATGATGTTTATAACTAGTTAGGTATAACAGGAATGATGTTTATAACTAGTTAGGTATAACAGGCATGATGTATATAACTAGTTAGGTATAACAGGTATGATGTATATAACTAGTTAGGTATAACAGACATGATGTTTATAACTAGTTAGGTATTCCAGGCATGATGCTTATAACTAGTTAGGTATAACAGGCATGATGTATATAACTAGTTAGGTGAAAGAGGCATGATGTATATAACTAGTTAGGTATAACAGGCATGATGTTTATAACTAGTTAGGTATAACAGTTCTGATGTTTATAGCTAGTTAGGTATAACAGGCATGATGTTCATAACTAGTTAGGTATAACAGGCATGATGTATATAACTAGTTAGGTATAACAGGCATGATGTTTATAACTTGTTAGGTATAACAGGCATGATGTTTATAACTGGTTAGGTATAACAGGCATGATGTATATAACTAGTTAGGTATAACAGGCATGATGTTTATAACTAGTTAGGTATAACAGGCATGATGTATATAACTAGTTAGGTATAACAGGCATGATGTTTATAACTAGTTAGGTATAACAGGCATGATGTTTATAACTAGTTAGGTATAACATGCATGATGTTTATAACTGGTTAGGTATAACAGGCATGATGTATATAACTAGTTAGGCATAACAGGCATGATGTATATAACTAGTTAGGTATAACAGGCATGATGTATATAACTAGTTAGGTATAACAGGCATGATGTTTATAACTAGTTAGGTATAACAGGCATGATGTTTATAACTAGTTAGGTATAACAGGCATGATGTATATAACTAGTTAGGTATAACAGGCATGATGTTTATAACTAGTTAGGTATAACAGGAATGATGTTTATAACTAGTTAGGTATAACAGGCATAATGTATATAACTAGTTAGGTATAACAGGCATGATGTATATAACTAGCTAGGTATAACAGGCATGATGTTTATAACTAGTTAGGTATAACAGGCATGATGTTTATAACTAGTTAGGTATAACAGGCATGATGTATATAACTGGTTATGTATAACAGGCATGATGTTTATAACTGGTTAGGTATAACAGGCATGATGTTTATAACTAGTTAGGTATAACAGGCATGATGTTTATAACTAGTTAGGTATAACAGGCATGATGTATATAACTAGTTAGGAATAACAGGCATGATGTATATAACTAGTTAGGTATAACAGGCATGATGTTTATAACTAGTTAGGTATAACAGGCATGATGTATATAACTAGTTAGGTATAACAGGCATGATGTATATAACTAGTTAGGTATAACAGGCATGATGTATATAACTAGTTAGGTATAACAGGCATGATGTTTATAACTGGTTAGGTATAACAGGCATGATGTATATAACTAGTTAGGTATAACAGGCATGATGTTTATAACTAGTTAGGTATAACAGGCATGATGTATATAACTAGTTAGGTATAACAGGCATGATGTTTATAACTAGTTAGGTATAACAGGCATGATGTTTATAACTAGTTAGGTATAACAGGCATGATGTTTATAACTAGTTAGGTATAACAGGCATGATGTTTATAACTAGTTAGGTATAACAGGCATGATGTTTATAACTAGTTAGGTATAACAGGCATGATGTTTATAACTAGTTAGGTATAACAGGCATGATTTATATAACTAGTTAGGTATAACAGGCATGATGTTTATAACTAGTTAGGTATAACAGGCATGATGTTTATAACTAGTTAGGTATAACAGGCATGATGTATATAACTAGTTAGGTATAACAGGCATGATGTTTATAACTAGCTAGGTATAACAGGCATGATGTATATAACTAGTTAGGTATAACAGGCATGATGTTTATAACTAGTTAGGTATAACAGGCATGATGTATATAACTAGTTAGGTATAACAGGCATGATGTTTATAACTAGTTAGGTATAACAGGCATGATGTTCATAACTAGTTAGGTATAACAGGCATGATGTTTATAACTAGTTAGGTATAACAGGCATGATGTTTATAACTAGTTAGGTATAACAGGCATGATGTATATAACTAGTTAGGTATAACAGGCATGATGTATATAACTAGTTAGGTATAACAGGCATGATGTTTATAACTAGTTAGGTATAACAGACATGATGTTTATAACTAGTTAGGTATAACAGGCATGATGTTTATAACTAGCTAGGTATAACAGACATGATGTTTATAACTAGTTAGGTATAACAGGCATGATGTTTATAACTAGTTAGGTATAACAGGCATGATGTATATAACTAGTTAGGTATAACAGGCATGATGTATATAACTAGCTAGGTATAACAGGCATGATGTTTATAACTAGTTAGGTATAACAGGCATGATGTTTATAACTAGTTAGGTATAACAGGCATGACGTTTATAACTAGTTAGGTATAACAGGCATGATGTTTATAACTAGTTAGGTATAACAGGCATGATGTATATAACTAGTTAGGTATAACAGGCATGATGTTTATAACTAGTTAGTTATAACAGGCATGATGTATATAACTAGTTAGGTATAACAGGCGTGATGTTTATAACTAGTTAGTTATAACAGGCATGATGTATATAACTAGCTAGGTATAACAGGCATGATGTTTATAACTAGTTAGTTATAACAGGCATGATGTTTATAACTAGCTAGGTATAACAGGCACGATATTTATAACAAGTTAGGTATAACAGGCATGATGTATACAACTAGTTAGGTATAACAGGCATGATGTATGTAACTAGTTAAGTATAACAGGCATGATGTATATAACTAGTTAGGTATAACAGGCATGATGTTTATAACTAGTTAGGTATAACAGGCAGGATGTTCATAACTAGTTAGGTATAACAGGCATGATGTTTATAACTAGTTAGGTTTAACAGGCATGATGTTTATAACTAGTTAGGTTTAACAGGCATGATGTTTATAACTAGTTAGGTATAACAGGCAGGATGTTTATAACTAGTTAGGTATAACAGGCTTGATGTTTATAACTAGTTAGGTATAACAGGCATGATGTTTATAACTAGTTAGGTTTAACAGGCATGATGTTTATAACTAGTTAGGTATAACAGGCAGGATGTTTATAACTAGTTAGGTATAACAGGCAGGATGTTTATAACTAGTTAGGTATAACAGGCATGATGTTTATAACTAGTTAGGTTTAACAGGCATGATGTTTATAACTAGTTAGGTATAACAGGCAGGATGTTTATAACTAGTTAGGTATAACAGTTCTGATGTTTATAGCTAGTTAGGTATAACAGGCATGATGTTCATAACTAGTTAGGTATAACAGGCATGATGTATATAACTAGTTAGGTATAACAGGCATGATGTTTATAACTAGTTAGGTATAACAGGCATGATGTTTATAACTGGTTAGGTATAACAGGCATGATGTATATAACTAGTTAGGTATAACAGGCATGATGTTTATAACTAGTTAGGTATAACAGGCATGATGTATATAACTAGTTAGGTATAACAGGCATGATGTTTATAACTAGTTAGGTATAACAGGCATGATGTTTATAACTAGTTAGGTATAACAGGCATGATGTATATAACTAGTTAGGTATAACAGGCATGATGTATATAACTAGTTAGGTATAACAGGAATGATGTTTATAACTAGTTAGGTATAACAGGCATGATGCTTATAACTAGTTAGGTATAACAGGAATGATGTTTATAACTAGTTAGGTATAACAGGCATGATGTTTATAACTAGTTAGGTATAACATGCATGATGTTTATAACTAGTTAGGTATAACAGGAATGATGTTTATAACTAGTTAGGTATAACAGGCATGATGTATATAACTAGTTAGGTATAACAGGTATGATGTTTATAACTAATTAGGTATAACAGGAATGATGTTTATAACTAGTTAGGTATAACAGGCATGATGTTTATAACTAGTTAGGTATAACAGTTCTGATGTTTATAGCTAGTTAGGTATAACAGGCATGATGTTCATAACTAGTTAGGTATAACAGGCATGATGTATATAACTAGTTAGGTATAACAGGCATGATGTTTATAACTAGTTAGGTATAACAGGCATGATGTTTATAACTGGTTAGGTATAACAGGCATGATGTATATAACTAGTTAGGTATAACAGGCATGATGTTTATAACTAGTTAGGTATAACAGGCATGATGTATATAACTAGTTAGGTATAACAGGCATGATGTTTATAACTAGTTAGGTATAACAGGCATGATGTTTATAACTAGTTAGGTACAACAGGCATGATGTATATAACTAGTTAGGTATAACAGGCATGATGTATATAACTAGTTAGGTATAACAGGAATGATGTTTATAACTAGTTAGGTATAACAGGCATGATGCTTATAACTAGTTAGGTATAACAGGAATGATGTTTATAACTAGTTAGGTATAACAGGCATGATGTTTATAACTAGTTAGGTATAACATGCATGATGTTTATAACTAGTTAGGTATAACAGGAATGATGTTTATAACTAGTTAGGTATAACAGGCATGATGTATATAACTAGTTAGGTATAACAGGTATGATGTTTATAACTAATTAGGTATAACAGGAATGATGTTTATAACTAGTTAGGTATAACAGGCATGATGTTTATAACTAGCTAGGTATAACAGGCATGATGTTTATAACTAGTTAGGTATAACAGGCATGATGTTTATAACTAGTTAGGTATAACAGGCATGATGTATATAACTAGTTAGGTATAACAGGCATGATGTTTATAACTAGTTAGGTATAACAGGCATGATGTTTATAACTAGTTAGGTATAACAGACATGATGTTTATAACTAGCTAGGTATAACAGGCATGATGTTTATAACTAGTTAGGTATAACAGGCATGATGTTTATAACTAGTTAGGTATAACAGGCATGATGTATATAACTAGTTAGGTATAACAGGCATGATGTTTATAACTAGTTAGGTATAACAGTTCTGATGTTTATAGCTAGTTAGGTATAACAGGCATGATGTTCATAACTAGTTATGTATAACAGGCATGATGTATATAACTAGTTAGGTATAACAGGCATGATGTTTATAACTAGTTAGGTATAACAGGCATGATGTTTATAACTGGTTAGGTATAACAGGCATGATGTATATAACTAGTTAGGTATAACAGGCATGATGTTTATAACTAGTTAGGTATAACAGGCATGATGTATATAACTAGTTAGGTATAACAGGCATGATGTTTATAACTAGTTAGGTATAACAGGCATGATGTTTATAACTAGTTAGGTATAACAGGCATGATGTATATAACTAGTTAGGTATAACAGGCATGATGTATATAACTAGTTAGGTATAACAGGAATGATGTTTATAACTAGTTAGGTATAACAGGCATGATGCTTATAACTAGTTATGTATAACAGGAATGATGTTTATAACTAGTTAGGTATAACAGGCATGATGTTTATAACTAGTTAGGTATAACATGCATGATGTTTATAACTAGTTAGGTATAACAGGCATGATGTTTATAACTAGTTAGTATAACAGGCATGATGTATATAACTAGTTAGGTATAACAGGTATGATGTTTATAACTAGTTAGGTATAACAGGAATGATGTTTATAACTAGTTAGGTATAACAGGCATGATGTTTATAACTAGTTAGGAATAACAGGCACGATGTTTATAACTAGTTAGGTATAACATGCATGATGTTTATAACTAGTTAGGTATAACAGGAATGATGTTTATAACTAGTTAGGTATAACAGGCATGATGTATATAACTAGTTAGGTATAACAGGTATGATGTATATAACTAGTTAGGTATAACAGACATGATGTTTATAACTAGTTAGGTATTCCAGGCATGATGCTTATAACTAGTTAGGTATAACAGGCATGATGTATATAACTAGTTAGGTGAAAGAGGCATGATGTATATAACTAGTTAGGTATAACAGGCATGATGTTTATAACTAGTTAGGTATAACAGTTCTGATGTTTATAGCTAGTTAGGTATAACAGGCATGATGTTCATAACTAGTTAGGTATAACAGGCATGATGTATATAACTAGTTAGGTATAACAGGCATGATGTTTATAACTTGTTAGGTATAACAGGCATGATGTTTATAACTGGTTAGGTATAACAGGCATGATGTATATAACTAGTTAGGTATAACAGGCATGATGTTTATAACTAGTTAGGTATAACAGGCATGATGTATATAACTAGTTAGGTATAACAGGCATGATGTTTATAACTAGTTAGGTATAACAGGCATGATGTTTATAACTAGTTAGGTATAACATGCATGATGTTTATAACTGGTTAGGTATAACAGGCATGATGTATATAACTAGTTAGGCATAACAGGCATGATGTATATAACTAGTTAGGTATAACAGGCATGATGTATATAACTAGTTAGGTATAACAGGCATGATGTTTATAACTAGTTAGGTATAACAGGCATGATGTTTATAACTAGTTAGGTATAACAGGCATGATGTATATAACTAGTTAGGTATAACAGGCATGATGTTTATAACTAGTTAGGTATAACAGGAATGATGTTTATAACTAGTTAGGTATAACAGGCATAATGTATATAACTAGTTAGGTATAACAGGCATGATGTATATAACTAGCTAGGTATAACAGGCATGATGTTTATAACTAGTTAGGTATAACAGGCATGATGTTTATAACTAGTTAGGTATAACAGGCATGATGTATATAACTGGTTATGTATAACAGGCATGATGTTTATAACTGGTTAGGTATAACAGGCATGATGTTTATAACTAGTTAGGTATAACAGGCATGATGTTTATAACTAGTTAGGTATAACAGGCATGATGTATATAACTAGTTAGGAATAACAGGCATGATGTATATAACTAGTTAGGTATAACAGGCATGATGTTTATAACTAGTTAGGTATAACAGGCATGATGTATATAACTAGTTAGGTATAACAGGCATGATGTATATAACTAGTTAGGTATAACAGGCATGATGTATATAACTAGTTAGGTATAACAGGCATGATGTTTATAACTGGTTAGGTATAACAGGCATGATGTATATAACTAGTTAGGTATAACAGGCATGATGTTTATAACTAGTTAGGTATAACAGGCATGATGTATATAACTAGTTAGGTATAACAGGCATGATGTTTATAACTAGTTAGGTATAACAGGCATGATGTTTATAACTAGTTAGGTATAACAGGCATGATGTTTATAACTAGTTAGGTATAACAGGCATGATGTTTATAACTAGTTAGGTATAACAGGCATGATGTTTATAACTAGTTAGGTATAACAGGCATGATGTTTATAACTAGTTAGGTATAACAGGCATGATTTATATAACTAGTTAGGTATAACAGGCATGATGTTTATAACTAGTTAGGTATAACAGGCATGATGTTTATAACTAGTTAGGTATAACAGGCATGATGTATATAACTAGTTAGGTATAACAGGCATGATGTTTATAACTAGCTAGGTATAACAGGCATGATGTATATAACTAGTTAGGTATAACAGGCATGATGTTTATAACTAGTTAGGTATAACAGGCATGATGTATATAACTAGTTAGGTATAACAGGCATGATGTTTATAACTAGTTAGGTATAACAGGCATGATGTTCATAACTAGTTAGGTATAACAGGCATGATGTTTATAACTAGTTAGGTATAACAGGCATGATGTTTATAACTAGTTAGGTATAACAGGCATGATGTATATAACTAGTTAGGTATAACAGGCATGATGTATATAACTAGTTAGGTATAACAGGCATGATGTTTATAACTAGTTAGGTATAACAGACATGATGTTTATAACTAGTTAGGTATAACAGGCATGATGTTTATAACTAGCTAGGTATAACAGACATGATGTTTATAACTAGTTAGGTATAACAGGCATGATGTTTATAACTAGTTAGGTATAACAGGCATGATGTATATAACTAGTTAGGTATAACAGGCATGATGTATATAACTAGCTAGGTATAACAGGCATGATGTTTATAACTAGTTAGGTATAACAGGCATGATGTTTATAACTAGTTAGGTATAACAGGCATGACGTTTATAACTAGTTAGGTATAACAGGCATGATGTTTATAACTAGTTAGGTATAACAGGCATGATGTATATAACTAGTTAGGTATAACAGGCATGATGTTTATAACTAGTTAGTTATAACAGGCATGATGTATATAACTAGTTAGGTATAACAGGCGTGATGTTTATAACTAGTTAGTTATAACAGGCATGATGTATATAACTAGCTAGGTATAACAGGCATGATGTTTATAACTAGTTAGTTATAACAGGCATGATGTTTATAACTAGCTAGGTATAACAGGCACGATATTTATAACAAGTTAGGTATAACAGGCATGATGTATACAACTAGTTAGGTATAACAGGCATGATGTATGTAACTAGTTAAGTATAACAGGCATGATGTATATAACTAGTTAGGTATAACAGGCATGATGTTTATAACTAGTTAGGTATAACAGGCAGGATGTTCATAACTAGTTAGGTATAACAGGCATGATGTTTATAACTAGTTAGGTTTAACAGGCATGATGTTTATAACTAGTTAGGTTTAACAGGCATGATGTTTATAACTAGTTAGGTATAACAGGCAGGATGTTTATAACTAGTTAGGTATAACAGGCTTGATGTTTATAACTAGTTAGGTATAACAGGCATGATGTTTATAACTAGTTAGGTTTAACAGGCATGATGTTTATAACTAGTTAGGTATAACAGGCAGGATGTTTATAACTAGTTAGGTATAACAGGCAGGATGTTTATAACTAGTTAGGTATAACAGGCATGATGTTTATAACTAGTTAGGTTTAACAGGCATGATGTTTATAACTAGTTAGGTATAACAGGCAGGATGTTCATAACTAGTTAGGTATAACAGGCATGATGTTTATAACTAGTTAGGTATAACAGGCATGATGTTTATAACTAGTTAGGTATACCAGGCGTGATGTTTATAACTAGTTAGGTATAACAGGCATGATGTATATAACTAGTTAGGTATAACAGGCATGATGTTTATAACTAGTTAGGTATAACAGGCATGATGTTTATAACTAGTTAGGTATAACAGACATGATGTTTATAACTAGTTAGGTATAACAGGCATGATGTTTATAACTAGTTAGGTATAACAGGCATGATGTTTATAACTAGTTAGGTATAACAGTTCTGATGTTTATAACTAGTTAGGTATAACAGACATGATGTTTATAACTAGCTAGGTATAACAGGCATGATGTTTATAACTAGTTAGGTATAACAGACATGATGTATATAACTAGTTAGGTATAACAGGCATGATGTATATAACTAGTTAGGTATAACAGGCATGATGTTTATAACTAGTTAGGTATAACAGGCATGATGTATATAACTAGTTAGGTATAACAGGCATGATGTATATAACTAGTTAGGTATAACAGGCATGATGTTTATAACTAGTTAGGTATAACAGGCATGATGTTTATAACTAGTTAGGTATAACAGGCATGATGTATATAACTAGTTAGGTATAACAGGCATGATGTTTATAACTAGTTAGGTATAACAGGCATGATGTTTATAACTGGTTAGGTATAACAGGCATGATGTATATAACTAGTTAGGTATAACAGGCATGATGTTTATAACTAGCTAGGTATAACAGGCATGATGTATATAACTAGTTAGGTATAACAGGCATGATGTTTATAACTAGCTAGGTATAATAGACATGATGTTTATAACTAGTTAGGTATAACAGGAATGATGTATATAAGTAGCTAAGTATTGCAGACGGGTTAAGCACAAAGTGTATGAGCTGTCATTGTCACGGAGGTCTGGCCGGCCATCGCCCCTCCACTCCTCCCCACCACGCTGTGTTTGTCCCTTGTCCCTTTGTGGCCCTGTCAAAGGCCTGATCCCCCTGTCATTATTTGCTCCTTTATCTCTCTCTCTGCCCGTTCTGATTAGGGTCAGTGGAGTCTGACCAGCAGTGTTCTGGGGGATGCTATCCATTACCGTGTCACTGTGGATAGGCCCAGCATGGGTGAGGTGTCAACACAAGCCTCCCCGACAAAATCACCAACCCGTCTCCAGCTAATTATCCCAGTCCAAGATAATTAAATAGGGGTCGGAGGAAGGCAGCGTGTGTGTGTATGTATGTGTGTTTGTGTGTGTGTGTGTGTGTGTGTGTGTGTGTGTGTGTGTGTGTGTGTGTGTGTGTGTGTGTGCGTGCGTGTGGCTTATTAAGCAGGTCTCATAATTATTTACATTTTAGTAATTTAGCAGATGTTCTTATCTAGAGCGACTTACAGTTAATGCATTCATCTTAAGATAGCTAGGTGGGACAACCACACATCAGTCATAGTAAGTACAAGTCAGGGCAAAACAGTGAAGTGCAAGTGTCAATGAAAGGCATTTATCCATTTTTTTCAAGAAACCAGAAATGGCAGAACGGAGTGCTCCGGTTGGGGTGTAGGGTATGAGCATAGCCTGACGGTAGGGAGGGGCAGTTCCTTTTACTGCTCGGTAGGCCAGTTCCATGGTCTTGTAGTGGATGCAAGCTTTGACTGGAAGCCAGTGGAGTTTGTGGAGGAGTGGGGTGACATAGGACAACTTGGCAAGGTTGAACACCAGGCGGCGGCATCATTGTTGATAGGTTGCAGGGGTTTGATGGCACAAGCAGGGAGCCCAGCCAACAGCGAGTCGCAGTAGTCCAGACGGGAGATGACAAGTTCCTGGATTAGGACCTGCACCGCTTCCTGTGTGAGGTAGGGTCGTATTCTGCAGATGTTGTAGAGCATGAACCTGCAGGAGCAAGACAATGCTTTGATGTTTGCAGAGAACGGCAGGGTGTTGTCCAGGGTCACGCCAAGGTTCTTTACACTCTGGGAGGGGGACACTGTGGAGTTGTCAACTGTGATGGAGAGGTCTTGGAGCAGGCAAGCCTTCCCCGGGAGGAAAAGCAGCTCCGTCTGGTTGAAGTTGAGCTTGAGGTTGTGGGCCGACATCCGAGCTGAGATATCCGCCACCCAGGTGTCAGAAGAATTTATATTGAATTTATTATCACTTCAACTCTGTATGTATTTCTTGCTTTTCTCCTGAGTGGCAACCTATGGGTACAACGAAAAATAATAACAACAAAAAATTATTGGTCAACTAAACAAACCCCCCCCCCCCCCCAAAAAAAATGAAGAAGGGGTAGGGAGAGATGTAGCTGAGTGTCATCTGCATAGCAATGATAGAACAGACCATATGAGGATATGAGAGAGAGAGTAACTATGGGATCAAACTGAATTTCCGTGCTCTAAATATGTTAAGGTAGTTCCACTGGCCACACCACGTCATTTCAACGTGGAGAATTGGGTAATAATTGGTAGATACGTTGATCAATGAGATCAAACATATTTTCCCCCACTCAAAAAGACAGCCAAAAGTTTTTTGAATTTCCAACGTGTTACCACCCACAAACATCTAAAAGCCCAAACAAATTCCAATGGAAAATCTATTTCTAATTTTAGGTTTAGTTGTCACCTAAATGTGGGAACATTTAAAAGCCATTTAAAAGCATACCCCAAGTTCAAATGGAATACAATGTCAGATATTTTGTGTTAAACAATTGAATGTGTTATCACTGTGCTTGATGTAACAGCACAACCAAATAACCTGGATTACAGTTAGTTGAGATTACATTCAAGTACATGGTGCGAGTGATCAATGACGTTTGAGATTCTGTGCAGATTAAATACAGAAATTGTGAATATTTCCACAGACCTGCGAACTTGAACACACACGCTTTCTATGATTACATAAGAAGACATTGTTAAAGTAACCTCAATGTGGCCATGGATGTGTTACTCATTTTAATGTTGAATAAATACTTTGACATTCATTTGTAAGATATCTTTAACAATATGCTATATACTTTCTTACAAAAGTAATATTGAATTGTGTTTGTTTGACAACTGAACCAAATATCAACATTTAAAGGATATTGAATATTACGTTGAAGATCTGACGTTGTTTCAAAGGTACAAATTCAACATATTTTATACAAAGTTTGTCTATGTTGAAAATTGGTTGCTATGATGATATAATCCTGTGTTTGGAATCGTACCCTCAAAACAACAGTTTACGTTGATTACTTTTCCAATGTATTTTCCACGTAGATTCCATGTCACAATACGTTGACAAATGACGTTGAAGCAACGTTTATTTAACCCGTTTGTGCCCAGTGGGATGTGTCTCTGTTATAGTGGGACCTGAACTACATCAGTATTACAGTATAAGACAGTAAAACATTGCATTGTGATAATTGAGCCCAAACTTAGTCTGTGGGGAAACTAAAGCCCAGTAAGGGAAACTCAGTGTCCCTGGACCATGGAGCTGTAGGGACATTTACATCATGAAGCACACGTTTAATGATAGGAGTTAAACAAGAATGACCCTTGATGGAAAATGGAGAGAGTGAGGGCGAGAGAGAAATGGCGTTAGAGCGGGAGAGAAAGAAATGGAGAGAGAGAAGGAGGAAATAAGAGTGAGTGAGCATGAGAGCGAGAGAGAGAGAGAGAGAGAGAGAGAGAGAGAGAGAGAGAGAGAGAGAGAGAGAGAGAGAGAGAGAGAGAGAGGGATAGAGGGGTGGAGTGAGAGAGAGATGCATATCAAGAGACCAAGTCAGTAAGGTTCAAAGCGAGAGTCCTGAAAAGTGAATGATCAAGAAAACCGATAGAATGAATGAGAGAGAACGAGGGTGGAGAGATTTTGCAGTCATACATATTCCCACTTCGGTGTGCTTCTGTGCTGACCTGTTGCTGTGTGTGTGAATGCAGTGTGACCGAGCTCTGGCTGTTGCTGCGGCAGCACTGACACCAGGCCTTTCTCTCTGCCTCGCTGCACTACCCATTGTCCCACCGGCTTTGGGAGAAAGAAAAAAATGCTAGCCAGAGGAAACCAATAGAGAATCGCTTGTGTTGTCGATTCTGGAAAAGAAACATCCTGGTCCTCGTCTGTGGGCATCATTTGTCACCAAGTTTGACCTCCCTTTAACTCCATACTGTGTTAAGCTCTTAACCTCTGGCTCTGGCCATGAAAGAGTTAAGTAATATTTAATGAGGGGTGGCATTGTATCTAACTCGGTTAGAAAATGGTAATTGGTAATAAATGGTAATTCAATCGATTGTGAAGAGAAGTTAACCAAGAGCAAAATATAGGGATTAAAAGATGTATTTAAAGAGAATATGTTACCCTTAGATATCTATAACGTCAAAGGTCAAAATGATAGACTACAATAATTACAGAAATAGCAATGGGGATCTACATGGACTATGCAGTGTACCTGATTCAAAATCCACATTTAAATCATTGTTTAAACTTCACACAGCATGTTGACCCAATGTCTTTTAAACACCAGAACAATAAGAAGTACCTTGCATCATGTCAAGTATACTGTACATTCACTATGTCTACGCAACGTATTGGAGGAGGAACATGGCTGCTCAATAACATGTTCCACAGTGTTTCATATGAAAATTAAAGGTTTTCCTATTTAAAATGCAAATCTCCTCGAAAGCTTCTGAATATCACGTAGCGATTCAGTTTGTTCTTCATTTCACGTGTCTCACAGTAGGTTACAATACAAGGTTTGAACAGTAAACCTCTTCTCTCATCCCTATGCATTTATTGTACATTATTTCTGGCATGATGATCTGTACCTGAATGGAAGAGTAGGGCCTGAGCGCTCTCAGAGGACTGTGGAGAGTGGACCTGTGCCATTGTACTCTGGTAATGACCTGCTTTTCTCTGGCCGCCGTGGGCTTATTTGTTTAGCCTCCGTTCTCAAGGCTGCTGCCACAGCGGTGTGAGGATAATGGAGGAGTGGTTTTGTTCCGTTCCTGCGTTGGGGGAATATAATCTAGTGTAAACAGTAGCATGTCTCCCAGGTTGAGAGAGGATGAATGGAGCGGTGTGGTTGATATTGACAGTGGAGAGAGGAGCGGTGTGTGTGGCTAGAAAGAGAGAGAAAGGCAGCGGGGGAGAGGAGGAAAGTGGAGAGAGAGAGATGCAAATAGAGAGGGAGAAGGAGAGCGAGAGAGGGGAAAAGCAGGGAGGAAAAGTGAACAAGGGGCAGGTTGTAGGTTACACCCCAAATTAAACCAGGCCAACCCTATCATTTGGAGTGGCTCTTCCCTTGTGTGTGTCCGTGTGCGCTCAATGAAACATGATACGCATCCTCAGAGCAATGAAATCACATATTGTCCCAGTCAGCTATTACACAATGCATTATGTCACCAAAACAAATCATTTATCTTCCTCTTAGCCAAAGTAGAAAACACTTTACAGATGAATTTATACTTATGTCACCCCATAGTGCGTAATAAGGCATGCTATAAGCATTCAAAACAGCCCATGACTTCTAATTACACCATACTAAATGGAAGTATTTCTCCTCATTATGCAGTACCCCCAAGTGGTTGAGAAAAAATATTTCCCACCCAAAAAGAAAATTGCATGCTGCTTTTCTCAAAGTGAAAATGACAGAAGAATACTTTGTCGATTTATGGCGGATTTTTTTTTATTAGGATTTGTAAAAAAAAAAAAAAAAAATGACAATGAATTTTCCCCACCTCCCTCCTGCTTGCTGCTCTGTGTCTGGCGTGCAGCAATGCACCCTGGGAGAACAAAAAACAACAAAAGAAACAGCCCCAGAGCCCCAGTGATAATGGTTCAACTGGGAGAATAAAGCTCCTCTCTGTTTCCCACATGCCATCCAGCTCCCAGCGTCCGCTCTGTTGACACTGGCAGCACAATGAGCACTATAGTCCCCTCCAATACATCTTTTATAGGAGCATTCTGGCCCCTGAATGTACAACCGGGGCTGCCCTGTCTGTATAAGCCATGTGAATATTGGCCAAGACTGCCTCTGCTTTGTTCAGCATTATTCCCCATTATTCCCCACAATAGATATCAACACTTTGGAAGTTATTTTAAAAAGGGAGCGAATCAAAATAGTGGCACTTTAAGGCTTTTTGTTTCTCTTCTACACACACGCCCTTGCACTGCATTCTCTCCCCCCACCCACCCATGGATCATTCAGCTCCAGACACCTCTATTAGTCAGACAAATTAAATAAACCACTCTACCAGGCTAAGAGGATCCACCGGTGGCCAGGGGCAGGCTAGTGTGGAGGAGCAGAGAGCCAGGGGCAGGCTAGTGTGGAGGAGCAGAGAGCCAGGCAGGATAGGGAGGCAGGGAAGGAGATTCGGGCAGGCAGGGAGAGGAGGCAAACAGGCATGGAAGGCTGGGGAGGAGAGCCAGCGAGGTAGGCAGGTATGGAAGGCTGGGGAGGAGAGTCAGCGAGGCAGGCAGACAGGCATGGAAGGCTGGGGACAAGAGCCAGCGAGGCAGGCAGGCGGAGACGGGAGAGCAGGTATGCAGGGACGAGAACCAGGTGAGCAGGGTTGGGCAGGCAGGCAAGCAAGCATGCAAAGCAGGCACTCTGAGGAGAGGGAGGCAGGTAAGGACGCAGGTAGGCAGATGGGAGAAATAAGGAAAGGCAGGCTGGCTCCCATTCCATAGCCCCCTGGCCAGCTGAATCCAGGGTTACTGGGAAGAAGTGATGGACGACCAGAAAGTACCTGGAAGTACCTGGATGAAGACAAGGAGCGGATGTCACACTCCTCCTCTTCTCCCTCCTCTTCATCCCTCATTTCCTGGGCACCATGGAAGGACCCCCCCTCCACCTAAAGAGCAGCAGCAGCAGGTATATGTTTTTTCTTTCCTCTTGGGGGGGGGGGGGGGGGGGTAATTGACAGTATTGGGGGTGAGGAGAGGCGGAGGGGTCATTTGGAGTGTGTCGGACGAGCAGGGAGAGTGTGACAAGGTCTTGACATGTCTTGACAGGTTTGGTTAAGTGAAACTGTGTCTTCAAAGTTAATCAAGTTATCTCTGACATTGGTGCTGCTGTAGACCTTCTGGATTAGGAAAAGTGCATGCTTTCAACAAGGAAGAATGACTCCTTTCTATCGGTCTATATGTCTGTGATTGTTAACGATATTTGATTAATATCTCTGTAATATTTCTATGGGTAAATCACAAACCCATAACGTACTACATTCTTATAGCCGCTCTGTGTTAGTGCGGCCTTCATGTTCGCAGTATTTATTGTCATTTGATTTGTAATGATTCAAAGAAAGAGAACTGTTTCCATTCTGAGTGATTTCTTGCATGAAGTGGCTGCTAGGAGCCAACTAGGATTTGATTGAAAATAAAACAAATTATAAAAAATGTATACAATGATTTAATCAATCTTGTATTTAATGAAAATAGGTATTGATTAACTGAAACTAACTATATTATTATAAGCATATCTAAGAGTCTCTTGTTCTTCCGTTTTGCTTCAATAATAAATACTCTACTGACTGTTACTTCAGTCTATTTCAAAAGATGCATTTTGATCATGTGGATAAAAAAAAAGAACCTAAAGATGAATCAGTGCATATCTTGATTTCCAAATGAGTTTAAAGGTCACATTATGAGAATGGCAACCAGAGGGCATGCTTTCATCCTCCCCGGCTTCTGACGGCGTCTTAGAGGCAGTAAGGGCCGCTCATGAAAAAAGAAAGGAGTGCAGAGAGAAAGAAAGGGGTTGTGAGGATGGGAAGGAAAGGGCAGGTGTAAAAGAAGGAGCTTTGAAACCAGCAGGTCTTGGCTGGAAGGATGACCTCATTTAGAATGCTGGAAGGATGACCTCATTTAGAATGAGAGGAGTCTGGAGTGGCGATAGCAAGAGAGCCACCCAGCTGGGCCTGCTCAGCGAGCTCCGCTCTGAGGCCCACCACAGGGAACACCATGAAAATACACACACACACGCAAGCACACATAGCCCAGTCCCCTGCAGCCTCACTCCCAAGCCTCCCAGGCCCTTTATTTACCCAAAGGAAAGGGCCCACAGCGGCCGCCACACAGACGGGGGGCTGGGACTTCAAATCCACTCCAACACGATGGAGTGAAGGGGAGAGGAGGAATGGAGGAGGGCAAGAAGAAAGAAAGAAAGAAAGAAAGATGAGTTTGGGTCCCTAATTTGGCCCAGGGGATATAGGGAGAGAGGGTGAGACGCCCAGGTCCAATATTTAGGCTGGGGGACTAGGTTAGACACAGAGCTCCAGCAGCCCCCCAGGCCCCAGCCCCCCAGGCACCAGGGGAAGCGGAGTAGGCTGAGTGGGCTGGCGGAGGAGGAAGCGGAGGTCAGGGGGAAACGCAGCTTTTTATTTGTGTTGTTACCGTGTCAGATCCAATTTGCAGCGCTGTCAAGAGGGGGTTAAATGAGATTACCAGCTTTGGACACTGTCACCAGACTCTGCTGTCACTGCTGTTGCTAGCGGCTGAGCATGCTAAATGACTATTTAATAGTCAGCTGTTTTAGCCCTTTTGGGAAAAGCACTATTCAGCAACAGTTTGGAACTGGGGGATGTTTGAATTCTGCTACTTTTCACTTTTTTGTAACCTGTTTTATGTCTCAAATGAATAAGGATAGTTCAAATAGACAATCATTGGCCTTGGTTGAATAAACAGACATTTTCTCAATCCCGTTAAATGTGTGGTTTTAAATGGCAGCACTGTTGATAGCCCTGATGCATTTTCCCTTGTGGGTAGTATGTTCACTTTCTCCCAGTGTCTATTAAGATTCCAAATCTCATACCAATTCTGCTGTATTCTTTGACTCTGTAGTTACCGTAGGTTTGAGGTATATAGGTGGGATTGTGATAGCATGGTTTGGGGAGGAAGTGGCTGTGGTTGGGGAGACATGGGTAGAGGGGGAAAGGGGGCAGTGGGATTGACATAGATCCTGTCGGTGGTGTATCATCGCACATAATCCTTTCATGCTCCATTAAAGCCTCCTCGCCAGGGTCGCCTTCACCACGGCCCTCCTCCTAATAACCAGAATCTCATTACACAACAAATCAAAACTTTCCTATTTATCTGCAGATTTCAAATGAAACTAATAAGGCTTTACCCACACAGTCCCCTGTCCCCCTGTAACCACCACCACCCCGCCGCCCTCCCAAAACCCTAATCATATTTCTGCCTATCTAAAAGCAATCAGTGATTGTGTTAGCTACGGAGTACGGAGCGCCACTGACAATACCAGGGGAAAGGAAAGAGCCCAGCTGGACTAATTAAATTAAATGCTAGGCTGCCAGAGCTTCGTCGCTCCTATCACTAGCTCTCCCTCTCAGTCTCTCTCTCTTTCTCTCTCTAGCTTGTAGCTCGTACCGTGCGGGCCTGGTGAGAAGGGGTGCAGAATTAATAAGCATTACGGTGCGATGCGGGAGATGATATCATAATGGAAGCAGAGCTTTGATGTGAAGAGTCCCTCATTGAAATTCAATGTACCATAATGTACCATAGTGACAGATGCCGTGGAGATGTGTGGTAGCCGCTGGGCCAACCAGAGAGAGGCCTTTTGGAGTATCTGTCTCTGGTTGGGGGTTTTGGTTTTAATGTGTGCGTGAATGGGCACAGGTGTGGTAGCACAGGCAGTGTTGAGTTGTTGGTTTGGGTTTGTGTGTCTGGACACAGGTCTGGTTGGCAAGGCAGGTAGTGTTGACTGGCGATGAGAGCGATTCACACTCAACTTTGAGATGTCTGTGGTGTTTCTTAAGATAAGTCTGGCGACGATTTTCAACTGAGAATGGCACAGCAGTCAGGGAGTAAACACCACTTTCCTACAGCAGTTACAGGTGCGTTTCTCACGACAGACATATGCATACTGTGTTTTCCAAGACATATACCCATATATAATGACGTAAATATATTTTCTCCGAAACTGGGCCTTCTGGCAATTTATTCTGAGACGACTCCGAAATCCGACCGTACATTTTCCCCATTTTTCCTCTCACACTCCCACTGAGAGCGAACCGAACCGCCGAGCAGTGGTCGGACTAATAGATGCCGCAAAAGTGCATTAGCTAATAAGCAGGTAAGCAGCAAAGTGGTTAACAGGGATACTTTCTCTCTCTCCCCTCCAGACTGGCACATAGCAACCATTATGCCTTCTCTCTCTGAGTGCAAAGAGCTTTTAATATAGCCTCTGACCCAGGGTGACGAGACGTCGACAGAAAGACTCTCGGTCCTAGTTTGGGGCTTCGTTCTCTGCCCATTATGGTCGCGGCCTATTACTTGAGTAATGAGTGACATGAGGTCTAATTATAAATGTGCTTGGAGATGCTGGGTTATTAAATGTAAAGAGCTAGCTGGCAGTGCCATTAACAGGACTCCGCTAAGTGATGTCTGTGAACTGCTAAAAATCCCTCACATTCATTACATATCAATCAAAGAAGGTGTAGTGATTAATTGATGAACGACTGAGACAATACTTAACAGCCCCTCAAAAAGCACTTCTGTAACAACATTAGAAAGGGGAAAATGAATATTCTGTAGGGGAGTATGGGGTAAGATGAGCCGTGTTTTACATTCAGCATCACTCCATCAAGGGAAATAGAGTATTCTTTCAAACAAATATATATACATATATTGCATGTTGTGTCTCTGGAAATAATCAGAATTCATGTAAAAATGACTGTTTTGAAAAGCATGTCAAAGAAAGTGGTCTCTTGGCAAAACTTAATCCGGGTATAGGGTAAATTGAGCCGCCTTTGGCTAAGTGGGTGATGATGTCCTGTGACAGTGGGTGATGGTGATGGTAGGTCAACGTTTAATTCAAGGAATGGGGATGTGGTATATTGTATACCTTAAATGTATGCCTACATTCAGATATAGATCTCTGTGTTCAATATCACTGACCCTTCCATTTTGTGACCAGTTGTCTGGGACGGGGATGTTGTTTCCATCTGCCAATTCACAGGCAAGTTCTCCACATCTGAGGCTACTAAGCCCATGAAACTGGTCCGCAAAATTCTTGCTATGTTTAGGCAAGCTCAGACTCCATGTCATCAGATAAGGCCTTGTGTGCCTCTGCTACTCTAGCGTAGCCTCTCTTTCACACAGGTAGATGTTCATTGTCTTTTTGTGTCAATGCACCTCTTGACTGTCATTCAGTCTCTTTTTTCCTCCCTTGCTGCTGCTCAAATGGACTTCTTCTTCCCCCTCTCAATTCCTTGGCTGCTCTCTCAAGAACCTGAAGGGGCTAGACCCTTGCTTGTTTTAATCTTGTATACACATATGCATGACACATTGCAAAAATACTATGCATATTATGCATAAAGCTGACCAAATATAATCCTGATTTGTGGTGGTATGGTGGCCATTGGCTCAAACAATTTGAATATATTAGTCCACACATGTCACGACTTCTGCCGAAGTCGTTGCCTCTCCTTGTCCGGGCGGTGTTCGGCGGTCGACTTCACCGGCCTTCTAGCCATCATCGATCCATTTTTCATTTTCCATTGGTTTTGTCTTGTCTTCCCACACACCTGCTGTCAATCCCATTCATTACCTGTTGTGTATTTAACCCTCTGTTTCCCTTCATGTGTTTGTCAGAGAATGTTTTATGTCAAGTGTTGTTTTATTGGTGTATAGGTGCGCGACGGGTCCTCATACCCATTTTTATTTGATGTATGTATATTTCTCGTGTTTGGAGCATGTCATGGACATTTATTAAAAGTCTCCATCTACACTTCGTTTACTCTCCTGCGCCTGACTTCCCTGCCACCTATACACACGATGTTGACAACACAGCTACAAGGATGCACATTCATTCTAGGTTTAGAACCTCATATTATAGCTTATAGAGACCCCAACTGATTTATAAAACTATCTTAAAACTATCTACTTTGGTTTAGATACAAGCGTCATGAAACCTATAACACAAGAAATTAATTTGACTTTGTCAAAATTAGTTGTTGGACCTAACTTGCTTATGACTTTTTCCATGTAGGTACTTCCTTCATAGACCCCATTAAATGATGACCTCTTCCTAAACATTTGGTCACATGATTCATTTTGTGTATGGTTTCCTGGAAACAAGGGGTGGCTCAACTAACCCTTTGGCTCAACTTACCCCACTCTCCCTAGTATATCTGTACTAAATCTATCTGTGCATTCTGAAGGTATGGTGTCAGATTATTACAGAAAGAACACCTGAAGCTCCTTTTGAAGGCTGGATCTTTCTGAACTCTCAGGGTACGTCTATGCTATTAATGGACAACTGTCAAATAACAGCTCATGAATAAATATACATTTTAAAATGACTAGTGGCCATACTATAGTACCCTTAAACTCAACTCTGGACCTCGAAGCCAGTTCCCCTGCATTTTTTAATTGTTCCACTCTAATTAGGGATTTAGACCTGGGACACCAGGTGTGTGCAATTAATTATCAGGTAGAACAGAAAACCAACAGGCTCTGGACCTCGTAGGGTAAGAGTTGAGTACCCCTGCTATAGTACAATATCTATTTAAGAATTCAGTTATATTATATGAAACTCTTAGGTGAAAATTGTACGATGTACTGGTTGCAAAACAGGTTGAGTTGGAAATACAGTATATATCGGTATATTCCGTGTATATACTGTATTAATATACTGGTGTACTTAAACAGTATATAAACAATACCTTCAGTTACATAGATGACATGGTCTATCTATCTATCTATCTATCTATCTATCTATCTAGACAATTCAAAAGCCATAGAATGACATGGACCTTACTGGATATTGAGTTCAATAAACAAGGACAGAAAGCTCAATATGAAGAACGAAGCACTGGGATTTTCTTTTTATCATTAACAATGTTTTCAGATACATTACGTGCACTTTGACGGTACATGGAGAGTTGACCTTGAGTCAGGAAGAGAAGATCTTCTGTTCTGTATTAGTGGACAGTACTAGGTTCAGTAGCCACTGTTGCCGTGGTTAAACCCAGTTTTTGTGATGTGCTTTGTTAAACTTTTTTCTCCTATTTTTACAGCTAACTTTTTCATAAATGGACCAGATCACTTTGAGTTCAATTCACACTCAGAATTTGCCACACGGCACATTCAGTTGCTACAACACTATGTACTGACTTTTTAAGGTCCTTGTCCAAGAACAAGTGTGGAACCAGTCAAGTGTTGATCTGTTCAGATTACTATGTGCTGCAAAGTGTATGGATTCTTCGTTACCAAAGTACTACAGACAGACAGACAGACAGACAGACAGACAGACAGACAGACAGACAGACAGACAGAAAGACAGACTCCATCAAGGCTGTATCTCCTCTTCCATTGTTCTCTATCTGCACTGATCTGAAACCACAGAATGGTTCAAAAGTAACATGCTGGAAGTTTAGCTTGGGGAATTGCTTTCACTAATTCAACTGTGAACCTGATGCATATGAGCTTTGGCATTATTTCAAACAAATTCCACAATATTTGTACATACAGTGCTTCCGGAAAGCTTTCAGACCACTTGACTTTTTCCACATTTTGTTATGTTACAGCCTTATTCTAAAATTGAAGTTATATTTTTATCTCATACAATGCCCCATAACGACAAAGCAAAAACACGTTTTTAGAAATTTTGCAAATGTATAAAAAAAAAAAAAACTGAAATACCTTATTTACAGAAGTATTCAGACCCTTTGCTATAAGACTCGAAATTAAACTCAGGAGTATCCTGTTTCCATTAAGCATCCTTTGAGATGTTTCTACAACTTGATTGGAGTCCACCTGTGGTAAATTCAATTGATTGGACATGATTTGGAAAGGCACACACCTGTCTATATAAGGTCCCACAGTTGACAGTGCATGTCAGAGCAAAAACCAAGCCATGAGGTCGAAGGAATTGTCAGTAGAGCTCCGAGACAGGATTGTGTCAAGGCACAGATCTGAGGAAGGGTACCAAAGCATTTCTGCAGCATTGAAGGTCCCCAAGAACACCGTGGCCCAATCATTATTAAATGGAAGAAATTTGGAACCACCAAGACTCTTCCTAGAGCCAAACTGAGCAATCGGGGGAGAAGGGCCTTGGTCAGGGAGGTGACCATGAACCCGATGGTCACTCTGACAGAGCTCTAGAGTTCCTCTGTGGAGATGGGAGAACCTTCCAGAAGGACAACCATCTCTGCAGCACTCCACCAATCAGGCCTTTATGGAAGAGTGGCCAGACGGAAGACACTCCTCAGTAAAAGGCACATGACAGCCCGCTGGAGTTTGCCAAAAGGCACCTAAAGGACTCAGACCATAAGAAACAAGATTCTTTGGTCTGATGAAACCAAGATTGAACTCTTTGGCCTGAATGCCAAGCACCACGTCCGGAGGAAACCTGGCACCATCCCAACGGTGAAGCATGGTGGTGGAAGCATCATGCTGTGGGGATGTTTTTTCAGTGGCAGGGACTGGGAGACTAATCAGGATCAAGGGAAAGAAGAGCGGAGCAAAGTACAGAGAGATCGTTGATGAAAACCTGCTTAGACTGGGGTAAAGGTTCACCTTCCAACAGGACTATGACCCGAAGCACACAGCCAAGACAACACAGGAGGGGCTTTGGGACAAGTCTCTGAATGACCTTGAGTGGCCCAGCCAGAGCCTGGACTTGAAGCCGATCAAACATCTTTGGAGAGACTTGAAAATAGCTGTGCAGCAATGCTCCCCATCCAACCTGACAGAGCTTGAGAGGATCTGCAGAGAATAATGGGAGAAACTCCCCAGTTGTGCCAAGCTTGGAGCGTCATACCCAAGAAGAGGCTGTAATCACTGCCAAAGGTGCTTCAATAAAGTACTGAGTAAAGGGTCTGAATAGTTATGTAAATACAACATTTCCTTTTTTAATTTGTTATACATTTTCAAAAATGATGGTTATTGTGTGTAGATTGATAACGGGAAAAAACGATTTAATACATTTTAGAATAAGGCTGTAACGTAACAAAATGTGGAAAAAGTTAAGAGGTCTGAATACTTTCCGAATGCACTGTATATATGTAGTGTAGCTCTATACAGTAACCGAGTACAATAAGAAGGAAACTTCATATTAAGTGTTGCCAAGAATTCAATTAAACCTATAAAACACATGTTAAGATTAGAGAGCCGTGTCCATGACAACAACATGTCTTCTGGCTACGGGCCTACATGTTCTCACTCTCAGCCCTGTCAATGCTCTTAAATCCAGCAGGAGCTGACATCTGTTGCGACAGCAAGCTTACACAAACTGCTCTGCGAAAACGGCCTTTGATGCCATTAGCCCCTGCCGGGCGCTAACATGTTGTTTCTAGGAGCTTCAGCTGATGCTACAACACAGAGGAGAGAAAGGCTGTGTAGGGCGCTGGGGCTGTGGGCTTAGAGATTCCACAGCTAACAGGGGGGTGAAGCCAGAGAGGCAGAAGAGAGCTGTGAACATCCCCCGTGTGCTTATCTATCCAGGGTGCTTTGATCCTCCAATGAGAGCCGGGGGTGGGGGGGGGGGGCTGCTGCTCCGTGTTAGGGCTCAATAGGCATCACTCTCAGAACATAGAAATACAATTAATAGAATGGACCTTCACATTTTTTTTTATTGTCCTGTTGTAGACTTGGAAACATTTGAGGAATCCAAGTCTACAACAAGTCTCAGAATCGAGTGGATTTCTAGGTGTTCTTCACTTGCAGTAACTTCACCATGTTGGGTTAACAGTGAAACATGATGTTTCTAGAGCTGTGTATTTTCTATTTGTTCCGTACTACATATGTTGACACATATTGATAAAACCACGGAGAGGAACCTTTAGCAATAGGTTCAACTGTGGCTTTTTTTCTTTGACCCTAATAGCAGGGGCTGCTCCCCTGTTTGATTTACGGTGCCCTTAAACACCATTTGTTCAATGGCTTTTAGAGGGGGCTCGTGAGAGTTGATGTGTCTGAATATGGTTGGGGACGGAACAGGCCACTCCTGCTTTTATGCGTTTGTCTCCCTCTTTTCTAGATGCCTCCAGGCCTGACCCCAAATGCCCTGCCTCTTAGCGACAAAGCAGTAGATAGGCGCTTCATGGGGGACCATTACACTGAGTACTCTGAACAGCGACAACGCAGGCCTTGATCGAGACGGGAAAGTGGAGCGACAGACATAAAAGCAGAACTGTGTGCTTTACCCTACATGGACCAGCTCTCTGATGAAAATGTATTTTCTCTCAGGGAGTCTAACCTGGCTAAATTAAGATTACATGGAAATATGAGTATTATGATCAATGCTCTTCAGCACGACATTGACGGTACTCAAAGATGTACTCAAACTAAAGACTCATACTGGTACCTGTAAATAGGCCCGGAGGCATGAGTAAAGGCTTCGAAACCAGAGAATTTAAATGTCACCAACTCCGTTGGAGCAGTCCATCCTATAAATTGTCTAAAAGGAAGTGGCCATATTATAAAGTGATAATCGTGTCAAGCACAACCTCTCGTTGTGCGTAGTCTGAAGTGAAACTATCCCTTCAACATGAGGCATGATGGGTAAAAGGTACTTCAGTGAGTGGACTGTGAACTCACTGAAGTAGCTTGAAGGCTTGAGATAAACGTTGGTTTAACCAAAATATTGGTTATATTTCTATATCTCTGTCTCCTGTGTGAAATGGACAAATGCCATGGGCCTGTGTGGACCAAACAAGGCTAAATTAGGTGAATGAAATAAGACTCTATAAATGTCTATGGATAATGGGATACACATTCAGTTTGCTTCGGTTCAGAATGTGATAGAGACATGTGAGACTTTTAGCCCCCAAGGCAATAGCATATGACTGTCATTTTCACAAAGGGAAATGTTTAAAAACAGATTGCAGACATGTTAAACCTAACTGCCATCACCTGCCAGGGGTTGTAAATGTCAACAACAAGAAATAAACACTTATCAACAAAGAGGAAACCCTATAGAGGAGAAGCTGGAATTGTTGATTCATAAACCCAGTGAAGACGGTACCAAGAAAACAGTTATTGGAGCTCAAGAATGTTAAGACTAGAGGCTCCAAGACATTTGTCTCTTGATATTCTCAGAGCATGTAACAATTACATTAATATAGGGTTACTGAAATATCCGTTTATATTTTTGCAGATGCAAACCTGAACATTACGTTGAAACTATGGATAATCTCCTGTCACAAAATACAGAATGACTGTAACCCATATAGTCTGAGGTTATGTTATGATAATAAGATCGTACAAATTCCCAACAGGGACGAAACAGACGTATAGCCTAACAGTCGAGCTGAATAGGATGAATCGGCTGGTTTCTTACCGTGAAAAGGATGGTGTATGCAGTTGGTAGTCCGGCTCCCTCGTCGAGCTCCCCAACTCCCAGCTGTCTTCACACCAGTGACTTGTTTTAATTCATCCTTCGGCAGGGAAGGAACCAAGAAGGAAGACACGAAAAGCTGTCAGATAGATTTGAATACCCACGGAAATTCAATTTCGAGAGAAACAACTATTTTTAATTTTCCATTAGATATTTCAATTATTTTATTTGCTTCTCGTGTCCTGTCAGTATGTGGTGTGAGTGAATTTGCGTTGGGCATGCCCATCAAGGCCACTGATGAATAGTTGAATTAGATTTCTTTCTTTTCTTGTAAGAAAAAATATTTAAAAAGATAGGAATATTTTCAAAAAATCTTTAGTGTGAGACTATAGAGCTAGAATTCACATGACTTGGATCCAATTGAAAAGACACCTTTATTTCCTCCAGTCTATTATGTATAATGAGTAATGAAGTATCCTCATGACAGACAAACCGCCACAAATAATGGCATCATTAGTGTGTGTGTGTGTGTGGGGGGGGGGGGGGGGGGGGGATTATGTTTCGCGTGAATGTGTACCTTGCTACTTGGAGTAATATAGTCATAATGGATGTATAATGTGTAACGGTAATAACATACTGTAAGTGTCCAGACAGGATAAATTCCAACAATAAAGTTCGTCAATATACCGGTTTAAAATTCATTGAAAACTCGAATAAAGAGAAACGTGATAATTTTTTTAATATGGAAATATTTTTTTTTAAATACACATACATTTAAAATTCTAAGAATAGCAAATGTTCTAGCTATATCCTATATTGTGAGTGTTCATGATGCGCGCTGTGTTGGAGGGAGGAATAGAGCAACAGACAGATGTAGGCTTAAACTCGCAGCATAGTAGCATGCGCCCCTGTTTTCCACGCCCGCCCCCACGTGCCAATTATCTTCCCAAAACTCGCTGAGAGGCGACAGAAGCACCTGACAGATGTTGACCGTTTAAAGCCGCGCATTCTCGCGAGTTCAAGAGACACTCCACGTGCACTTTAGGGACGGGATGAAACCGAGAGACGGCACTTTAGCAGCATCGGATGAAGGTTTTGGAACAAGCTCTTGTCAATGGTTAAATACTGACAGAAGAAGAAAAGCATTCAGAAATATGATGAGGATTTTTCCTACTCAGTCTAATTCCAAATGTTGATGCCAAAGACATTTCCTTTTTTAAAACAGACTTTGGTTTTGGAGAAATTCTTGGGAAATACTTTGAAACTGATTTACCAAACTGATGTGTTTTCAGCCCGAATAGGAACACAGACATTAATTAGCATGACCTTTTCATTTGCATTTGAATCGATAAAAAGCACCGAAATCATTAATTTATTCATTATTCAAAAGTGTTCGTAGGCCATAATAATATGATAACAATAGGGTAATAATAATAGCCCATTAATAACATAATAATCATAATAATAATCATTGGGTATAAAATGCATCTGTATTTTGTATGCTTTATTTTAGTTTTTTGATCGATTGTTCAATGTTTACAGTAACAATAGCAGGAAAGGAAGCCTGGCGGCATGAAGCCTAGTGGTTAAGCGCGTTGGACCAGTAACCAAAAGGTCGCTGGTTCGAATCCCAGAGCGATTAGGTGAAAAATCACTAAACGTGCCCTTGAGCAAGGTACTTAACCCTAATTGCTCTGGATAAGAGCGTCTGCTAAATTACTGTAAGGTAAATGATTCGTGTAAATATTATTTTAACTACGTCTATGATAGTGTGTACTGACAGCAAGCATCATGTGTGGTAGCAGGGTTGGGTCAAATCCGTTTTCAATTCAGTCACATGAATTCAAATTTAATTCCTGATTCGACCTATTTATTGTCATTGGTAGACATGGAATTGACAGTGTCAAATTGCCATAGCCGTGGCAGTCGCAAGGAGGCCTGCCTATTCATTGCAACGTATATTTTACATCTCCTTAGATAACATGTAATTTACCCAAGCTTACAATGCTGTATGTCAGCTTGACACGGGGATGGATAAGCAAATAGTCAGCGAATCGCACCTGAAAAATTGTCACTTTGATAAATCATGAATTTCCTATGTAAACCTGAGCTACATCTAGAATGTAAATATGCAGATACTGCCACTATCAACTGCGTTACAGAATGCGTCAAATTACGAATAATGTTTTGGACGTATCAGCTTCATTATTTAAAGACTCTGGCACTGTGTTTCAAGGGCTTTAATATAAAAATTAGTAAATCGATTTGAGTTACTATTTCGTTATTTTCCATATAGGTATGTATCAGTGAATAAAAAATAAAACATTAATTACTCACTAAATAGCCTGCTTTTTGGTGTGTGTTTGTTGCAGGGCTATAAGTAGCCTGCGTGTGAGAGAGCACTGAGAGCGAGTGCAGTGTGGTAGCCTACTGTGTGCTTCAGTTCTGCGAGCGCTGTCTTTCAGCACCACGACGCGCGTTCCTGGAATGTGCGCACCCGCCGAATTGAGTCTCCAGTAGACGGCGATCAAGCTCTGCCACTATAGAACCGAGCCTTTCTCCTGAAGATGTTCTTTCATGCTCGGTGTCAATTGTGACCTTTTCTGTTTGGCAACGATAATTAAAACGTATCGATACAGCAAGGTATTGGCCAATAGGACTCTATACTTGTTTTGCAATCATTCGCCCTTGTGAATTTGTGAATCATTTCTGAATAACCACTCAAGGCCTGGTTCGAAAAACCTATTTTAGATAATTAATTGTGCATTAATGTTTTACGTTGAATAGGTTATACAATTCACAAGCATATTTTTTATGTAAAATATTAGACAACTGGCTGAGTTTCTTTCTGTCATTAATTAAATGATTGATGTGGAATTGGTTTGGTGGACTGCCAACCCTTGAATAGACTGTAGACAGACTTTGCTATGGGGCTATGGAAACACAAAAACAAATGATATAGCCTTAATGAAATTAGCTGAATTTGAATCGACATAATCCACAATTACAATGTAAATTACAACGTACATGTACTTTTAATCCGCCTGTCTGCATATTTCAAGACATGTCATATGAGGATGCAGTGAGATACCGGATGGGTTGGACAACACTCTTCTCGTTAATTATCTTACTTAAAAACTGTAAATAACCAATCCTTCATCTTTAAGACAATGGAAAAATCATATGCTTCATTATCTAAATATTGAAAGAGCGTGGGCGACGGAGAGGAACAAAATGGTGCAATTTGAGGACATGTGGCGGAGAGTAGTGCAGACACAGAAATAGGGTTGCGAACAGGTGGGTCTGAGCAGGTGTGATGTCGATGATGTTTGTGCGTATTTTGTATGTGCATGCTTTGTATTGTAAAAATAAATAAAAAACGATTTAAAAAATCAATTAGCATAATAAAAATATCTCTGAAATGTAAAGTGATGGCGTAGTCTTTAAGTCTTTATTGAAGCCATATGTTAGGTAAAACCATGAGGCAGGTCACTCAGAATTGCATGTTGCAATTTATCTGTATTTACCCTGCTTGGCCTATAAACGCCCAGAGATTGCAGGGGGAGAAATGTCTCCCACAGAATAGTACATCGAGGAGAAATACTATATTGCTTTCTCTCATCATGGGTAACTCCCATGTGGTTCTAGCACAATGTCAATTGTAGCAATCCCCCCTCCACCGCTTTTAGACAAAAGGGGTTTGGCTGGCACGTGCTCTGGGCGTCAGTCACCTGTTTCTTAGCAACCGGCACAACAGGAAAACACCTGTGGCTCCAAATAGGCTGTTATTGAGAATGGGACTAGGCCTATCCTTTCCCTTATTTGCAGATACCCCAAGCAAATTATCACAGAGAAATCCAAATGAAAGCACACTTAGATGAAGTGTTGATTTCTCCAAGTAGGGGTTGTGTTTTATTTTTTATCTTCTCGTGTTTTATTGTGCCTTTTTCTTGTCCTGAGTTTTTATGGGCTATGGGAATTATCCTATTTCATTTCAATATTGTGCTGATTCCAAAATGATTAGAATTGCTTTAAAACAAACATCTTTCAATAGAACGAGTTCAAGATTATTTCCATGTCATGACTATAGATAGACATGCTACCAATTATAATTATGTAATCATCTGGCTATGAAATAAATATGTAGACCTAGCCTACATTTATTTTTGTATAACCAATCAATGTTATTCTCGACATAAGCTTTGTTTTGGAAAGGGGGGGTCAACTGTAGACTGCGCGCATCTGTTTGGGGAAATTTTGGTCTAAATCTGTCCCTTTCGCTATGCATTATCAAGGCCATAATCTTTGTAAAATAACCAAAATTGTCAAAGTAGGTTATTGTTATTTTACGTTCCCTTATGGGAGTTGGAGGTAACCCACTGCTTGCGGGTGAGTAGCTCTAGCCCTCCTATGTCACCTGACCGCGAGACTGCATGCAAATCACGCCTTTCCTAAAGCGCCATTGGCCACCACCACCTCATTTAGTCGCTGTCAACGCGCATCATATGGGTAAGCTCGGTAACTTTACTACTATAGGCACAGAAAGTAGCTCATAGAGACGCTTTTCATCGAGCTGGATGTGGAAAAAACAAGAGGAGAAAACAACTAATACAGAGAAGGAAGGAAAAGTTTATCGAAGTACCTTTTACTTTGGATTGTATTTCTTCGTTCCATTTTTTATTTATTTTTTCCGGGAGGGTTGATTTGCGCAAGTGACGGTGTGTGCCAGCAGTGTGGAGGTGCCGTGACTGAATGTTTCCGTGTATTGGTTGAAAAAGTTAACGCCAGGTGAATGTATAGTATGATGATGGAGACTGACCTACACTCCCCAGTGCCCCAAACGAACACGAATTCGGGGCACACGGGAGGATCAAACAATGGGAACAAAGTCAACCAAGACCGCGTAAAGAGACCGATGAATGCCTTCATGGTTTGGTCCCGGGGCCAGCGGCGGAAGATGGCTCAGGAGAACCCCAAAATGCACAACTCCGAGATCAGCAAGCGGCTCGGCGCCGAGTGGAAGGTGATGTCCGAGGCGGAGAAGAGACCCTTCATCGACGAGGCGAAGCGGCTACGAGCTATGCACATGAAGGAGCATCCGGATTATAAATACAGACCGAGACGGAAGACCAAGACACTGTTAAAAAAGGACAAATACTCTTTGGCCGGTGGGCTGCTTACCGGGACAGGGGGTGGGGGTGTCGGTCTAGGGATGAGCCCTGGGGTCGGACAGAGGTTAGACAGTCCCGGGGGTCACGGCGGTGCGTCTGCTGCCAGCTACGCGCACATGAACGGCTGGACGAACGGTGCGTACTCGGGGCAGGTGGCTGCAGCTGCGGCGGCCGCGGCCATGATGCAGGAGGCTCAGCTCGCCTACAGCCAGCACCCGGGCAGCGGGCACCACCACCACTCACACCACCACCACCACCCGCACAACCCCCAGCCCATGCACCGCTACGACATGTCGGCCCTCCAGTACAGCCCCATCTCGAACTCTCAAAGCTACATGAGCGCCTCTCCGTCCGGCTACGGCGGGATCACCTACACGCAGCACCAGAGCTCTGGTGTCGCCTCGTCCGGGTCGATGGGCACGCTGGGCTCTCTGGTGAAATCGGAACCGAGTGTGAGCCCTCCCGTCTCTACTCACTCGCGCGCCCCGTGTCCCGGGGACTTGAGGGACATGATAAGCATGTATTTACCGACGGGGGAAGCTGCAGGTGACCCGTCCGTTCAAAGTAGACTTCACGCGCTGCCGCAGCACTACCAGAGCTCCACGACAGGGGTAAACGGAACTGTTCCATTGACACATATTTAGAAAGAGAGAGAGAAACATGACTGGGATAGCGCAACAAAATCACATAACCAAATATTTACCTCTTTTAGAATGTTGCTATCTCTTTGTACAGGCTATTGGTTATTGTACATTGAAGGCGAATATCTTAATTTAAAAAAAAACAATAAGAATACATTAGACAAAATGAACTTTTTCAGAGGGGTATTGTCTGTCGACGTTTATGAAACGCGAGTAGGCCTAATTGCTCATTGGGTTTCCTTGCTTTCTAACTGATGGGGATGCCAAGTTTTGAGACGATTTAGGTTGTGAAGTATTTACATTTTCTGTGGAAACATAACCGTTAATAAGGACATTTAAATGAGATAACCGTGTGATTAGAATGAATGTGGAAAATGTTTTTAAAAGTTTACAGGATCTCCATTCATTTCACCTTTTCTCTTGTTTGTAAACACGTGGGTTGCTGTATCTGGATCATTTGTTTCTGTTGTTGTAAAAAATAAATCATGTCAATTGTGAATAAATACTAGATGAGATTGATAAGCAACTGTAAATCATTTACTAAATGCAATTCTGCCAGGAAAGAAAACAATTTTGCGTTGAAGTATGAGTTAAATAAATTTCCCAGATGTTTCACTGGTTATGGAAAAACGTGTTAGTTTCGTTACTTTGGATTGTATAGGTTTTCTACTTGACACAGTTTGAGTTAACAATGTTAAGGCTAATTCATATTTATATAATTGATGGAAGATTTACAAGTTATATAACAAAACATCTACGAGATGCTGGCTCTATTGGTTGTCTGTCTAACCAACATCGGGTTAAAACGTATAGTGACTGAAATCGAGTACATGACATATGGCAAATATGCGTAAATAAGGATGAATTAGTAATGGTGGACGTAATTACTTGTCACACAACGTTGACGGTTTGATGCTCGGTTTAAGCACGAGACAGGACATCAGACAGGGTTATAGGCCTATACATTCATTTATTTGGAGGTGTAGCAGCAATAACTTTAATGATAATATCATGTATCATATCAGTATTCAGCATGTTTGGAATAAATATGCTCGGATATGGATAACTGGTTTTTACTACTGAATTAAGATAGGCCCACTAGCGTTTTAATGTTCATACATTGTTTATATATATATATACATATAATGTAGCATATCATAATTATTAGCATGTCATTACTAGCATTATGCTATTGTTATTAATATTACTCAAATAGCTGTAAAATATATATCAGATGCTCTTTGAATGTAATTTAATAATATATCATATATCTTTCGTTTTAGTACCTAAAGAAAAGGACGACGTTGTGGTAGTCGCGAGGAAGGGAACAAGACAGGCTCGAGTCACAACACCTGTTGACTTGGCTAATGTCTCGTGGGAGGAACTTCGTCTCGTTCACTAATGTTTTGATTTTCTTTTTTTGAACGGGCTTCTTTTGATTATCTGTCCGGTCACATCTTTTTTGACCAACAGGAAGACGCTCACGCCATCGGTCAACACTAGTTATGCCTACTGATGACATAATCACCCCTTTTAAAATAAGTTATTTGACTGTCTGTTTTTGCTCTTCTAATATCCCATATAATTTACCTAATAATGTAAACTTAATTGTGGACCAATTGTGATGATTTGACATGTGCGTTCTGGCTATTTGTTGATCATGCAATTTAACTATGAATCATTTTTTTTCACATTCCCTTTTTCATGTTTGTCATTATACTCATAAGTTAACTCACAATATTTCAGTCATTTCCACATCTCGTAATGTGCGTAAAGATTTTACTTTTCATGGACATAATTATCATTTTCAAGAAAGTACAAAAAACGTGTATTGGTCTAAAATAATCTTATAAACTATAATATTCAAATGAGGGAATAAACGAAAAGAGGGAATAATCTCTGCTCTCATTTTATTTCATTCATTTTCCATCACTTGTTGCAATTTTGATGTAGATAACAGACACAAACTGGAAGAATCAGTGCGCCAAGATGAAACATAGGCCCAATATCATGAACTAATGGTGCAATCTGCAATGGCATTTTTTTTACATGTTGTTTGTAGAGAATTTTCACACTTGCGTCATATTGACCTTTGATACTCGTTTCCCCCATGATTTTTGTTCGCGGTCCAATAAAGTAAATTCATTGAAAAGTGGGAGGGTTAAAAATGAGAAGTAAAGATGCTTATTTTGTCAAGGATGCTTTCTTTAGAGACGGGGATCTTGGACGCAAGGATCCCAAACTAATCCAAATTCAATGAAATGTGAATGGATGCAGATACAAAGAATACACAATTATTCATTGGTCATTTAATTAACATTCTCAATTTATCCTTGCTCACTGCTTCAGGGTATATACCAGAGTCGCTGTAAAGGCGCACGTGGAAAAAATCCTTTCAGCTTCAGCTAAATCTGTCTGGAGACTTGGTGTGCCATTGACACATCTTGGCCTATTGGCCTACCTCGGCAATGAAGTGTGAAGTTTTAAGGGGATAGACATAACAAGTTAACAATCGATTAGAGCGGAGTAACTGATCAATAATCGGTGTGTATATCTTCATATACTCCGTGCGTACTCCTTTTATTTCATTTTACAAACACATGACTGAAGTTGATGACTGAATCAGTCAAGTCAAGACACCATCGCACAGTGCCTGTCTGGTTGTCATGGGGGATTAGTGTTACTGAGCGGAGTAGTGGAGAGTGTTTTGTGTAAGGTAGACAAGGATTAGACGATCAGAAGAGCTAACCCCGGGGTCAGAGGCAAGTAAAAGACTCTCACAATTGTGCACCGGAAGTCCGGAACCATGACGTCAGTCCGGTTCCCCAAGCTTCGCCAGCCATGAAGCAAGTCGCACAGGTCCTAAACAAAATATAATATAGAAATGTGGGCAAGTTATCAAAGAAAGTATTTCAGATCGCCTTTTATCGTTTCTATCATCGTCTCTGGACCTTCACGCTTCAGTCCACCCGCGTGAGTGCTCTATAGGCTAATAACAGGTCAATAGCCAGGCATATAACCGTAACATTTGGCCTTTGCCTTACGGTCAATACCGAGCTGTTCATTCAAAATTATGGCTGAGAGTTGTAAAATCTATAAGTGTCTATAAACCTTTTTAGTGTATCCTACATCCCACTTCTTATACAGTGATATTTTAGATTGGATTCCTATATATGGTGTACAAACTGGATTGTGACTCTGACAAAACATACTTAAACCAGCCCTAGTCTAAATTCAAATAATAGTCTATAGGCCACTGTTCTATTCAATTACCATAGGTCATCAAACTATTCATCCTCAACATTTGTACTCCTCTTGTCTAAGAGTTGTTCTCTGGAATCCAATCTTTAACGTAATAGAGGTAAAATGCGTTTCTAAAAGCATCATCAGATAGAAATGACATGTATCGATTTAAATGTTGTTCTAACCTACCCTACTACACACAATGGAATCCCCACTACATTTGATTTGAGTCTTATCGTGTATCTAAAGTAGAGACGCACAAAGACTGGAGCAAGTCCATGGACCGTTTCCAAATCCAAAATAAACGTTCTGCAAAATTTCACCCACAATAATTACCCCATTCTTTGTGAAAAGTGTGTGTGTGTGAGAGAGAGAGAGACAACGGAGGCCCCTGACCATTAAATCTCCCCACCACGCGGTATTCTTATCTTGTAGACACCGATACATTCAGCACCAGGAAGCCTCCAACGCGCGTTAGTATTTGCCATCCAGTAAACCCCCGATCTCTTGCACTCGGTGTCCTAAATGTGGATAATTAGCATCACTTTATCACGCCTCCGCATATTTTCTTTTCGCTCCTAAAAACCTCTACGCTGCCATTGGTTGCCTTTCTGTCACAGGAGATTATGGAGACAGATTGCAAAAACCGAATGTGCTGAAACCAGATTAGCGCGGAATAGAAATAGCAACCGGGCCAATAAATTCCTCGCGAGGGCCTTATCGTGCAATTACACGTTGACATGTTTAACAATTTTTCAGCCTCTTAATCCTCCGCCCCTTCCAAGAGTTGACGTTTTGTGCCGTGTGTGTAAGTGTGTGTGTGTGTGTGTGTGTGTGTGTGTGTGTGTGTGTGTGTGTGTGTGTGTGTGTGTGTGTGTGTGTGTGTGTGTGTGTGTGTGTGTGTGTGTGTGTGTGTGTGTGTGTGTGTGTTCGTGTGTGCGCGCGCGATGTTTTTCCACCCTAAATAGAATCCTCTAAATGTGAAAGAAAACTGATAAAGACTTGGGAAACATTTGATAACAACATTTAGGTAGTTTAGATGCAGACCAGTTTAGATAATACATATCACTGATTTGAACGCTATTCACTTAATGGGCGCATTCCAAAATAATCTGGGCCAATAGAGCACATGAGACCCAACAAGACGCTTGGTAATGGGCATGAATATTGGACATCAACTCGGGTTTGCATATTGTCAGTTGACAATCTATTAGATTTCAATATATAATATCACTAAAGCCCGAACATAAAGCTTCGGTCAATATTCATTTTCTCCATCGTCGGCTTGACTGACTGATATAGCCAGATACCATTATTCAAGCAACACTGACAGACAAAAGTTAAACAGAAGTATTTTAATGCGCAGATTTTATGGGAACATTTTTGGATGGCTCTATGTAATGTTAGTGATTTTTTCGGTTTTATAGTTGGCCCGCCGTCTGCAGCGGGTCTTCCGCTCTTGTGAAGCCTGGGTAGAGGTGATTGTGAGCAGCTCTGCTGGAATTTGGCTGGGCCTGGTCTTGGAGCGCTGCCCCATGCTGATTCCCCATGCTTCGAACGGGACCCTGTGTGTTTGTGTGTGTGTGTGTGTGTGGTGCTTGCGGTTGGAAAGTTTCACTCAGTCAACCGTGCTCTCATTGGCTTCACAAAGCAGATTACAGGCCTCAGCGAATTCCTGAAGGCAGCGAGATGCGACGCAGGTGCAAGGGAGACCAGGAACCCCTCATTGGCATAGCGGGGCAACCATTGGGGACAATCCACGGGACCACACAAAAACCCTCACACTCTGTCCGAGCACAGCCGAGGGCTTGAAATGCAATGCATGGAAAGAAACTAGAGAAAGATGGCATCACTTGTAGTATTCAGGAAAAAAACGTTAGTTACAGTTTGAAATTGATTATTTTTTATAGATGTGTCATCTTTCTTGCTTTTATTTTGATGTGAGGCTACATCTCTTCCCTCACCTGAACTGACTCATGAAAAATACGTTCGATAATTATATATTTCTGATAGGCATGTACTAAAGTTCATCTCGTTGACAATAGGTGTATACATGTCCTGCAATTTCACTAAGCTATTTGCAAATTCCAAAATCATTATTTTACACAAAACTTGACAATTTATGACTAGGTTCTAGTTTCATTCCAATAGTGTTTTTTGGAAATTGTGAATGTCAATGAAAGCACATTACCATTCATAACCTTTAAATTATTTAAATCTCTTTCTTTCTCTTTACTTTCCCCCACAAAAAGCTCCAACGCAGTCAGCCTGTGACGGAAAGCAAAGAGCGCTAGACCTATGCCATCATGACTTTATATTCAATTAGAACAATTTCTAACTATCAATTACCGACGAAAGCCACAAAATCCCCCGGGGACCGGTAATCACCGTGACCGGTCTCAGTCCGTCCTCAGAGCCATTGAACAGTGCGGCAGGGGGACTGGGCATAATTAGGATTCTCAGCGCGTAGCCCTCCCTGGTGGAAGAATGACTGACTGTTGCCTTCTATTTGATTTTACAAGAGGCCTCTCTCTAAATGATCAAGCTATTATAGGCCTACCACGATTTCATGGCTAATCTTTCTGAAATTATCTTTTAAAATGTCGTGTTTATTGTCGTTGTTGTCTCTCTCTCTCTTCTGCATTTGAATTACACCTACAGTTCAGAAAAGTTCGTTTTCTGTCATTCCACAATTACTGTGGATGTGATTGAAGTGACGCATGTAGAAACACGCTGCTGCATTAGCCTCTGTTGCATTATAAGCCTTTATGGAGTCAGTAACGGTTTAAAATCAGAGGTAAGGGAGAACTCCCCAGTCTAGCAATCTGAAGTGTCCGGATCAAGTCTAGGAGGGGGTGGGGGGGTGAGGGGGTTCTAGGAGTGTTTGAAAACGCCCCAATAGGACTCCATGGAAGCGGCGGCATTTGTGAGTTTTCCCCCCTCTTAAGTTTCAATGTTCATTCCGCTAAGGGAATCTGCCGAGTCCATCACCTGAGCCCTGAGCTCCGAGCCCCAGTCACCCAGCTCAACCCCCGCCATCCTCGGGTGATTAGCGGACAAAAGAGGTTCCCCTGGACCGGTTATGGTAGTCAATCAAGCAGAACGGGCTATGCAAATGTCTAAGAAAGGCGAGAAGATGGCGAACAGTGCTCCCAATTGTTCGGCACATTTCACAGCACCACGCAGCTGCACCTCTGCGGTTGTCCGGGATTTAAGTGTTCCTACTAGGATACCCCCCCAGTCCCCACCCCAGATTGGAAGAAAGAATGAAACTAAAGAATGGAACTAATAAACGTTTGATACAAAAATGTATTTCTATTATAGGACCTATTTATCAAAATAACTACAATCAGGCTGTATAACACGTTAATGTTACTTATTAGTACTTACAAATAAAATAAATAACGGACAATGTTCTCTATTGTTGCCTGCGTTTCAATAAACAATATGTTTAGGCCTACATGTAATTTCCCATTCTTCAAGCACAACAACTACATGTTTCCAGCATGCAGCACAGAAAACAAGGGGAATGTTAAGGTAGCCTAATGACCACTTAGGTGCTGTTCTATACAATTGCCACTAAGTAGATACTGTTCTCTCAGTTCATATCACTCCAGGCGTAAATACCCCCTTTACACCAAGCTGGGAGACCCACAGCCAGCAGGGAAAGCTCGTAGAAGTAATTCTATTTCTGTCTAACCTTACATGGAGCTGTCCAGGTGCTGAAATTCCATATAGGCAGAGATCCCTGCAGATGCATTGTTTTAAGCCCTTACCTTAATTAAACAACATACAGTGGGTGACTGACGATGACATTTTCCAATTCTGATTCTGATTTTAATTCTGTGAACTAAGAGCTTTTGGGTTATTATTTCTTTATGGAAAGGCAAACCTTCGCATTGAAAAGTAAATTATGATAAGAAATGTATGAATCTGTCAAATAAAATAATGATACAAAAAGGTGTAGGAGTGGAAGATTGAAACATTCAATGTGGAGTTAATTCAAATCAAACCAACTGCTGCTCCAAGTGCCTATAAGCCAGGCCCAGCCAGCATGAGGCTCTCTGAGAAGTTGATCCACTTTTCAAAAACTATACCTGACCAAAAAAGTAGAGCATTTATCCCAACGTGAACACAACTTTGACTCACTCAGTAATCACTAATCACCCGGTCATAGGTGCTAGTGAGATGACTCTTTCTCTTTCCCTCTGCTAGCCGGCGGGAGCTATAGAGCTGGAGCTGGAGCTGGGTAATTTGCAGATAGCAGGTGGGTCAAACTTCACACATTTCCCTCCACGTCTTGGCCTTTTTTCTGCCATTCCCCTGTCAAGCTGCCAAAAAATAAACGGCTGCAAATTAGCGTCAATTATGACGCTGGCTGTGTAATTTAGTGGCGTTTTGACACGGAAAGCCGGCAGATGTGGGGAAGTCAGAGAGAGCTGGTTCCCCTGGGGCCCTTAATTAAATCATACTAATCCACTGACCTGAGGGTTAAGGCACAGGGCAGAACTGCCTTAGTCTGCTGGAGACACTGGGAGAGGACAGGGTGAGAGAATGAGAAGGTGGTGGGAGGTGATGTACGTGTGTGTGCGTCTGGGTGTGTGTGAGAGAGTATGTAAGTTTATTTGCCTGTGTCTGAGCTTGTACAGTGCCTTCGGAAAGTATCCAGACCCCTTGACTTTTTCCACATTTTGTTACGTTACAGCCTTATTCTAAAATTGATTACATTGTTTATTTTCCTCATCAATCTACACCACATAATGACAAAGCATAAACATGTTTATAGAAATTTTGGCTGATTTATAAAAAAAAATATATATAAAAAAATACAATTTACATAAGTATTCAGACCCTTTACTCAGTACTTTGTTGAAGCACCTTTGGCAGCAATTACAGAATCAAGTCTTCTTGGGTATGGTGCTACAAGCTTGGCACACCTGTATTTGGGGAGTGTCTCCCATTCTTCTCTGCAGATCCTCTCAAGCTCTGTTAGGTTGGATGGGGAGTGTTGCTGCACAGCTATTTTCAGGTCTCTCCAGAGATGTTCGATCGGGTTCAAGGCCAGGCTCTGGCTGGGCCACTCAAGGTTCACTCAACATTCAGAGACTTGTCCCGAAGCCACTTCTATGTTGTCTTGGCTGTGTGCTTACGGTTGTTGTCCTGCTGGAAGGTGAACCTTCGCCCCAGTCTGAGTGTTCTGAAGCTGGTTTTCATCAAGGATCTCGCTGTATTTGCTCCGTTCATCTTCCCCTCGATCCTGACTTGTCTCCCAGTCCCTGCCGCTGAGAAACATCTCCACAGCATGATGGTGCCACCACCATGCATCACCGTAAGGATGGTGCCAGATTTCCTCCAGACGTGACGCTTGGCATTCAGGCCAAAGAGTTCAGTCTTGGTTTCATCAGACCAGAATCTTGTTTCTCATGATCTGAGAGTCTTTAGGTGCCTTTTGGCAAACTCCAAGCGGGCTGTCATGTGCCTTTTCTGAGGAGTGGCTTCTGTCTGGCCACTCTACCATAAAGTCCTGATTGGTGGAGTGCTGCAGAGATGGTTGTCCTTCTGGAAGGTTCTCCCATCTCTACAGAGGAACTCCAGAGCTCTGTCAGAGTGACCACCTCCCTGACCAAGGCCCTTCTCCCATGATTGCTCAGTTTGGCCGGGCGGCCAGCTCTTGGAAGAGTCTTGGTGGTTCCAAACTTCTTCCATTTAAGAATGATGGCGGCCACTGTGTTCTTGGAGACCTTCAATGCTGCAGAAATTTGTTGGTACCCTTCCCCAGATCTATGCCTCGACACAAACCTGTCTCAGAAATCTACAGACAATTCCTTCGACCGCATTGCTTGGTTTTTGCTCTGACATGCGCTGTCAACTGTGGGACCTTATATAAATATGTGTGTGCCTTTCCAAATCATGTCCAATCAATTGAATTTACCAGAGGTGGACTCCAATCAAGTTGTAGAAACATCTCAAGGATGACCAATGGAAACAGGATGCACCTGAGCTCAATTTTGAGTCTCATAGCAAAAGGTCTGAATACTTCTGTAAATAAAGTATTTAAGTTTTTATTTTTAATACATTTGCAAACATTTCTAAAAACCTGTTTTCGCTTTGTCATTATGGGGTATTGTGTACAGATTGCGGAGGAGGTTTTTTTATTTACTCCATTTTAGAACAAGGCTGTAACATAACAAAATGTGGAAAAAGTCAAGGGGTCTGAATACTTTCCGGAGGCATTGTAAGTGTATTTGTCTGTCTGTGCGAACCTGTGAGTGTATTTGCCTGTGTGTGTGAACCTGTGAGCGTATTTGCCTGTGTGTGTGAACCTGTGAGTGTATTTGCCTGTGTGTGTGTGAACCTGTGAGTGTATTTGCCTGTGTGTGTGAACCTGTGAGTGTATTTGCCTGTGTGTGTGAACCTGTGAGTGTATTTGCCTGTGTGTGTGAACCTGTGAGTGTATTTGCCTGTGTGTGTGAACCTGTGAGTGTATTTGCCTGTGTGTGTGAACCTGTGAGTGTATTTGCCTGTGTGTGTGAACCTGTGAGTGTATTTGCCTGTGTGTGTGAACCTGTGAGTGTATTTGCCTGTGTGTGTGAACCTGTGAGTGTATTTGCCTGTGTGTGTGAATCTGTGAGTGTATTTGCCAGTTTTTTTTGTGAACCTGTGAGTGTATTTGCCTGTGTGTGTGAACCTGTGAGTGTATTTGCCTGTGTGTGAGCCTGTAAGTGTTTGTATTAGCCTGTGTGTACCCTTACATATGTTTATGTATGTGCCTACCGTGTGTTGGTGTTTGTGTGTCGAGACTGAGGCAATATGCAAATCTCAGGGAGAGGAGCCATGCTTGTTAGTGATACCCTGGCTAAAGATTTTCACAAACACCCACCTCCTTGATCCACTTTCATAGTTATTATTACACTGTCCGCACAGCACAGAGGGAATCTTTACTGGCACCGCTACACCATGGATCCATCTGGGATTAAACATGTTGGTGGGAACAGTCAGGAGGTATTTACATTTTCTCATTATAGCTTTATAATCTGACTCCTCGCTGTATAAACAACACACACATAGGCTTAGTCAGCCCAGGCAGTACCCCGATACTGTTTTACATCCTCTTCCTCTTCCATCTAGCTCATTTCTGACTTGGAGAGGATCCAATGGGATTTTACTATTCATTCTGGATTTCTTCTTGTACGGACATAACTATAGAACAATATATTTTAGCGCAAATCATGGCTAAAAAGGAAATCACAAATGAATGTAACATACGATGTGTGAGTTTGTACCCACTCCTCTTTTCAGAACTAAACAAATGACTGATCTTGAAATGTTGCTATTATGGAAGATGTGTGATCATGTTACTGCAGTCAGCAGCTACAGTAACTTTACACTGTTGTGAGTGGGACAATGTTTTAAATGCCCTAAACTCATGTTTTATAAGCCCATTTAATAGAGAGTAAAGGAATCTGTTATAATTGTCTTATTCAATATAGTTTTTAACCAAATGCAAACTAATATATTTAACTGAATAACTAAATTAAATAAATGTATTAATTTGATTGCGTATATTAAATCATTGTGTGATCGTGTGTGTGTGTGTGTGTGTGTGTGTGTGTGTGTGTGTGTGTGGGGGGGGGGGGGGGTTGTTGGGGAATAGCCATCCAGTGTATCAGCATATGCAGAGAATGTACGTACCACAGTAAAAGGCTGTCTGGACCTCTTTAAAGTCACCTATCACATCATTAGGATCTTTTTGTTTACAAAGCCCTGCTCCACAAGCTTCCAACTTACCTAACTTCGCTGTTAAGATTTAAAATGACAAGTTATCAAAGCCGTTCACAGGGTTGGTTTACTCTGGAGACTCTTTTGGTGTGTAGAGAGTTAGGTAAATCAGCCTTTAACTTCCTTGCACTGTATGTTTGGATTAATCTCCAAAAGACGTTTTGATTGGATGCTTTGATGTTGCTAGGGAAATTCAGACAGCTGACAGAGGATTTTTATAATGCTGAATGTGTTTGTTTTAAATGACTGTGTTTTGTATCTTAATGTGTATTTAATGTGTTTATTGTGTGTATTTCTGTATCTACTGTATAGTTGCCTATTGATGTGTTCATTTTTATATTGTGCAGAGCTTATTTGCAAAAGAGACTTCAGTCTCAATATGAGTCCCCTGTTGAAATAAAGATCAATAAAATACACAGTGACACTGGAATTGCCACAATTGATCCACATTCTAGTAAGCAAAACACCACTATAGCCAGCAAACCAAATCCAAGGTGAGTGTATGGTGAGAGATTCAATGGGACATACACAACAAGGCTACCCATCCCTGTAGCTGTGGGGAGTTATCACACAACAGCAGAGTGTTCAGAAATGCCTTCAGAACCATTTGAAGATGTATTAGTGGTTCCTCCATTGCTGCCAAAGGAAGCCCAATGAGAAGTACATGGGTGTTTCTTTAGCACCTCCAGATTCCCAGCGTTGCTAAGGTGCTTTGGGGAACGGATTAGACAGTGCTGGCAGAGGGGAGCAAGCCTTGCTGATTTCCTACCAGCAAGAGGAGACAAAGAAGGAAGGAGAGAGAGGAGGAGGAGAAGAAGTGAGGGGGAATGAAGGGAGCAAGAAGAACAGGTTGTATAAACATGAGGGGAGAAGAGAGAACAGAGCGACTCTAAACAGTAATTAACACAGAGGAAAGGAAGGTTTCCCCGTCTCACCACCAACGGTGTGATACCTGTCACCGTACGCGTGCACGCACACAGGCACGCGCGCACACACACACGTACACACAGACATACACACACACGTACTCTTTTTACCTCTTCAGGCACTCTTACTCAAGACAATCTCACAACTTATTCCCTTGCAGTGACATCACAATAAGGTAAGGTCATGTAAACTTTTAGAGATGACATCACAATAAGGTAAGGTCATGTAAACTGATAGAGGTGACATCACAATAAGGTAAGGTCATGTAAACTTTTAGAGATGACATCATAATAAAGCAAGGTCATGTAAACTGTTAGAGATGACATCACAATAAGGTAAGGTCATGTAAACTGTTACAGAGATGACATCACAATAAGGTAAGGTCATGTAAACTGTTACAGAGATGACATCACAATAAGGTCTATGTAAGGTCATGAAAACTGTTCTACTCATCTATTTCATCATTCATCCGTTTTCTCAACAGGTTAACAGACAGCACAAGTCAGAGAGCTTGTCCAGGGCCAAGGGGGTCAGACCAAGCCGGCAGGCCTCTTTGATAGGTGGAGCCCTCTCTCTGCAGCGTCCTATTACAGCAGGGAAGGAACTGGATATGGCCCTGTTTGTAAAACTTGACACAATGAACTTGACAGACAGACAGATTTCTCCTCTCTCCCCGCCCGTTTAGGGTTACTGTGATCTCATTATGGGGCTTGAAAGGGGACAGGTAATGCTAGCTGGGGTGGCATGGCGTGGCTCTAGCAGGGCCCCGGCCCCAAGACTTTATTCTCCAACCCAAGCCTTGATTACCTGAACCGCCCAGGCTCCATTTCAACCACTTATCTCAGGCAGAAATAATCATCTGATCAGCCACTGCCAGGGCCACAGGGGGCCACAGAGAGAGACAGGCTGCAGGGGCATCAGGTCATTTTCCAGCAGGTTAAATACTATCCGGCCTCAGAACCATACTGTGTGGTGATAGACAACTCATCTATACATGTATGGACAATGGCAATAACAGAGTTGGTTTAAGAATATACAGAATGAATACATAGTCTACATGCAACACCCGATCTGTTTTGGATCAAAATATTACCTTGTAATGGTGTGTCAGAGCATTTACACTAACTACTGCATCCTTTATGCCGTCCTTACTGGCACCATATAAATATCATTCAAATTCTGTGACAGGCACCCTTACTGAACGATAACTGTGCTTTCTTGAATAGATTTGTTATTCACTTCCCAGCCGCTGTAAGTGGTGTGTGTTCTGTAACGTTCAATTGGCCGGGATGCGAAAATATCGAACAAAAACGCTGCACGGAATCCACCATAACAGACATTGAAAAAAGCATATTGCATGAAAGGAAGTAGGGAAGGAGGCTTCGGGAGGGAGCATTTGAGTGTATTTTTGACCTCCCTGAGGAAAGTGCCTGAAACTCCAACCTCTCAATCGCTACAGTCCTATTCTCCTGTACCAATTTAGCGGGGCCCCCTGCGTCCCTGCCTAGCCTCTAACACAGAGCCAGGGACAATAGGCCCCCACTGTGCTGGTCTGCCTGGCTCTCAGCTGCCAGGAGAAGTGCATGCTGGAGCCACAGGGACGCATTATGGACATATTATTCTGCCCCACAGTCTACCAGGGCCTGGCCCAGTGGCCCCTCATGGCCTCCAACGGCCCTCCAGCCACACTAAGTGCAGAGAAGGGAATTAAGTGACATTTTCTCTGAAGTTGTGACCTTTGTTTTTGCATTGACTCGAGCGACATTAAAAACACACAGGCACACACATACATTTACAAGTACACACACTCTCTTCCACGCATACACACACATTCTGCAAGTATACTAGAACATGGAGATAAACAAAATATCTGAAGTGCTTATGTTTCTCTCTGTACACACACACACACACACACACACACACACACACACACACACACACACACACACACACACACACACACACACACACACACACACACACACACACACACACACACACACATATGCGCACACACACGCACACGCACACACACACAACTCCAGCACATGTTGAGCAGATGAATAAGGGGTGTATCTGCAGCATGCTGCACAGAGAGATGAAGTTAATGAACACAGCTTAGTTACTCGCTGTCTGTCTGTCTGTCTTTCGTGCACCAATGAGATCCCAACTCCTCCACTCAGCACCGCTTTGCTTCCGCTGCTGCAGCCCAGATTCTGTGCCTCTCCCTGGGCTTGGCTCCCATCCATCTGGGGGATACTGGAAGCTGTCAGGCTGTGAAACAATTTCCACAGGAGCCTTCCTTCCTTCACTGGGGTGGAGGAGACAATGTTCCTCTTAGTGTGGGATACAGTCACTTCCGTCACAGTTCAACAACCAATACATTCTGGATATTTGGAGGTGGGGGGGGGGCGTCAGATCTGAGCATACCCAGAGTTTGTGAAAATTGGTAGAATATTCTCTGAGTTGTTTCATCTACTTTTATCGCAGAGCTCAGAATGGTTGTATAGAGAACATCCAGAACATTCTGGAAACTGGCCTGATGAAGAAGAGTGATTTGTAGTGATAGTCAGTTAGACAGCATTTTGACACCATCAGAATGTCACCTTGAAAGTCTGTTGTGACCAGACTGAGAGCCCGTCTGTGTGGTAGGATTCAGACCTTCAAAGGGCGTCTATTACCTCTGTCCATCTGGCTACTACTTGGCTAGGGTACACAGCTGTGTCCAGGGAATCCTCATCGTCTCCAGGTGGATTCAAAGGATCAAATAAATGACATATATGGTATTCTTTCATTTCACCCCAATGTCTCTTTCCCTAAGATTGCCTTCCGATCAATCTGTCCCTCACAGACAGACAGCCAGCCAGACAGACACACAGACAGCCAGCCAGCCAGACAGACAGACAGAAGACTCACAGACAAGTCAGCCAAGACAAGACAAGACTTGATTCACACAGACTCGCTCTTTACAGCTATAAAAACTCCTCCAAACTAGAGAGCAAGTCATGTACTCTTCATCGCAGGCTAAACGAGCATCATTATCATAGGGACCGTCTTCTCTTCTCTCCGCAATTGATAGATCAGCAATCAGCCGCTGAACAGTCGGCTCCCCTCTGGCTCCGAATCATTTTGTACCTTTTAACCTCGGAGCAGAGCAGCCCCAGCTTTTAGTTTGACAGGCAGTAAGAGCCAGGAGAGTCTGTGTAATGGGATGCTCACAGCAGGGTGGATCTGCCTGAGTCTGCCTGACTCTAGCAGGGGAACAGGGGAGAGGAGAGAGGACAGGAGAGAGGGGTAGGAGAGAGGGAGAAAGGGAGAGAGGGATAGAGGGCCCTGGCTGCATAATGTCATGTGACTGCAGGAGAATATGGATCAGAGGGAAGATGATAGAGTGGATAGGTCGAGAGCTTAAAACTGGCTCCTGTGGATGGTGAATAGAAGGGCTAGATGAGATGGAGGGAGGGAAGAGGAGAGAGCGAGATAGAGTGAGGCTGTCTCACCTCAACTCAACTGTGGGGCCTCCAAGCCCAGAGATGACACGGGTCTTTTGTAGTTGAAAATAAAAAGTGAGAGTGTACGCTAACCTGTCTTTCTTTTATCCTTTCTTTCTTCCTGAAGGAAAGGAGACGAGCAGAGGGATCCGTTTCAGACTATTGAGATGAACCGTGGGTAGAGAGAAAGCACTGTAACAGTTCCCATGTGCTGTGATGTAACACTATCCCCTCTTGAGTGAAGAACCCATGAAATGTACCTAAGGAGAACCACGACACAGGATGTCACCTAAAGTATTGAAACAGGGCAGGGAGTTGGAGACAGTACAGATATGGAAACGTATAGATCACCCAACGTCAAGACTGATGTGTTACTCCACAATTGGCATCTTCATGGTGCAGTGACTCTGACTGGGTAAACTCCCAGCCCCCGGCTTCTCTCTCTCTCTCTACACAACACTGGATCTGAGAAAAAGAGAAATATCTTTGTTTTGAATCTGACGATAACTGTTTATTTTCCAAGCTGTCGAGAAAAAGTCTCCCTCCTGAGTTCCTCTTGTTTTTTTTTAGATGCAATAAAACAACGCCTCACTTTCCTCTCATCGCGTTGCCACTAACACACAGCCTGACACTAATGTATGTTGGTGATAAAACATCAAGCCTCCCGGTACTCCCCTGTGACTTCCTGACTAACACAGACAGCCAGAAGAGTCACATTCCACACAACGCTATGAATAAAATCATTTATTCTGCTTCTGTTTATCTTGTTTTGTTCTACTGCTCTATTTTGTATGTTTCTACTCCCAATGTGACTTCCTAAGAAGATTAAAGAAAGTTAATTTAGTACATTTACCTTCTAGATATAAATTAGGACCACAGGAGGTTGGCGGTTCCTTAATTGGGTAGGAAGAGCTCGTGGTAATGACTGGAGTGGAATCAGTGGAATGGTATCATATACATCAAACATATATGTGTGTGATGTCATTCCATTTGCTCCATTCCGGACATTATTATGAGCCGTCCTCCCCTCAGCAGCCTCCTGTGATTAAGACCTAAAAGGTACTGGAGGCCATACATCCAATCTTTTCCTGAAAACAAAAAGGTTGGACCAACCGACAAAGAGGACTTAGGGACTACTTGGACCTGCAGTAGGCCTAGGTCCTACATCAATACATCAACACAAAGGAGTGGTCATTACATTCACGTTGATCAGTGCCACTTCCTAATTGGTGATAAATAAGACCTATGTGTGTGTACGTTAAGTACCCATACAGCCTTCTAATCAAGCGCTCCCAGTTGACGGCGTTATTGTTCGATGGTAGGACCGCCGCTTGGCTTTACTGGGATCTGTTGTTCCACCACCACTAATTGCCTGATCGACGGCTCAGATAAACTCACCTTATCGGGACGTCGGGGGTGGCTAGGTTAACTACAGCCCACTCCATCTAATGAGCTAGAGGCCAGGTTGTAAAGAGAGAGTGAAGAAAGGGGTTTTATACTCCTAGACTTTATTTAGTGTGGTTATCAATTCTAATACTTATAAAGGGACAAAGACCTCCTCACCAATGTTTAGCTGACCTTTTTATGTTCGGTTATATCGCAGTTTAATTCACTTGGATTTGTTGATTTAGTCACTGTTCAACTACAGTATTTATTTGTGTGATAAACTTTGAATAAAACGTTATGTTGTTTCGGGTGGGTTGTTTAATCTGAGGTTTACCTGCCTGACTTGCATGACATTTGATGGTGATTGGCCTCACCTGTCCAGGTATCCCAGAGTTCCTGCTGTGGCCCTGGGACCATGGCCAAGGCCTGTCAATCAGCTGTAAGTCAATCCCGTGGGCCCGGGCTGGGCGGGGGATCGTGTTCAAGCTGGTGGGGATCTGCGCGGGGATCGGCGTGGCACCAAACCGCCGACACTATTTACAAGGCCAAACTTCAACAGGCTCATATTCACCGTGCTGCCGATGGGACTAGATAAAGCTGTTCTCCCTCCCAGCAGCCCAGCAGGTCAGCACTGAGACACACAACCGCCCTGCAGGAAACTGACCCTCTTAGCTCCTGTTGCTCAACAATATACTCTATACCTCACTCAGTGTTTTTCTCTCTCTCAGTCACACACCCTGCTTCTCACTGTATTACTCTCTATGTCCTCTCTCTCCTTTATCTTCCACCTCTCTGTCTGTCTCTCTCTCCTTTATCTTCCACCTCTCTCTTTGTCCTCTCTCTCCTTTTCCTTCCACCTCTCTCTCTATGTCCTCTCTCTCCTTTATCTTCCACCTCTCTCTGTCTCTCTCCCTCCTTTATCTTCCACCTCTCTCTTTGTCCTCTCTCTCCTTTATCTTCCACCTCTCTCTCTATGTCCTCTCTCCTTTATCTTCCACCTCTCTATGTCCCCTCTCTCCTTTATCTTCCTCCTCTCTCTCTTTGTCCTCTCTCTCCTTTATCTTCCACCTCTCTCTATGTCCTCTCTGTCTGTCTCTCTCTCCTTTATCTTCCACCTCTCTCTCTGTCTCTCTCTCTCCTTTATCTTCCACCTCTCTCTCTATGTCCTCTCTCTCCTTTATCTTCCACCTCTCTGTCTGTCTCTCTCTCCTTTATCTTCCACCTCTCTCTCTTTGTCCTCTCTTTCCTTTATCTTCCAACTCTCTCTCTCTCCTCTCTCTCCTTTATCTTCCACTTCTCTCTTTGTCCTCTCTCTCCTTTATCTTCCACCTCTCTCTCTGTCCTCTCTGTCTCTCTCTCCTTTATCTTCCACCATCCTCTCTGTAACTAGCATGTACAGGAACTAATCCTGTAACTAGCATGTAGAGGAACCAAACTGGGACTCAACATGTAGTTGATGCTAACACGACCTGTGTTTACCCTAGTTGATGCTAACAAGACCTGCGTCTACCCTAGTCGATGCTAACACGACCTGTGTTTACCCTAGCTGATGCTAACAGGACCTGTGTTTACCCTAGTTGATGCTAACACAACCTGTGTTTACCCTAGCTGATGCTAACAGGACCTGTGTTTACCCTAGTTGATGCTACCACGACCTGTGTTTACCCTAGTTGATGCTAACAAGACCTGCGTCTACCCTAGTTGATGCTAACACGACCTGTGTTTACCCTAGCTGATGCTAACAGGACCTGTGTTTACCCTAGTTGATGCTAACACAACCTGTGTTTACCCTAGCTGATGCTAACAGGACCTGTGTTTACCCTAGTTGATGCTAACACAACCTGTGTTTACCCTAGCTGATGCTAACAGGACCTGTGTTTACCCTAGTTGATGCTAACACGACCTGTGTTTACCCTAGCTGATGCTAACAGGACCTGTGTTTACCCTAGTTGATGCTAACACGACCTGTGTTTACCCTAGCTGATGCTAACAGGACCTGTGTTTACCCTAGTAGATGCTAACACGACCTGTGTTTACCCTAGCTGATGCTAACAGGACCTGTGTTTACCCTAGTTGATGCTAACACGACCTGTGTTTACCCTAGCTGATGCTAACAGGACCTGTGTTTACCCTAGTTGATGCTAACACAACCTGTGTTTACCCTAGCTGATGCTAACAGGACCTGTGTTTACCCTAGTTGATGCTAACACGACCTGTGTTTACCCTAGCTGATGCTAACAGGACCTGTGTTTACCCTAGTTGATGCTAACACGACCTGTGTTTACCCTAGCTGATGCTAACAGGACCTGTGTTTACCCTAGTTGATGCTAACACGACCTGTGTTTACCCTAGCTGATGCTAACAGGACCTGTGTTTACCCTAGTTGATGCTAACACGACCTGTGTTTACCCTAGCTGATGCTAACAGGACCTGTGTTTACCCTAGTTGATGCTAACACAACCTGTGTTTACCCTAGCTGATGCTAACAGGACCTGTGTTTACCCTAGCTGTGTCACAAATGACACCCTATTGCCTATGGGCCTTGGTCATCTGTGGCGCACTGCATAGGGAATAAGCTCCCATTTGGGATGCACAGCCTCAGTTTTTCTAGATGTGATTTGAGTTCATTGTTAACAAGGTGATGTCGATGATTTGGTTAAGAGGGCCATAATGGAAATAATTATTTGGATCATAAACAGGAGTTAACTGATTAAGCAGTGTGTGTAATATTTCTAAATGAAACTAAAGTGAACTAGCGAACTAACTACACTGTCTAACCATATATCTGGTGGAGTTCCCTGCCCCAGGTCAGCCCTTAACCTCCTGCTCTGAACCACTCCAGCATCACAGTCACCTGTGTTTAGTGTCGCAGTGATCCACCATGGCAACTTAAAGTCTCTGCTTAGAGGGCGTGGGCCGTATCAATGGTCCCCGAAGTCAAAACCTTTAATTCAGCTGTATTGTTCTCCTAATCCTCTCCTGTCCATCATGGCTGGTAAGTGTCTCTGCTGCTGGCCGCCCGCAAGAACGGGAGGAGGAGGAACTTTCATCTTGGATCGAGTGACTGGGAATGGAGGAATGCTTGGCCAAGGTACGGTGGCTGTGTGGCTGTCCCTGGGCTATAGGCACCCTTGGGACCCTCCCTCCTCCTCCCCTCCTTCTCCTCCCTCCTTTATTCCTTCCTTATTCCCCAGCGCTGGCTGCCTGCTGCCTGCTGCCCAGACAGACAACAAACTGAATTATCAGAGGTATCAGTGACTGCCGTCTGGACAATAGCCTGTTACCCCTCACCACCACAACTACAACAATCACCACACACACACACACACACACACACACACACACACACACACACACACACACACACACACACACACACACACACACACACACACACACACACACACACACACACACACACGAAAACACAGTCTACGGGGCATAATAAAACAAATCTAAATATATATAAAAAGGGGGATTAAATATGATGCTGGTAGTGTTATTTGACAGTCTCCAATTCTATCTGCTAATGTCATAGCTGATCTATCTCCTAAACCACACAATCTACAGTATAGATACATCTTTACATCATCGTAGCCATGGATATAGAGCCCTGATATATTGTCTAAGATGGTAACTAACTAGATTTATGTTAGGATAACCTCTACTGGATTTCAGCTGAATTCAGCCATTGTGTCTCTAGACTGAACCACCTTAAGTCCTCCAGAGCTCTGTAAAGTCTCTCTTCCTCTTTAACTATCTCTCTTCCCCCTCTCTCCCTCTCTCTCTCTCCCCCTCTCTTTCTCTCTCCCCCCTCTCTTTCTAACCCTTTCTCTTCTCTCTCTCTCTCTGTCTCTCCCCCCTCTCTTGGCCCCCTCTCTCCCTCTCTCTCTCTCCACATCCTCGCTACATCACTCAAGAAAGTATTGGATCGAAGAGTGGATACTGAATGCACTGTCCAAGGCTGCTAGCAGATCAATCGATAGAGACCTTCTCTGGTTTGGCATCTCCTCCAGTACAAACAGAAGTCTTTATGATATTGTGGGTGCGAAGAGAAATGTTGGCTGTGTGTGGGAGGGGTGTTGGGGAACGTTCATCCTCGACAGATGCAGAGATTCAACCTTGAGAAGGCAGAGACACGAAAGAGCGAGGGAGCGATAGAGAGAGCGAGAGAGAAAAAAGGTCCAGGCCTTTGTCTTCAATTAAAAGCGGTGGAGCGCTAGCTGAAACCTGGCATGAATAGAGGGAAATAGCTCAACATGCCTCTCCAATCACAATTTTTTTTTTTTTTTTTTTTTTTATTTATTTAACCTTTATTTAACCAGGTAGGCAAATTGAGAACACGTTCTCATTTACAATTGCGACCTGGCCAAGATAAAGCAAAGCAGTTCGACACATACAACAACACATAGTTACACATGGAGTAAAACAACATATAGTCAATAATACAGTGAAAAAAAATAAAAATAAGTCTATATACAATGTGAGCAAGTGAGGTGAGATAAGGGAGGTGAAGGCAAACAAATATATGTATAAATAAATAAAAAATATAAAAGGCCATGGAGGCGAAGTGAGTACAACACAGCACGTAAAATAAAACTAAAAAAACAATGGAATGGTTGGTTTGCAGTGGAAGAAAGTGCAAAGTAGAGACAGAAATAAAGGGGTGCAAAGGAGCAAAATAAATTAATAAATAAATACAGTAGGTAAAGAGGTAGTTGTTTGGGCTAAATTGTAGATGGGTTATATACAGGTGCAGTAATCTATGAGCTGCTCTGACAGCTGGTGCTTAAAGCTAGTGAGGGAGATAGGTGTTTCCAGTTTCAGAGATTTTTGTAGTTCGTTCCAGTCATTGGCAGCAGAGAACTGGAAGGAGAGGCGTCCAAAGGAAGAATTGGTTTTGGGGGTGACTAGAGAGATATACCTGCTGGAGCGCGTGCTACAGGTAGGTGCTGCTATGGTGACCAGCGAGCTGAGATAAGGGGGGACTTTACCTAGCAGGGTCTTGTAGATGACCTGGAACCAGTGGGTTTGGCGACGAGTATGAAGCGAGGGCCAGCCAACGAGAGTGTACAGGTCGCAGTGGTGGGTAGTATATGGGGCTTTGGTGACAAAACGGATGGCACTGTGATAGACTGCATCCAATTTATTGAGTAGGGTTTTGGAGGCTATTTTGTAAATGACATCACCGAAGTCGAGGATTGGTAGGATGGTCAGTTTTACAAGGGTATGTTTGGCAGCATGAGTAAAGGATGCTTTGTTGCGGAATAGGAAGCCAATTCTAGATTTGACTTTGGATTGGAGATGTTTGATGTGAGTCTGGAAGGAGAGTTTGCAGTCTAACCAGACACCTAGGTATTTGTAGGTGTCCACATATTCTAAGTCAGAGCCGTCCAAAGTAGTGATGTTGGACAGGCGGGCAGGAGCAGGCAGCGATCGGTTGAAGAGCATGCATTTGGTTTTACTTGTATTTAAGAGCAGTTGGAGGCCACGGAAGGAGAGTTGTATGGCATTGAAGCTCGCCTGGAGGGTTGTTAACACAGTGTCAAAAGAAGGGCCAGAAGTATACAGAATAGTGTCGTCTGCGTAGAGGTGGATCAGAGAATCACCAGCAGCAAGAGCGACATCATTGATGTAAACAGAGAAGAGAGTCGGTCCAAGAATTGAACCCTGTGGCACCCCCATAGAGACTGCCAGAGGCCCGGACAACAGACCCTCCGATTTGACACACTGAACTCGATCAGAGAAGTAGTTGGTGAACCAGGCGAGGCAATCATTAGAGAAACCAAGGCTGTCGAGTCTGCCAATGAGGATGTGGTGATTGACAGAGTCAAAGGCCTTGGCCAGGTCAATGAATACGGCTGCACAGTATTGTTTCCTATCGATGGCGGTTACGATATCGTTTATGACCTTGAGCGTGGCTGAGGTGCACCCATGACCAGCTCTGAAACCAGATTGCATTGCGGAGAAGGTGTGGTGGGATTCGAAATGGTCGGTAATCTGTTTGTTGACTTGGCTTTCGAAGACCTTAGAAAGGCAGGGTAGGATAGATATAGGTCTGTAGCAGTTAGGGTCAAGGGTGTCCCCCCCTTTGAAGAGGGGGATAACCGCAGCTGCTTTCCAATCTTTGGGGATCTCAGACGACACGAAAGAGAGGTTGAAGAGGCTAGTAATAGGGGTGGCAACAATTTCAGCAGATAGTTTTAGAAAGAAAGGGTCCAGATTATCTAGCCCGGCTGATTTGTAAGGGTCCAGATTTTGCAGCTCATTTAGAACATCAGCTGACTGTATTTGGGAGAAAGAGAAATGGGGAAGGCTTGGGCGAGTAGCAGAGGGGAGGGCAGTGCTGTTGTCCGGGGTGGGGGTAGCCAGGTGGAAAGCATGGCCAGCCGTAGAAAAATGCTTATTGAAATTCTCGATTATAGTGGATTTGTCGGTGGTGACAGTGTTTCCTATCTTCAGAGCGGTTGGAAGCTGGGAGGAGGTGTTCTTATTCTCCATGGACTTTACGGTGTCCCAGAACTTTTTTGAATTTGTGTTGCAGGAAGCAAATTTCTGCTTGAAATAGCTAGCCTTGGCTGTTCTAACTGCCTGTGTATATTGGTTTCTGGCTTCCCTGAAAAGTTGCATATCACGGGGGCTGTTCGATGCTAATGCAGAACGCCATAGGATGTTTTTCTGTTGGTTAAGGGCAGTCAGGTCAGGAGAGAACCAAGGGCTATATCTGTTCCTGGTTCTAAATTTCTTGAATGGGGCATGCTTATTCAAGATGGTGAGGAAGGCATTTTTAAAAAATGACCAGGCATCCTCTACTGACGGGATGAGATCAATATCCTTCCAGGATACCCCGGCCAGGTCGATTAGAAAGGCCTGCTCGCTGAAGTGTTTCAGGGAGCGTTTGACAGTGATGAGTGGAGGTCGTTTGACCGCTGACCCATTACGGATGCAGGCAATGAGGCAGTGATCGCTGAGATCTTGGTTGAAAACAGCAGAGGTGTATTTGGAGGGCAAGTTTGTTAGGATGATATCTATGAGGGTACCCGTGTTTACGGAATTGGGGTGGTACCTGGTAGGTTCATTTATAATTTGTGTGAGATTGAGGGCATCAAGCTTAGATTGTAGGGTGGCTGGGGTGTTGAGCATGTTCAAATTTAGGTCGCCTAGCAGCACGAGCTCTGAAGATAGATGGGGGGCAATCAGTTCACATATAGTGTCCAGAGCACAGCTGGGGGCAGAGGGTGGTCTATAGCAGGCGGCAACGGTGAGAGACTTGTTTTTAGAGAGGTGGATTTTTAAAAGTAGAAGTTCAAATTGTTTGGGAACAGACCTGGATAGTATAACAGAACTCTGCAGGCAGTCTTTGCAGTAGATTGCAACACCGCCCCCTTTGGCCGTTCTATCTTGTCTGAAAATCTTGTAATTGGGGATGAAAATGTCTGAATTTTTGGTGGTCTTTCTAAGCCAGGATTCAGACACGGCTAAAACATCCGGGTTGGCAGAGTGTGCTAAAGCAGTGAACAAAACAAACTTAGGGAGGAGGCTTCTAATGTTAACATGCATGAAGCCAAGGCTATTACGGTTACAGAAGTCATCAAAAGAGAGCGCCTGGGGAATAGGAGTGGAGCCAGGTACTGCAGGGCCTGGATTCACCTCTACATCACCAGAGGAACAGAGGAGGAGTAGGATAAGGGTACGGCTAAAAGCTATGAGAATTGGTCGCCTAGAGCTACTAGAGCAGAGAGTAAAAGGAGGTTTCTGGGGGCGATAAAATAGTTTAAAGGAATAATGTACAGACAAAGGTATGGTAGGATGTGAATACAGTGGAGGTAAACCTAGGTATTGAGTGATGATGAGAGAGATATTGTCTCTAGAAACATCATTGAAACCAGGTGATGTCATCGCATATGTGGGTGGTGGAACTGAGAGGTTGGATATGGTATAGAGAGCAGGGCTAGAGTCTCTACAGTGAAATAAGCCAATAAACACTAACCAGAACAGCAATGGACAAGGCATATTTACATTAAGGAGAGGCATGCTAATCGAGTGATCAATAAGGGTCCAGTGAGTAGAGGTTGGTTGGGGTCGTGGCGATCCAGACAGCTGGCCGGGTATATGGCTATCGGTAGCAGCATAGGATGGAGGTCTGTTTGTAGATACCTCGTGCGTTTCCGTCGGTAGGTTAGTGGGGTTCCGTGTAGTGGGGTTCCGTGTGGTAGAGGGGATCAATCCAAATTGGCAAAATAGATATAGTGACCCAAGGAAAAAATAAAATAAATAAATAATAATAATAATAATAGTTGTCCAATATACTTGTTCAAATAGCAGCCGATAAGACAGCTAACGATTAGCGGGCCTCAGATGAGCGTTCAGGTAACGTCGGGACGGAGGTGCCAGTTGGATAAATCCCTCGGGCAGATAACGTCGGCAGTCAGTCGCGGCAGTCAGTCGTGAAGGCCCGGTGGGGTTCCGTATCTGCAGCAGCAACAAAAGAAACGGGTCCGGGTGGTGATGGAACTCCTCAGCTGGCTAGCTCCAGAATGATTAGAGTTTGCTCCGGGGTCGACGTAAACCAATAGTCACACGGTTTGCAGCTAGCTAGCTGCGAAATCAAGGTACAAGTGTCCAGAGCCTGCGGCTGGAATCCGGGGAAACTGAGAGAAAAAAAAAAAAAGAGTCCCGGAATGCTCCGGTCCGAGTCGCGTTGCACAAAAGTGCCGGTAGATTATCGAGCTAAAGGAATAGCTGATGACCACTAAACGTGGGCAGCTGAAACACCAACGCTAGCCAGCAAACCGGCTAATTTCGGGGCAGCTACAGATTAGCTTCTGGCTAGCTATCGGAGTAGCTTCTGGTTAAGCTTTCAGGCTATCTTCTGAATTAGCCCCTGGCTAGCTTCCACGATGGATTTTCAGATTGAGGTAAGTAATACTTTTGTAATTGGTGAAGCGGGTTGCAGGAAAGCTTTTGCAGGAAAGCTTTTGTAGTTGAGTTCTTGGATAATAAAATAGATAAAAGATATGCGAAGAAAGGTGTAAATATATATATATACAGGACACGAACAATACGGAACAGAAAAAGACGTCTGAACTGCTAAGCCACCTTGGAATGGCTTAGCACAACAACTAGATATGAATGTAAAATATGTGCAAGGTTAGTAAACAGTGTCATCGTGTCTGGGCCTTGAATGCCTTGTATTATGCCGCTAAAGCCACATTTAGAAGTCTGTATTTCCTGGCTAATGAGTTCAGAACCTCTCCTCCTCCTCCACCTCTCCTCGATCCTCTCTGTCGCTCCTGTTGTTCTTCAGCCACTTGTTCTTTCAGGGCAACCGGAGAGAAAAGGTTGTGGCACCCTCAGACGCCATGGCCTTGCTCTCTGTTCCTCTCTCTTTCTAGCTGTTTCTCTTCCTGAAACGGACGGATGAGGGGCTCTTTGGGAAACAACGCGAACATTGAATATTCAGTACAGACTGACTGCTTGGAGATACAAAATACCCATGATGATTAAAAGAAAGAAGAGATTGTATATCTTTGAGGTCCAGACAGACTGCATATACAGCTAACTAACCCCTGAACCTGGCCACTGTTCTAGCATGTCAGTCAAAGAGGGTGCTTTCAATAAGGTCCTCCTGGATTCCACTGCAATTATGTTTTTGTCAAATCGCTGTCATCTCAAAGGTTGAATAAAGGTTAAATGAAACAGAATTGAAATAGAGCATATGCCACAAAACTGTTCTTCCTAAACACACCAATATCCACTCAGGTCAGATGTCAACTGCTACAGGATGTGATGGAAAGACAAGAAAAACATTCAATAGTAGGGTGGAAGAGAGGGGTGGGGGTTGGGGGGTGCTGGAGACGGGTGGAGGTTGGGGGGTTAGAGAGGGTTGTTGGGGGAAGGGGGGTTACTCTCAGCACCTGGTAATTAAAATGTCTAATCACAAGCAATTAGCGGCGCCAGAGAGACTTCCCCGTGTCCTAACTGGGCGCCCCAACAACCCTTCATTTTGGGGAGGTGAAGAAGAAGAAAGGAGAGGAGAATAATTGTGGTTATCTCCTGAGGAGGAGCGTTCAGGAGGAGAGAAGCCACCCAGTATTTAGTCCTGAAGAAGAGCAGAGCCACAAAGGAGGAAGAACATCTGCTGAAGGTTTCTGGTGGAGCCAAGACATCACCGGGGCCAGGTGCAAATGTTTAGGACGACCCTGTACTGGGATGGAGGTCCTTTTTCTCTGTCTGTCTCTCTTATTGTTTCTGTGAGTCT